>NC_133406.1:23976071-24308214 GCF_049350105.2 Macaca mulatta | reverse complement strand
CACATCCAAACTCCAGGCTGTTTAGCCTTTGAACTCCAAGACGTATGCCAGCTGTTATAAGATCACCAGGTTCGATTACCCATTGCACAATAACATACCATTACACTGAAATAGCAGGGGTTGAAGCAGAGAAAGAGTTTAATAATCATAGGGAAGCCAAATGAGGATATGAGAGGAAACCTCAAATCTGCCACCCTGAGGGGTTTTGAACTGGAGTTTTTAAGATAATTTCAATGGGTAGAGGGCAAAGGAGGTGATTGGTTGGGGAATGGCGGAGGAAATCATAAAGATATAGAAACTGCATTCTTGCACTGAGTCAGTTCCTCAGAGAGGATTTTCAAACTGGCTGGTGTCGGTGGACCCATTGGAATACAGAATCTGAAAAATATCTCACGTGGAAAAGTTGAGGTTTCTTAACATTAAAGATGCTATCTGTGGAAACATTTAAGGGAAGTTAGAACCTAGTGACAAGGAGTATGTGACTTTTAAGCAGTAAGAAATTATAAAGAAGTGCCACCAGTAGAGTATGTCCAAGTTCTTGACATCTTGACAAAGAATTGTACCACATGCACAAAAAAGGCAAGAAAAGAATAAAGCAACAAAAACAGAGATTTATTGTAAATGAAAGTACATTCCATAGGGTGGGAATGGGCCTGAGCATAGGGGCTCAAGAGCTCTGTTACTGTATTTTCTGGGGTTTAAATACCCTCTAGACATTTCCATTGGTAACTTGGTATATGCCCTATGTAAGTAAAGAGGATATTTCCCGAAATAGCTGATGTGTTTCCATTTGATTTCATTCTAGGAAGTCTTTAGGTTCCCTGTCTCCAGGCCCTATTCTCCTTCCTCATTTCCCCCCTGAAAGATGTAATCTCCATAAATCTTTATGGGAGGTGGCGGATCTGGTGCTCTTTCTTCTGTGACTGCTTCATGCTGGCTTGGGGCATAGTCACTACCTATTGGAGATCACAGAACTCTTGCCATGCTCTGTCTAGTGAAGGCAGGGTAGCTCCATGATGGCCAGGGGTGGTGTCTTTACCTGGAACTGGCTGGAACCCCTGTCGCATGATCATATGAAGCTTGACGGTCTCTAGATGAGATAAAATGAATTTGGTTAAAAGATTTAATGGAATTTCAGGGTGTGGATACCTATGCTATCAGGAATGTTTATTATAGAGATTTGCAAAAGAAAAAGAAAACCTGGTCTGTTCTAGGAGCTGTGTGTTTCCTTAAAGTCTTAGCACAAGCAACTCCATTTTGGTTTGGTTTGGTCTGTTGGGGCTAGTGCATGAGCTCAGTCCAAAACAATGGCCTACCATATATATATATATATATTTAATTCTCCCTTTTTGATCAGGTCCTCATATAGGGAGAGTATGACCAAAACTTAGAGCCTTAGCACTACTCTCAGTTACCATCATTTTGGGTTTCTGGTCTCAGTATGTCATTCATAGGTTACAGTGTTCTCATGGTCTCACACTTCTTTCAGCTCTTGTCACTCCAGTTGAAGAGAGACCATTTGACATCTTAGAGATGGCTGCATGCAAACATTTAAAGCCTTTGGGAGAATACAGCATGCCAGGGAGACTATTATTATGACTATAATATGACTATATAATGACTGTCCTCTTGGAGATAGTATGCTCCTTACCCAGGGCCCCCATAAACCAAACATCCTGAAATCAAAGAGATCAAAGAATGAGCTAAAGAGTCTACTTGCTTAACTAAGCAGTCTCTTTGTTAATCTGCTACAAATGAATCTCTATAATATCTGCTGTTTTCTCCAGACACTTTTCTGTTTAGCCAGTTCTATTATTTAGCATAACTTTCAAAAGAACTTTAAAGTCTGTTGTGTAACCATAGCCTTTACAGTAGAATCTGCTATAGAGCCCATTATGAGGGATACATTCTAATCATTGACTTGTTTACTCCAAACCATGGAAAAAGGTCCTAACAAATGATGCCCTTCTATAAGAGTGAAGGCCTCCTGGCCATGTTCTCTTTAACCCATAATGTGGGTTAAGAGGGGTGAACCAATGTTCTGTTTCTAACTGATTATGAAGCAACATATGCACCATTGAAGTTTCTGACTTATACTGGACCTTAATCTTTTATCTATCAAAGTATAAGTTTATCCATGTATAAGGCTGCCTGCAAAATCCTTCACAAATAAAAAATATACCTCATAAATGCACACAACAGATCTCTTTTTCATTTCTATTGTTCATAGAAACATAAACAAGAAAAAATATTCATAGGTAAGTGTCTCATGATAGTAGAAGCCTTGATCCATGATCTTGGGAAAAGCTGTTCACATCAAGGATGTTTTCTTCTGAGGAGGGACTTCCCTGGTTAGTTTTACCTTAAGGGTTCCAACGGGTGTACAGTTCCATGAGTGTGGAGGGACACTTCTCAGTTGTGAGATTATGAACCCAAAGTTCAAGTTTCCAAACTTTGGCTGCAATGTGGATGGCAAGGACAGTCTTTCTCTGATGTTCTCAGAAGATCCAATTTTTGGGTTCTAGATTGTGAAAGGCTTGATTGTCTTCAGTGAATCATAAAAAGCTTTCTTTACCAGATGAAAATGCACTGTGGCATAATAACTTAGTGTTATAACATCAGCCCTCTTGTGTGGGAGAGCATTTATATAACCAGAAAACATGCATTGAAGGTAAAAATTGAATAAAATCCCTTTATAAAATATTTGAGTGGTCCATCAGGTGATCACATGTATCTGAAGCTTTAATTGTTTTCCTAGGAATATGGGATGAAACATTGGTTATAAACTATTTTAGCAATTTATAAGTCACCACACCAATATATTCAATTTGTATCATTTTATCTTTTCCATAATGAGTGACAGAATGCAGAACTTTTAATAATAAAAGCTTTAAGGACTCACGAAGGACAAGGTGGCCAACATGGTTCTTCATGAGTCAATGCTTAATTAACATTAGACTTACATCCTCTTGAATACCAGTCGTTTCTCCAAATTAGGTGCATAGTACTGGTAACTGATGGGTTAAAAAAGGTAATTTGACTCTTAGACCATGAAGTTCATTCAAATTGTGTATCTAAACAATTTAAGTATCAGCTGATTTAGCATGAAAATCTGGCAAAGTATTTTCTTGTTATTTAATTAATTTTTGCTCTACTTAGGTTAGCAGCTTTATAACCCAGTTACTCTTTTCATTAAGGTTCCAGGAATTCTTACCCAGTTCAAATGATATGATTAAAAAGTTATTAGAAACTTGTATTCAAGAGTGCTTTTTAGGGTTCTTTTCTTCCTTTACTGAACCTTCTCAAAGACACCATTTTCTAGGATTTTTGTGCTTGTGAAATTTTCAGAAACTGCATCAGTATTAAGTAATTAACTGTAGAAATGACTTTAAATAGTTAAAAATACAATTGACAAGGAAATTTGGTTATTTCTGTGGTTTACAATAATTTAACATGATATCCATAATTATGATTGATAGCATATAATCAGACATATTAAAATTTTAGAAATTCTATACAATTTTGTAACATATATTAATATCATTCACTAAAACCTAACCTGAAGATTAAATGTTTTTAAAAACTACTTTTGACAGTGCTTCTCATGTAACTCAACATGTCAAATAATTCTGTTTACCTCTCTTTTGGAAGCTTCAGGGGCCTTCTGTAGCATCTCAAAGTTAGAAGTCAGAAAAAGACAATTTTGATTTTGGGAAGCCTATCAAATATGTTAAAGGTTTAAAACACTTGATATTATGAAATAAAATTCCAGGTTACAAGTCATTCATTTAGCCAAATAATGACTCAAAAATTTTTTTTTTAAAGGCAAAAACCTTTACTCATTGATAGATGGAAGGCTTTCCAAACAATCTGTCTCTTGTCTTTCCCTTCTTTATTTCAGTAGTTTTATTCAAAGGGCAAACAAAAATCTTTAATTATCTTTTTTTTTTTTGAGACAGTCTCACTCTTGTTGCCCAATATGGAGTACAGTGGCGCAATCTTGGCTCACTGCAACCTCTGCCTCCCAGGTTCCAGCAATTCTCCTGCCTCAGATTCCCATGTAGCTGGGATTGCAGGCACGTACCACCACACCTGGCTAATTTTGGTATAGTAGAGAGAGGATTTCACCATGTTGGCCAGGCTGGTCTCAAACTCCTGACCTCAGTTGATCCTCCCACCTTGGCCTCCCAAAATGTTGGGATGACAGGTGTGAGCCACCACACCCAGCCATTATCTTTTAATATTACATGAAAATCTTGTTTAAGAGAGAAAACTAAATTTTACTCTTGCATTAGTATACTATTAATGTTAACCCCAATTTTTAAATAAAACTTTATAGACAAATCTTTCCAATCTTAATCAGTTTGACCACAAGGTGAGATTCTCATAAACCTTTTATAACCCTTTGCAAATATTTGTTAAAGAGCACATCAATGCTTTAAGAAAACCCTGTTTGTGCTTTTATTTCAATGTTTAATTTATGGAAAAACCAGCAAATGCCCCCTTAAATTTAGTCAATATGTTCACACACAGAATTTTTCATGAGATTTTATTTTTTTTTTACAAACCTTCCACAGTTTGTTCAAACATTTAGCTTTAGCCTAACTTAAAACAATCCTTTAACCATTTAGGCAAAAAAATAAATCCATATTCCCAATCTTATAATCTTTTACCAAAAACATATTTGACTATGCTTACACACTGTTCATGTAAAACTGTTTCTTCAGTAATCTCAATTACATGTTACAATGTTAACTCTTAGCGACTTTTACTTTGGGTGAAAACCTTGGTAAGTTCAGGATTTTAATTATGTGCTAGGTGTGGAGCCTAGGACCCAGACAGAAGTTCAGATAAGGTCTATCTCTTTCCAGTATCTAACTCCATGTGTCCCAGGCCTTACTCAGCTGTAAAGCAGGCAAGTAGTGACATTTTATGAAGCATTTAGGAGGCCTAATCTCCTTTAAATTGTACAACATTTCTTGTATAAATTCTCTTTTATAAATAATTTCACAACTTACACAGACCATCTATAACATGCTTGGACTTTCTGGCTTGTCCTAAACATCTCCCATTTGAAACATCCAGTTATTTTACTTTAGGACAATAATTTACCATACAAGATCCTATCTTATATAAAATATCTTTTCTTTATAACTTTCTTTGCATAGTTAGGGGATGTGGCTAATTTCACATGTCCCCAGGTCTTATCTAGAATCAATTGCTCAAATAAACTGAACAAATTTTAAAAGTCAAAGAAGCAGTATATGACCTTAAAGCATTTAACAAACCTAATATCTGACCTGCATAATTTAGACCAAATGTTTGCATTTTGAAGATATTTTTATTTTACCAATAATCTTTAAAACTGTCTTATTTCCCAAAGATTATTTAAGTAACATGAACTAATTAAAAGACATTACACTTTTTACTTTTCTGACAAAATATTTGACTTAAGCTCTTATTTTTAAATCAATTAATTAAACCTCTTTTATATTATATATACAACACATATAAAAACACAGACAGACAGATGACAAAGGACTCATTCCCTAAGCCAGGAATTAAACCCTAAACCTGGGACACCATTGTGAAAAGAGAAAGAATGGCCACATGGTTACAAGGTCAAGCCCCCAAGGACATGACTGACAAGTTTGCTGAGCTGTCTTGAACAGGGGACCTATGGGGTCCTAGGTACACATTTCATCCTAAGGTACCCCCTGTATGACAGAATAATACAGAAAGACACACAAAGCACACCAGATTCACTACAGTTTAAGACTAGCCTCAGAATTCTTTTTTGTATTAATACAAATTTTATAGAGGAGGTAAACAGTGACTTTTACCATTCATTTAACAAGTTTACACAGAGAGAGAGAGAGGCCAGAGTCTGAATGGTAAGAAATTTTTACCCTTTTGCCAGCATGTTGCATTTCTGGGTTCTTTCCTCCTGAGCAGACCTAGCAGCCTTGCTTGGCTGTATGCAAACAAACACATTACTATGAATTAAGAACGTTCACAAATAGTTTACAAATTTTGGAGAAATTAGAGAGAGAGAGAGAGAGAGATGACTCAAATTCTATTTACAAAAGTATACTCAACACACCTAACATATCAGGAAGCTTAAACTCCAAAAAGTTAAAAAGCTGGTGTGCTCCATGCTCCATTAATTCCTGCAGGCCTGACAAAGGTAGCCTAAGGATTCCTAATAAATAGAACAAATGGTGACCTGCTAGAAATGCATAGGAGACAAAATAACTATTCACAGAACCAAATAAAAGCCTTCCATTAGAACCTAAAAAAAAAAATCATGGTTTTGTATATATACATACATATGCAAAGACCAAAGGAGAATAAAGAGCAAATGAATGAAAATTAAAAACAAAAACAAACAGGAAACCAACCTTAAGCTTTTCCTAGTCAATCTACACTGGAGGTTAGAGTGTTATCCCAAAAATCCACAGAGTGAATGTTTCATTCCTGATACACAATTCAATAGCCTTAAGCCTACCAATATTACCATACATCTTGTACAATCAAGAAATTCACTCTGGGCACATGACCAATAAGCATGCTGGTGCCAGCACTATCCACACAAAACTATGAACATAGTGTAAAGTAATGCGAGCATGTATGTGAAATTTGGCTCCACACTAAATCTGGATTCATGCTTAACTACATTTAAAAAAAGGATTGCCAAACTGCCAATGCATTTCTTTATAATATTTCTCATTTTACTTTAATCAAGACTAAAACCCTTAACTATGAAAATGTTAATTAAGCAAATATATTCAATTCTCTATCAGGTTTTAAAGAATATTTTATTATCTAAACTTTTCCACATTGTCATCCCCTACTTACTGGTTCCTTACTACATTGTTCAAAAATAACCTTTTCAAATCTGTGATTTGAACTAACTTTTAGGTAACTTCTGAATTAGGCAAAAGTATTCTTTTTCTCACTAATAACACAACACTTTCTGACACATTTTGTATACAGAATTATGCATAAGCTAGAATTCTTATCCTTAGTAACCTAAAACTTTAATGAAACCATAAGAAGCCAGAAGTCCTGAACTGTCACATATGGGCATGTATAGATAAGAACAATTCCACAATTTTTAGAAACATATTTCCTCATATCATAACTCTTTTTTAATTGGAAATGATCCAGATATTAAATGAGCATCAAAAATAATTTTAAGATTTTAATTTACACAAAAAATTTACCTAAAATATTTGTTCCATTCACTGTACTCAATTCTTTTACTTTTAGCAGTTTATCTAGATTACTTCTGTAAACTGAGACATTAGACACTAGAATTTAAAATTAGTTATTTCCTTGTTAACCACGTTTTTAATACCAATGAACATCAGGTGCTCACCTAAACCCAAGTAACAGTCTCAAAGTTAAATACATGGGTAATTTTGCCAATAACTCAGAAGATTTAGCAAACATTAAATTATTCTCATTTGTCAAAAAGAGGCATGCAAACCAAGATCATTTTGTTTTGGCTGGGTTTGTAGTTTTATAACCTTCTTTGCCAAACCCTGATATCTTAAAATATCTAGCAGAGACAAATATAAAATCCAGACAAAAATGTATGCTGACAATTCTGAAAGCATTTCCATTTTTATTTTACCAATAATTTTAAAATCAGCTTGTTTAGTAAAGTTATACTTAAGTCATGTGAACTTGAAAATTGCTTAATTTACTTAATTTATGAGCACTCTTACTTATAAGCCAATTTGGTAGACACAACATATAACAATAAGTATCCATATAAATAAACACATGTAGACATGTATATACACACACGAATGAAGATTCAATAACTTTTACCTTGGAATCCTAGCCATGAGATAGCAGTGCCATTTTGCTGGTTTTACTTTGTTTGCCCCAATAGATTATGCAAGGAAGGCTGTGAACCAAAATTTCAGGTAAAGCAGTTTCCATGGCAGTTTGATTTTTAAAGGACAAACCTCCCCAGACTCCAAAGAACACTGGAGCCAAACAGCACCAAAGGAGAGCATCACACATTAACCAGGCCCCCTGCTGAGAACAGCAGCACAAAAGCCTGAATGCGTACAACTCCATTCCACTTTCTCATTTAACAGCAAACTCCAGATTCCAAACAATATTGGAGCCAAACAGTATTGCAACTGTGAGAGAAAACTCTAAGAACGGTTTAGTACTAGACCACAGAAAATCTGTCAAGGGCATCCCCTTTGGAAAGGTTGAGGTCCAGAGGATCCACTGGGGTGTCCCCCTTTGCGGTCCAATCTGACTTTAAGTGGGCACCAGTGCCACTTTCCTTCCAGAGGCAATGACCTACTATGAGCTTTCGTTTTGTCCCTGGACGAAGGCCTCAACTTCCAGCATCCTTATAATTTGATAAGACCATGCTTTCCCATGCTTCCCATTCCACTAGTGATAGCCATGAACTAATGATAGGAACTGGAGGCTGGGTAAGTTTCCTTTGTCCTTAGCCAATTGAGTTGGTTAAGGGAAGAATTTAGCATAAGAAAAGGTTTACATCACTTAAAACGTGTGAGTTCACTCTGAGCTGTGCCACATGTAGGGATCAGGGACCACAAACGGAAAACATTAAAAATAGTCCTTCAGAGTGGCCCTGGCCAGAAATCTGCCATTCCCTCTGTATTTAGCTGCTGCCCACCAAGGGTCCTAAGTTTGAAAGCAAAGGAGAGAGAGAGGGAGAGATTCTCCTGTATGAAGCAGAAAGGAAAATGAGAAAAACAAATCCTAAACTTTGGGCTTACCTCCTGGCTGGTTTGCCAAAATACATTACTGGTGCAGGTGTGTCCAGGTTCTTGGCATCTTGAACAAAGAATTGGACAAAACGTACAAACAAAGCAGGAAAGAATGAAGCAACAGAAGCAAAGATTTATTTAAAACAAACATACATTCCACAGGGTGGGAGTGGACCCAAGCATGGAGCCTCAAGAGTCCCATTACTGAATTCTCTGGGATTTAAATACCCTCTAGAGATTTCCATTGGTTACTTGGTGTGCACGCTGTGTAAATACAGGGGATATTTCCTGTCATAGCTGAAGTGTTTCCATTTGATTTAGTTCTAGGAAGTCCTTAGGTTTCCTGTCTCCAGGTCCTATTCTCCTGTCGGGGAAGAGGGCTATAGGGCAAGCTGGTTAATGCTTCGCAATGCTTCTATGCAAAGCTTTTGCCTTTGTTAAAGTCCTAACAATTTCTTTTTATTAATTTTCTGAGGATGGTTTCACAGTAACACCTTGTGTTCTCAGGTTTTGGGCCTTGGGCTGAGAGTTACACCATCAGTTCCCCTGTCTCTGAGGTTTTGGAACTTGAGCTGAGACACACTACCAGCATCTCAGGATCTCCAGCTTACGGACAACCTGTTGTGGGACTTCTAATCCTTCATAATTGCATGAACCAATTTCTCTAATAAATCCTCTCATCTATCTACGTAACTATGTATCTATCTATGTATCTATGTGCCTATCTATCTATCTATCTATCTATCTATCTATCTATCTATCTATCTATCTGTCTACCTACCTACCTACTATTCATCCATCCATCTATCTATATCCTATTAGCTCTGTCTCTCTGAAGAACCCTGACTAATAAAGATTTTGGTACCAGGAATGGCTCTTGGGGAAAAGAATTTTGAAGATGAATTTTCATAATTGGTTTTGGGGTTTCTGGAATTTTCTTTCTAATCTGATTAGACCTAAAAATGCTCAGAACACTACCTTTCTTTTTGAAGCAATGTCTCTGTTGCCCAGGCTGGAGTGCAGTGGCACAGTCTCAGCTCACTGCAGCCTCAACTTCCTAAGCTCAAGTGATCCTCCCACCTCAGCCTCCCACGTAGCTGGGACCACAGGCATGCACCACCATGCCTGGCTAATTTTTGTGTTTTTGGTAGAGATGAGGTTTCATCACATTGCTCAAGCTGGTTTTGAACTCCTGAGCTCAAGCAATCCACCTGACTCAGCTTTCCAAAGTGCTACGATTACGGGCATGAGCCACTGCCCGGCCACTACTTCTAATATATAGAAAGCACTCTGTACTCTCATAGTCCATGGTGTGAAATGTTTATAGAAATACACAAAATATTTGCATTGGATATGTAAATCAGTTATTTACAAAAGGCAAGGAACTTGGTAATTCTGTATATGACACTTTCAAACATTTGTGTAAAACCAGGGAATATAATGATGTTGGTTGGTTTCTTCTAATGTTGCTGGACAAAGCAATGAAAGAAAAGTTTGAGTTCAGGGATTCGAATTCCTGTCTTCATCTCCATATAGACAGTGTAAGAGCTTCTACGTATGCCCTAGAGAAGAATCTCTCCTGTAGCCATAAGGCTGAAATTGCTAAGTCAAACACAAACCATTCCACAGTGTGGGAGCGGGCCCAAGCATAGGGGCTCAAGAATTCCATTACTGAATTTTCTGGGGTTTAAATACACTCTAGAGGTTTCCATTGGTTACTTGGTGTACGCTTTATGTAAATGAAGGAGATATTTCCTGAGAATTATAACTAAAGTTGAATTCTCAGCTTGTGAGATGTCTGCTGTTAAAACGAAAGCATTTGTAGAAAAAAAATGGGATCCTTATTGGTTTTATGTTGTATGTATGTCTTTTTTTGAGAAGTGTCTGTTCGTGTCATTTATCCCTTTTTTAAATGGAGTTATTAGTTCTCTGCTTGTTAATCTGTTTAAGTTCCTTAAAGATTCTGGATATTAGACCATTGTGAGATGCAGAGTTTGCAAATATTTTCTCCCATTCTGTAGGTTGTCTGTTTATTTTTATTTTATTTTTTGCTGTGCAGAAGCTCTTCAGTTTACTTAGTTCCTACTTATCAGTTTTTGGGGTTTTTTTTTTGCAATTGCTTTTGAAGCTTTTATCATGAAGTCTTTATCATGGCCTACATTAGGTTTTTAAATTGAGGTATTTTTCCTTTTTTGATGTAGGCATTTATTGCAATAAACCCTCCTTAATAACTATTTTTGCTGTATTCCATAGGTTTTGGTATGTTATTTTTCCTTTCTTGTTTACCTCAAGAAATTAAAAACTTTCCATTTTAATATTGTTATTGATCTTTTGATTATTGAGAACATGTTGTTGAATTTCCATGTATTTGTACAGTTTCTGATGTTCCTCTTTTAATTGATTTCTAGTTTTATACCAATGTGATCAGAAAACACATGTGATAAGATCCCTATCTTCTTACACTTATTAAGATTTGCTTTGAGGCTTAACATATGATCTGTCCCGAAGAACACTCCATGTGCATTTGAGAAGAAGGTACATTCTGCAACTGTTGGATTTAATGTTTTGTAAATGTCTGTAAGGTTCATTTGGTCTAGTTTATCTTTTTATATTTATTTACTTATTAGACAGTCTCGCTTTGTCACCCAGGTTGGAGTGCAGTGGCAGGATCTTGGCTCACTGCAACCTCCACCTTCCAGGTTCAAGTGATCCTCCTGCCTCAGCCTCCCAAGTAGCTGAGACTACAGGGGTGTGCCACCACGTCTGGCTAATTTTTGTATTTTTAGTAGAGATGGAGTTTCACCATGTTGGCCTGGCTGGTCTCAAACTCCTGGGCTCAAGCGATTCACTCGCCTTGGTCTCCCTATGTGGTGGGATTACAGGTGTGAGCCACTGCACCTGGCCTGGTCTAGTTTAAATGTGATGTTTGTTTATTTTGTCTGGATGATCTGTTCATTGCTAAAAGTGGGTTGTTGAAGTTCCCTACTATTGCATTGAAGTCTATCTCTTCCTTTAGATCTAATAATATTTGCTGTATATATTTGGGTGCTCCTATATTAGATGTGTGTATGTATATGTATGTGTGTGTGTGTGTGTGTATATATATATATATTTATTTATTTATTACATCCTCTTCCTGAATTATTTCTCTTATTATTTCCTCTTGTTATTTCCCTTTAACATTGTATAATGACCTTTTGGGGTTTTAAAATAATTTTTGACTGTAAACCAAAAATAGATTGTAAGATCCTTTTTTAATCTGACATAAGCATAGCTACTTCTACTCACTTTTGATTTCAGTTTGCATGGAATATCTTCCTATTCATTAAACCTTACAATCTAGTTTTGGTTTACAGTAAATAACTACATGTCCTTACAGATAAAGTGGAGTCTCTTGTAGGCAGCATATGGTTGGGTCTTATTTTTGATCGATTCATGTGGTTTATATATTTTAATTGGAGAATTGAATTCATTTACATATAAGATGATTACTGATAGGCAAGGGCTTACTCCTGCCATTTTATTAATTGTTTTCTTGTTGATTTGTAGATCCTTTGTTCTTTTCCTCCTCTCTTATTTACCTTTGTGGTATGGTGGTTTTCTGTGGTGCTAAGCTTTAATTTCTTTCTTACTTTTGTTTGTGTGTCAGCTGCAATTTCTTTCTTTGTGGTTAGCATGGGGCTAATATAAAAAAATTGTGGTTTTAATAGACTATTTTAAGCTGACAACAACTTAACTTTGGTTGCATAAAAATACTGTAGACTTTTATTATCTCACCCCACAATTTATATTTTTGTTGCCTTAATTTACATCTTTGTATATTGTGAGTTACTTAACAACTAACCATAGGTGTAGTTATTTATTTATTTATTTTTTTTTTTCTGTTTTTACTTTTGGCCTTTATGCTAGGGATTAGAAATATTTACAGAGCACATGTACAGTTTTGGAGTATTCTGATTTTGATTATGAATTTACCTCTAATAGTGAGTTTTTTTTTCTTTTCTTTTTTTTTTTTTTTTGAGATGGAGTCTTACTCTGTCACCCAGGCTAGAGTGCAGTGGCATGATCTCAGCTCACTGCAACCTCTGCCTGCTGGGTTCAAGCAATTGTCCTGAGTAGCTGGGACTACAGGCATGCGCCACTGTGCCCAGCTAATTTTTTGTATTTTTAGTAGAGATAGGGTTTCACCATGCTGGCCAGGCTGGTCTCGAACTCCTGACCTCGTGATCTGCCTGCCTTAGCCTGCCAAAATGTTGAGATTACAGGCATGAACCACCATTCCCAGCCTCTACTAGTGAGTTTTATAGTGTCGTGTGTGTATTTATGATAGCAATTATTACTCTTTTAATTTCAGTTGCAGTGCTCCTTTAAGTATTTCTGTAAGGCTGCTCTAGTGATGATAATTTCCCTCAGCCTTTGCTTGTCTATGAAGGACTTTCTTTCTCTTCCATTTCTGAGGGATGGCTTTGCCGGGTATAGTGTTCTTGACTGACACTTTGAATACAGTCCATTCCCTTCCAGTCTGCAAAGCTTCTGCTGGGAAATCTGCTGATAGTCTAATGGAGATTCCCTTTATGTTACTTGATGCTTTTCCCTTACTGTTTATAGAATTCTCTCATTATAGAATTCTCCTCCCTCAGTTGGGCAGGCATCATCCAATAGGTTGGGGGGCCTGAATAGAGCAAAAATTCAGAGGAAAGGTGATTTCTTTTTTCTCTCTCTTTTTCCTGAAGCTGAAACACTCTTCTTCACCTACTCTTAGACATTAGAACTTCAAGCTGTCTGGCCTTTAGATTAAAGACTTACACCAGTGGCCCCCCAGGTTCTAGTCCTTTGGCTTTGTACTGAACATACACAACCAGCTCCCTTAGTATGAAGCTTTTGGAATTGAACTTAGCCAGTCTACCCATACCTCAAGGTCTCTAGCTTGCAGATGGTCTCTTGTGGGACTTCTGAGACTCTACATGATTACATGAGTCAATTCCCTTATAAATCTTATCTGTCTGTGTGTCTATCTATCCCTCTCCTATTGGTTCTGTCTCTCTGAGGAACCCTGAGTAACATAATCTTCAAGCGAGCAATATTCCTAAAATCACTTATTATTTCCAGTAGTTTAAATGTTTTTTTGGATTTTTTATTAATACAATTATATTTGATAATAAAAGTATTTTTCCTTGTCTCAGATATTTATGTCTTTCTTATTTTTCCTTGCCTTGTTTAACTTGCTAGGATCTCTAGTGCAATGCTGAACAGAGGTGGGTTAGTGTCAGTTCTTGCATTATTACCAAGCCAAGAAGAAAATGTTCCATATTGCATTATTTAACAAAAACTTAGCTGGATATTTTTCTCATTTATTGCCCATTTTAGAGGAGATTCCCTTTTACTTTTTGTTTGCCAAGGTTTTTTAAAATTGATAAATGGATGTTGAATTTTAGGAAATGATTTTTCTGCATCTATTGAAATAATTAGGAGGTTTTCTGTTTTATTTGGGTAATACAATGAATTATATGAATTTAATTAATTTGCATATGGCACACAATTTGAGTCTAGTCTGACATCATTTATCAAGTATGGAATATTCTCAGTCATTTTCTTCTCAGATATTTTTGTTCTCTTTTTCTCTCTAGAACTCTATATTGGACCTTTTCATTTCACTCATTCTGTCCTTTAGTTTCTCTTTCCTGTTTTTTAAATCTGTATGTTCTCATACTGCATTTTGAATTATTTCCTCAGACATATCTTTCAGTTTTCTATTTCTGTCTGTCAGTGTGTCAAATTGCTGTTTAAGCCAATTTCTCAATTTCAATTACCATAATCTTATTTTTTGATGAGTTTTCAAATGTGTGATTTTTTAAAAATAGTATCTCATTCTTTTATACAGATTCCTGTCTCCTTTTTTCTCTTTACTCATTTTAAGTATAGTTATTTTAGGCTCTCTATGATTCTTTTTCACCTCCATTCTTTTCCCACTCTCTCCATTACCTATACAAAAATGCAAAAATGATTGTTTCAAAATGAGAGTCAGTGCATTCTTCTGTTCAAACTCTTTAAAGGCTTTTCATCATCATTAAAAATTCATCCTTGTGTTCCTTCTGCCTGGGTTTTTCTTCCCCTAAATATTCACACAACTCAATTCCTCCATTTCTTTAAGTCCCCGCTCAAACATCACCTATTCAGAGAACCCTGTCCTATCAGACTTCTCTGTTGCTCTGAATCATAACCTCTATGCTTTATCTCTAATTCCAGCCACAGCTGTAATGGACAGTTTTGTGAGGGCTTCATCTTATCTCAGGCTAACAGTGTGTGCCTTAAGCTCATCCATCAAGTCTTTCACTTTATGTTCAGGGACTTCTTCAAAGCTTAGGACTCTTGTGTGAGCCCACTCAGCCCATACACACATGCAGTTTGGAAGTACTTAGGAATAAAACCGTTACGGGCAACCCTCCGCTAATAACAATTGGGAGCCGATGAATAAATTTCCCGTTTCTCGTCCTTATATGGACAAATCAAACCACTATTTCCCTTGGCAGCAATAATACATAGTTACATTGGCTTCTTTCTCCTTCCTCACCCACTTTTTCTGTTCTATTACTTTTGTTCCCTAGAATCACCTCCCAAATTAATTACCTGCATACACATTCTTTTCTCAGGCTCTGCTTTTGAGTAAACTCCAACTCAATCGATTTGGATTATACTATTTAGTCCATAGAAACTGTTTAATATTTTGCCTTAAATTCTTTGTCTGATTTAATAGAGTAAACCTTGATATTTTTGACACTTGTTTGATAGATCATGGACAGTTTATTTTAGGTATGTTTCCTTTAAACAGTCTGAGGTTAGATTTTGTATTATAACTCAAGATGAGAGACTTTTTTTATGTGGATGGAAGCTTAATTAATTTCTCTAATTTACATAATTTGTGTTTCTTGTATCATTTTATATTTCTTCCCCTGTGTAATAATTTTTCTTATTTTGCTTTATATTCTATGTTTTGATTTTATTATTTTTAACCGATACATAATAATTGTACTTATTTATGGGGTACAGTATAATATTTTGGCATATGTAAACAATAATCCTCCTAGTTAGCTGTATCTTTGTATCTATAAACCTCACCTGTGACTATGTCCCATCAGTTTATGAATACATGAATTCTTGTCCTTGTTCAGACAAATCAAACCTGTTTCCTTTGGCAGTACTAATACACTCACATTGGCTTCTTTTTCCTTTCCACCCCATATATACCTATTCTCCACCCCATATACATATACATTATATATATGAAACACACACACATATATACACATATGTATACACACAATTATACATATATATGTATACACCATGTTTTCATTAGACATTCATCTGTTGATGGACACTTTGGTTGATTGCATGTCTTGGCTCTTGTGAATAGTGCTGCAGTAAACACGGAATGCAGATATCTCTTTGACATACCGATTTCCTTTCCTTTGGATATATACCCAGTAGTGAGATTGCTGGATCATATGGTTGTTCTATTTGAATTTTGTTGAGGAATTGTTTTTCATAATGATCGTGCTAATTTACATTTTCAGCAACAGTGTATGTTTTCCCCCCTTCTTCGCATCCTTGCCAATATATGATGTCATTTAGGAGGAAGTCGTAGATCTACTAGTGGCCACATTGAAATGTTTCCAAAATTTTTTTTAACCTGTATTTTCCTAAGTTTCTTAAGAGTCAAGAGTGAAATTGCGAGGTGACACCCAAGATGGCCGAGTAGGAATAGCTCCAGTCTCCAGCTCCCAGAGTGAGTTACACAGAAGATGGGTGATTTCTGCATTTTCAACTGAGGTGCAGACTGACACATCACACCTCACACAGGCTGGGTACACCCTGAGATGAAGCATCCAGAGCAAGAATCAGACAGCAACACTTGCAGTTCAGCAATATTCTATCTTCTGCAGCCTCCGCTGCTGATACCCAGGCAAACAGGGTCTGGAGTGGACCTCAAGCAAATTCCAGCAGACCTGCAGCTGAGGGTTCTGACTGTTAGAAGGAAAACTAACAAACAGAAAGGACACCCACACCAAAACCCCATCAGTACGTCACCATCATCAAAGACCAAAGGCAGATAAAACCACAAACATGGGGAAAAAGCAGTGCAGAAAAGTTGGAAATTCAAAAAATCAGAGCGCATCTCCCCCTCCAAAGGAACGGAACTCATCACCAGCAACGGAACAAAGCTGGACGGAGAATGACTTTGACGAGTTGAGAGAAGAAGGCTTCAGTCGATCAAACTTCTCAGAGCTAAAGGAGGAACTACTTAACTAGCACAAAGAAACTAAAAACCTTGAAAAAAGAGTGGATGAATGGATAACTAGAATAATCAATGCAGAGAAGACCTTAAAAGAACTGATAGAGATGAAAACCATGAAACGAGAACTACGTGACAAATGCACAAGCTTCATTAACCAACTTGACCAACTGGAAGAAAGAGTATCAATGATTGAAGATCAAATGAATGAAATGAAGTGAGGAGAGAAGTGTAGAGAAAAAAGAGTAAAAATAAATGAACAAAGCCTCCAAGAAATATGGGATTATGTGAAAAGACCAAATCTACGTCTGATTGGTGTGACTGAAAGTGACGGGGAAAATGGAACCAAGTTGGAAAACACTCTGCAGGATATCATCCAGGAGAACTTCCCCAACCTAGTAAGGCTGGCCAACATTCAAATTCAGGAAATACGGAGAACACCACAAAGATACTCCTCGAGAAGAGCAACTCCAAGACACATAATTGTCGGATTCACCAAAGTTGAAATGAAGGAAAAAATGTTAAGGGCAGCCAGAGAGAAAGGTCAGGTTACCCACAAAGGGAAGCCCATCAGACTAACAGCAGATCTCTTGGCAGAAACTCTACAAGCCAGAAGAGAGTGGGGGCCAATATTCAACATTCTTAAAGAAAAGAATTTTAAACCCAGAATTTCATATCCAACCAAACTAAGTTTCATAAGTGAAGGAGAAATAAAATCCTTTACAGACAAGCAAATGCTTAGAGATTTTGTCAGCACCAGGCCTGCCCTACAAGAGATCCTGAAGGAAGCACTAAACATGGAAAGGAACAACCGGTACCAGCCATTGCAAAAACATGCCAAAATGTAAAGTCCATCGATGCTAGGAAGAAACTGCATCAACTAATGAGCAAAATAACCAGCTAATATCATAATGACAGGATCAAGTTCACACATAACAATATTAACCTTAAATGTAAATGGACTAAAATGTCCAATTAAAAGACACACACTGGCAAATTGCATAAAGAGTCAAGACCAAAAATTAATTCAACATGGATTCGAGACTTAAATGTTAGACCTAAAACCATAAAAACTGTAGAAGAAAACCTAGGTAATACCATTCAGGACATAGGCATGGGCAAGGGCTTCATGTCTAAAACACCAAAAGCAATGGCAACAAAAGCCAAAATAGACAAATGGGATCTCATTAAACTAAAGAGCTTCTGCACAGCAAAAGAAACTACCATCAGAGTGAACAGGCAACCTACAGAATGGGAGAAAATTTTTGCGATCTACTCATCTGACAAAGGGCTCATATCCAGAACCTATAAAGAACTCAAACAAATTTACAAGAAAAAAACAAACAACCCCATCAAAAAGTGGGCAAAGGATATGAACAGACACTTCTCAAAAGAAGACATTCATACAGCCAACAGACACGTGAAAAAATGCTCATCATCACTGGCCATCAGAGAAATGCAAATCAAAACCACAATGAGGTACCATCTCACACCAGTTAGAATGGCAATCATTAAAAAATCAGGAAACAACAAGTGCTGGAGAGGATGTGGAGAAATAGGAACACTTTTACGCTGTTGATGGGACTGTAAACTAGTTCAACCGTTGTGGAAAACAGTGTGGTGATTCCTCAAGGATCTAGAACTAGAAATACCATTTGACCCAACCATCCCATTACTGGGGATATACCCAAAGGATTATAAGTCATGCTTCTATAAAGACACATGCACACATATGTTTATTGCAGCACTATTCACAATAGCAAAGACTTGGAATCAACCCAAATGTCCATCAGTGACAGACTGCATTAAGAAAATGTGGTGCATATACACCATGGAATACTATGCAGCCATAAAAAAAGGATGCGTTTGTGTCCTTTGTAGGGACATGGATGCATCTGGAAACCATCATTCTCAGCAAACTATTGCAAGAACAGAAAACTAAATACCGCATGTTCTCACTCATAGGTGGGAATTGAACAATGAGATCACTTGGACACAGGAAGGGGAACATCACACACCGGGGCCTGTTGTGGGGAGGGGGTAGGGGAGAGGGATAGCATTAGGTGATATACCTCATGTAAATGACGAGTTAATGGGTGCAGCACACCAACATGGCACATGTATACATATGTAACAAGCCTGCACATTGTGCACATGTACCCCAGATCTTAAAGTATAATAATAAAAATAAATAAAAATTTAAAAAAAAGAGTAAAATTGCACTTTCAAGCTCTTTCTTCACTTTGTAACCTTTAAATTACTGCACTGTCAGTTCTCTCTCTCAGGGAAAGCCAGGACTTGGGAAAAGGAGAAAGACCAGAAGATGAAGTGTAAGTACTGCTTAGACAGCACCATTTTGCTTTGCCTGTCAAAGCAGCGGAACTGCTGGTCTTCTGTTATATTGAGAGAAATCGTCGAAATAGGTAGTCTTCAACTTTACTAAAGTTCCAAAACTAGTGCAACTGTGCGTTTGTACTGTTAAGAAAGACTCTCTTTTCATCTTGTTTATTTGAGGGGAATACTTTTCACTTTGAGAGTAAGAAAACAGCAGAAGTGGCTTAAAAATAAACTCTCATCTGCTAAAGTTACCTGAATCTTTCATTAGGCAGTGGGACATTGCAGTTAATAAAGAAACTATGAGCTAGGCATTTGATTAGTCTCTGAATACCAAAATATGGCTACAGACACAAAACATCCTGCAAAGAAAAATGATTCAGATCGCAAATCATCTTCCCATGATGGGATGTGGGATCTAGGCTTCAAAGATCCCACAGATTTTGTAAGCTTTCTGAGAAAATTTTAGAGAAAAGTTATCATTTGACTACTAATATAAACACTTTTAATCATTTGCTAACAGACTAGTGAATGTTTGATTATGTTTATACTGAACATCTACTAGATGCTATTTTTCTTTTTGATGGCTTTTATTGATTATTAAAGGCACATAAAATTAATGTTGCAGAACTTTCTCCTTAGTTCAGCTAAAACCAAGTTCTTGTCACATGACTGGGATAGATTAGGCTCACAGACACACAGAAGGGTGAGGAGTGGAATTTATTGGGCAAAAAGGAAAAAGGAAAAGTAACTCTCAGCAAAGTGAGAGAAATTCCTGCTAGCAGGTCTCCCGCCTTACATATTGAATCCCAGGTCATCCCACTCAGGAACTGGGGAGCCAGGCTCCTCCTCACTGCAAACGGCATGAACTTGCTGAGGCTCCACCCCATTCTCCCAGTGCACAGGTGGGCATTATTCAGAAAGAAGCCTTCTGAAAGGACGGGCCTCATCCAGGACCAGCAGTCCAGTTTTTCAGCCTTCAGGCTGTTTTAGGCTTGAAGGTGGGGTTTCACTGGGGACCCTTGGCTATCTCCTGTCTCTATCATTAACAGTAGGGATTTACTATATTTTTCTAAGTTCTCAACAAGAGAAATAAGCATGTGCAGTCATCGGAACTAGTTTAGATGAGACCTGTTAGGATCTAGGGAATACACTTCCAGAGGTTTATGACAATCCAGGGTTCCTGAATTTTGAATAATTATTATAAAAATGGAATTACAAGCTCATTTGCCCTAGACTGCAAGCTTCTTGAGAGCAGAGGCCATGTCTTATTCACCTTTGTAACTCCAGGGCTAAGGATAGTGTCTGGAATGTAGGCTCACAATCACATATATTGAAAGAATTCAGTACTTTAAAGGTGTCAACCTTAAATAATGAAATTCAGAAAATATAATTAAGCAGAGTTTATTTGAGGCCAAAGCTTGAGGATGGTCACCCAAGAGCATACATTCAAGTTGCCCTTAGTCCATTCTTTGATTAGCAGCAGTCACAGTGGGCTTTTAAGGAAAAAAGAAAAAGCAGTTTCTACATTGTTTACCAGGAATTTACGTTAAAATAACATAAGCTATCAATTGGCTATACATTGTTCTTTCTATCACAAATTCTAGAAACATGATGATAATGAGTGAGGAACAAAAATGCTTTTTTTTTTTATCGTCGTCGTTACTAGTCAGGAACAAAAATGCCTTTTAACATTTGCCTCTGGACATGGGTGGGGGGAAGCCCGAATGAAGTCCCACACTCATGTTTCTCTAGGCCTGGTACATTTTGTATAGTTCACATAGCTCAAATTGCTCTATTTTTCTTTCCTTAAAGGTAAATATATTTTGTATTTTTTGGTCATCTAATACCAGTTTTTCTAAAATTACAAAAGCTTAGAAAAAGGTTGCTAGATTTAACTGACATTAATTATATAGAGTGGCTTTAAGCTCAATTTTTAGAGAAATCTTCATTTTGAAAGGGCTTAGGAGCTAATTATCTAATGTTTATCTCTAGATTTAAGTCCTACCTTTGTAGTTCTCAAGCTGCGCTAAGGGGAGAATTTTTATTGGCTTGTGAAATCTGTTTTTTCTTAATTACTTCTTTGTCAGCTACCCCTTGAGCTACTAAGTAGATGTTACACAGTGAAAACTGGCACGCTGTCTTTGCATGGCTCAAGGGATTATGGTTGTATACATTTATAGACAGAGGATTTACCTCTGTAGGAGAGAGAAAATGACAAGGTACAAGATTAGGTTAACCTCATGGTGGAAAAATGTAAATACTTGTCAGCAATGAAAATAAATATTCTTGTCACATTATAAAAACACCTACGTGACTTCATTGTTTTGAAGCAGTTACATGGCCCTACCTATCTGTCAGAGAGCACTCAATATTCATCAATTATACATGGCTGAGGTAGCATTTTAAAAAATGTATCTCAAATGTACCTTATTTTCCTCAGTGGGATTCACTTTACTTTCATCTGCGTATTAGTTGTAATCTGCTTCTTACAAAATTCCTTTGTGTTTGGAATTCTTATTGCTTTTTTTTTTCATTCATCAAATAAATGTTTATAGAGCTCCTACTGTATGACGCTTATTTTTCTAGGTGGTGAAGATAAAAAGAGGAAAAGACATGGTCTCTGCCCTTTAATGGATAGTAGCAAACAGACAATGACAATACACTGCAAGATACTGTACTAGAATTCTAAAGATGGTATGTGCAGTAATGCCAAGGGGAGGGGACACCTATGCTAAGTATGGAGTTTGCCCATCTAGTTGTCATCTAGTGAATCACTGCTACTTGGTCAGAACCTATCACTCCTACAGTAGTTCAAATTGGAAAATATAGTAAAATATTCTGAAATTGCTGTCTGTGTAAAACATCACATTGCCCCTGTTCTCAGTTTTTAAGTTTCTTTAGTCCATGGCATAGAAATAGCCAAATTCAAAAATTCCATAAGCCTAAGAATATGCTTCCAACATCATGTTCTTTGTTGTGTTTGCTGTCATCCTGACATGAAGGTGATTGAGAAGATTTTAAGATGAGGACCATCATTTCTTTAATTTGAAGCATCTGCAGTACACACAGGTAATGGAGTGAGGAGTGGACTAACTGTACCATGTGTGGGTGTTACAGAGGAAGTGAAAAGGCATCATTTGTATTTCAGGTCCAATCAGGAAGCTACCCTGGGAGCCAGGGGCAGAAGAGAGAACAAAGTGGTATCTGGAGAAGGCAGAGGTAGCTGGGACAGAGCTCAGGGGAGATAGAGGTAGCCTCAGGGCCATGCAGGGGAAGAGAAAGCCATCCCCAAGGAAATACGTGGAATAGCAGAAAACTTTCAAGTAAGAGGATTATAAATGGAGTTAAAGAAGACTCAGCACTTATCTTTTGAGAAAAAAATAGACCAAGAATGTATTGTAATCTGTTTATAAAGAAGTAATATTTCTAAGATTTCACAGAAGAAACTTGGTTTTTGTCTCTATGTGCTGCATGAAAATCAGAGCCCCTCTAGATGATTTACTGTGAGCATTTTTGGAGACATCTGTCCAGATCTTAGCAATTATCTTAACTGGCCCCTCTCAGGTCAAGGAGTGGGTTTCCAGCAGCCATGTAAGTATGAAACAAGTCTGCCCTCTGCAGAAAGCCATAGTTGCTTGCTTTAGAGATGAGAATTTGACCCAGGTGAGTCAATTACAGACCCTTCACGGGGAATTTAGAACAGAAACTGAGGAACATTTAACTTCCCTCATGTGTTGGACCTGCAACTTATGCACTTATGCTGGGAAGCTATGAGCAACCATATTCTACCTTGTAGGCTGGGAGCAGAGGAAGCTGCTCTATGCAGAAAGCAGAGAAGGAAGCAGCTGTCAGAACAGAGACCTGAGAGGGAGAGGGTCCTGCCTGGGTTTCAAGCAGTTTTCCAGTTTCTGGAGCCAGTCCTTGAGGCTGGATTGTGCCTGGCATATTAGTCCTGCATACTCATCAGAAATGCCCTCTTTTTTGCTGAATTTAGCTCTGTACAACAGCCGACCTGGAAAATATGGCATTCGTGCTTGGTTTAACTGTATAATAAACCATAGATAGTTCTTATCCCAAAGTGAAGATTCTATCATTTGCAGCTAACCCCTCTGTTGTCTCACAAAGAACTCATGTGACATTGATGCAGTCAAATACCTGGGCCAGTGAGCACCGACTTGATGACCACAGTCATGGTCTGGAGTTTGGGGTAGGTATGGAACACCCTCTACAGAATGCTGCTATATTCTGGCTTTCAGTCAGAGTATGCTGGGTTTTGCAAAGTAATACACATATTTTAAACAACTTTGTCTTAATTTAGGTGTTGAAAGAATAATTCTTCTAATGATTTTGTCAATCACACATTAACAGCTGCTGACATTTATCTGTGCTGGTTATTGCTGTGCTCAGTATTTGACACAGATGATTTATTCCCACAACAGCCTTATGAGGACTGTATGGTGATAGTCCCTGTTCTCCTAGTAAGCAAACATAAGCCCAGAGAAGTTAAATGAGTAGCACAATGTTACTTTGCTAGAAAGTAGTAGAGCCACGATGCAAACCTACTCCCCTCAGACTCTGATCTCACCTACTAATGTTCTATTGCCCTGAATAGCCTTCCTTGCTCTCCACAGCTGGGGTGGGGAGTATGCTGAGAGGATGTCTTCAAGTTTCCAGTGGAAGCTTTGCTTTGGGGTCAAAGCCACTCCAGTGGTTATCTTCTCTTCCTTTCTACCACTAACTTTCTTTTCCCAATGATTGGCTGTCGTTGTTACTCTTCTCCTGAGTTGTGTGGGGTCATTACTGCAGAGATGCAAGGGCACTCCTTGGATATCTGGAGAAAGACAAAAAACAAAACAAAACGAAACAAAAAAACCTGCTCTTTGAAGTTTGCTCCTAAAATCCGAAACTAAAGACATCAAGATACAACAAAGGAAATACTTGAATGCAGTCTGCGTAACTCCCCAAAACAGTCGCAGGCGATGTCTATCACAGTATCTAGCATTAACGCAGTTTACCTAGTGGCTGAAATGGACCCTACTGAGGTAACTTGTCAGGCAGCATGTTGCACTGAAATCAGTGCATTCAAACCGGAGTTTAAACTTCATCCAGGGTCATGAATGAGCTATTCATGAATGAGACAGCCCAGGATCTTCAATAGACTTTGGTGGCTTTAATATGTGAATCTATAAATGTGCTTTTTTCTTGAACTTCTAAAACACCTTAATCTACATACTCACTCCAACAATTTACTGAGTGTTTCTTAATCTTGGCTAACAAATAGATGCACTAGTTTTATTTTTTGTTTATAGATTTAGTTTTAGTTTTTCAGTATACATGAAAAACTACATGATATAACCAGAAACACAGTGAGAAGTCCTCCTGTCTGGTTTCATTGATATCCACTTTTAATAGTTTATTGAGTGTCCTTGTAGTGCTTTTTAAAAATGTAAATGCAAACAAAAATAAACGTAGACTCTTATTCTTACCTTTTCTACTCCTAAGGCAGTATACTATTTACACTATTCTGTACTTTTTTCTACTGAACAAATATCTTAGAGATTGCTTCATGTTATCTTATTTTTTTTTTGGCAGTTGTATCATATTCCACTGTGTGGCTGCACCATAGTTATTTAATCAGTATGCTATAGATAGATATTTGGAATTTGGCATATGTCTGATGCTTTGCAATTATAAACAGTGCTGCAATAAATAATATTAATGAGCTTTCTGTAAGTGAAAAATAATTCTTGAGAATCTCTGATGTTTACTTAAATTATTTTAATTATCCGGTTACTTATGTACGGACATTAAAACCAGTTAAAATTTCTTATAATGATAACTCTTACATAACAAATTTTAAATTTAAGTGAAAACAAACTCCTAACATTAATTTAACTAATAGATGCCAGTTTGATGAAAGTATAAAGCTGCTCACAATATGACCATGGTATCAAACTACTCCTGTTCTCTTGGCATCAATGTGACTTCATGAATATGTGCTGTGTGATGAGTTGATTTTCTTTTTTTACACAACTTTTCTTTCTCTCTCTCATTTTTTATTATTATACTTCAAGTTCTAGGGTACGTGTGCACAATGTGCAGGTTTGTTACATATGTACACATGTGCCACGTTGATGTGCTGCACCCATTAACTCAGTATGTACATTAGGTATTTCTCCTAATGCTATCCCTCCCCCCTCCTCCCACTCCACGACAGGCCCCGGTGTGTGATGTTCCCCGCCCTGCATCCAAGTGTTCTCATTGTTCAGTTCCCACCTATGAGTGAGAACACACAGTGTTTGGTTTTCTGTCCTTGCGATAGTTTGCTCAGAACATTGGTTTCCAGCTTCATCCATGTCCCTAAAAAGGACATGAACTCATCCTTTTTTATGGCTGCATAGTATTCCATGGTGTATATGTGCCACATTTTCTTAATCCAGTCTATCACTGATGGACATTTGGGTTGGTTCCAAGTCTTTGCTATTGTGAATAGTGTGCAATAAACATATGTGTGCATGTGTCTTTGTAGTAGCATGGTTTATAATCCTTTGGGTATATATCCAGTAATGGGATGGCTGGGTCAAATGGTATTACTAGTTCTAGATCCTTGAGGAATCACCACACTGTCTTCCACAATGGTTGAACTAATTTACACTCCCGCCAACAGTGTAAGAGCATTCCTGTTTCTCCACATCCTCTCCAGCACTTGTTGTTTCCTGACTTTTTAATGATCGCCATTCTAACTGGTGTGAGATGGTATCTCATTGTGGTTTTGATTTGCATTTCTCTGATGGCCAGTGATGATGAGCATTTTTTCATGTGTCTGTTGGCTGTATGAATGTCTTCTTTTGAGAAGTGTCCGTTCATATCCTTTGCCCACTTTTTGATGGGGTTGTTTGATTTTTTCTTGTAAATTTGTTTAAGTTCTTTGTAGATTCTGGATATGAGCCCTTTGTCAGATGGGTAGATTGCAAAAATTTTCTCCCATTCTGTAGGTTGCCTGTTCACTCTGATGGTAGTTTCTTTTGTGATGCAGAAGCTCTTTAGTTTAATGAGATCCTATTTGTCTATTTTGGCTTTTGTTGCCATTGCTTTTGGTGTTTTAGTCATGAGGCCTTTGCCCATGCCTATGTCCTGAATGGTATTACCTAGGTTTTCTTCTACGGTTTTTATGGTTTTAGGTCTAACATTTAAGTCTTTAATCCATCTTGAATTTATTTTTGTATAAGCTATAAGGAAGGGATCCAGTTTCAGCTTTCTACATATGGCTAGCCAGTTTCCCAGCACCATTTATTAAATACGGAATCCTTTCCCCATTTCTTTTTGTCAGGTTTGTCAAAGATCAGATGGTTGTAAATGTGTGGTGTTATTTCTGAGGGCTCTGTTCTGTTCCATTGGTCTTTATCTCTGTTTTGGTACCAGTACCATGCTGTTTTGGTTACTGTAGCCTTGTAGTATAGTTTGAAGTCAGGTAGTGTGATGACTCAAGCTTTGTTCTTTTTGCTTGGGATTGTCTTGGCAATGCAGACTCTTTTTTGGTTCCATATGAACTTTAAAGTAGTTTTTTCCAATTCTGTGAAGAATGTCATTGGTAACTTGATGGAGATGGCATTGAATGTATAAATTACCTCGGGCAGTATGGCCATTTTCATGATATTGATTCTTCCTATCCATGAACATGGACTATTCTTCCATTTGTTTGTGTCCTCTTTTATTTCATTGAGCAGTGGTTTGTAGTTCTCTTTGAAGAGTTCCTTCACATGCCTTGTAAGTTGGATTCCTAGGTATTTTATTCTCTTTGTAGCAATTGTGAATGGGAGTTCACTCATGATTTGGCTCTTTGTTTGTTATTGGTGTGTAAGAATGCTTGTGATTTTTGCACATTGATTTTGAATCCTGAGACTTTGCTGAAGTTGCTTATCAGTTGAAGGAGATTTTGGGTTGAGAAAATGGGATTTTCTAAATATACAATCATGTCATCTGCAAACAGGGAGAATTTGACTTCCTCTCTTCCTATTTAAATACCCTTTGTTTCTTTCTCTTGCCTGATTGCCCTAGCTGGAACTTCCAACACTATGTTGAATAGAAGTGGTGAGAGAGGGCATCTCTGTCTTGACAACTTTTCTCTCTTTGCACTGTTACGAACACTTTGTTTAGCCTTCTCTTTGTTGCTCACCACTTACATATTAAATTCTTATCATTTGTTCTGAGACAATTAAAAACCTACGCCTGTTAGCAGTGATGCAGTCATTAACATTAACATAAACAAATTTGGTCTCTGGTCATCTAGCTGATATAGAATGCGCTTATATTACTTTTTGAGAGTAGCGTGTCAATTCTTTTAGAGAAAAGTCATGTATTCTCATAGAGAAGCACTAACTGATGGATTACTATATGGTGAGAATCATGTCAGTGCCCATCCATGTGAGCTCTTTACTAGACCCTAAGCAAGAACTTTCCTCAGTACTGGTTTTTTTTTTTTTTTTTTTTAATCATAATGACACATTGCTGTGGCATCTAGTAAAACTAGATGTATCGTGGCCCTGACCCCAAGCCCCAACAGCCCCTATCCTGACTTCTGTGCCTCTGTCTTTTAGAGGTCTCCTGCTTGCAGAAGGACCTGTTGCTTCCTGCAGTCTTCCTATATTTTGCCTCCCATCTTGAGGCAGGGAAGCCCAATAGTAGCTATTACCCTGCCACTGTTGACTTGGCAGACTGCCAGATTTTACCAGCATTGAGCCAGCCAAGTCCTGGGCAGCCAGTTTAGGCTCAAATAAGAGGGGACAAAAGGCAATCACAGAAGTGGGCTAGGGTCCTTAAATACAGGTCAAAAAAATAAGTATAGTAGTAAGGACTGGCAAGTCGGGGGAGGTGAGAGGTTGGGTCAATTGCCTAGTGAGTTGGTTCACTTAAAGCTCTGAAGGCCGGGCGCGGTGGCTCAAGCCTGTAATCCCCCGAGACGGGCGGATCACGAGGCCAGGAGATCGAGAGACAATCCCGGCTAACACGGTGAAACCCCGTCTCTACTAAAAAATACAAAAAAACTAGCCGGGCGAGGTGGCGGGCGCCTGTAGTCCCAGCTACTCGGGAGGCTGAGGCAGGAGAACGGCATAAACCCGGGAGGCGGAGCTTGCAGTGAGCTGAGATCCGGCCACTGCACTCCAGCCTGGGTGACAGAGCAAGACTCCGTCTCAAAAAAAAAAAAAAAAAAAAAAAAAAAAAAAAAGCTCTGAGCAGGAAGTACTATTCCTCTTTCTGTAGGCTTTCTATAGTGGGAGCAGTAGAGCCTAGGCTTTCTTTAAAAGACCTGATTCCTTAAGGGAGAATACAGTGGCTGGGCCCCATGACTCTTCTTCCAACTCATATCCTCATCATTGTACTAAGCAGGAGAGCAGATTGTGTCCCCTTGGAAATTCAGAACTTCTTGTGCCATGTGTCTAGTTCATCTTCTTAAAATCTTAAGTCTGGGATGCAGATAAGCAGTTAATTGTTTGGAAGAGAGAAGATGGAACATGGGATAACCCATGAAGGCAGAAATCAGATGGTGGTGGAATCTCATAAGGTTAGGAAGTTTCCAGGTGTCTTTCATTATCAGCAAGGAATTTGTCTGCTCAAGGAGAGAAGCCAGATAATGTTTTCTGCTCATATGTTCTTTCTTGTTTCCTGGTTCTGAGAACAATAGGCTTTGAATTACTTCATGCATGTTGGAGTGGATCGTAGGTTCTCCATTAATGAGAGATGATAGAGGTGATGGTGGCACTTACAGGTGTGGGAAACAGTAGCAGAATCCACAGTTACTGTAAATTAGTGTTCTGGATGAAGTACAGTAATTGGCTACAATTACTAGTCAACATGACAGTCATCTTTGGATGTATCATCTATTTTCCCAGCCTTCAGCCTCTTCAGTTATTAAAGTCTTTATTATCTATTATTAATTTTCAGTTGATTCTTCTTACAAATTCAAGTATGTTGAGACAAACTAAATCCCCAACAGTTGGTGGATTACTGAAATAAATTATGGAAGTTTACAACAAAATTGTTATAATATGATCCAATTTTTGTGAGAAAACAGTTTGTGTATTCATATGCATAAAAAAGAATCAGAAAAGCTTTCCACCAAGTTGCTGACAGTCATTATCTCCCTCACTTCATTAAGGTCTCTGCTCAAATGTTCTCCCTCAAAGTTTTTCCCTAACCAGTCTTTTTAAAAAAGAAGTCCTCTTTATCCCCATTCCAGGTCAGCTTCTAGTCTCTTATCTTGCTTTATTTTTCTTATTAGTCTTTCCTCCTCCATGATATTGTTTCTTTATCTGTTGAGTAATTTTCTCCCCCTGGAGTGTGTAGCTCACAGGAAGAGATTTTGACTTTCTTGTTTACCGCTATATCTCTAGTGCCTAGAACAGTGTCTGGAGCTCAGGAAATGCTTGCTGCAGTGATGAGTAAATAAATAAATGAAGGAAATTGTGTAAGTGGAAAATACTGCTAGCACAGTATTAGAAAAGTGGTGCTTCCTTGGGGGTCAGAATAGGTTCATGGTTCAACTGGTTTTGTCTGCTGATTAAACAGCATGTCTAACCGATAGGGAAGGATTCCCTAAGGGGAGGATTTTCTGAGAATATAAGGATCTGTTATGTTTTGAATTTTACACAGCAGGGGTACCAAGGTGATAAGCCATTGTGATACCCACTTGAATTCCGAAAAACTTGAAAAACTAAACCTGTGACTCCCAGTCTTTGAAGGGTCATCGTATGAGTGGGAAGCGACTGTATGGTGAACAGTGCGGGCCAGCAGGTCTCCCATCTCCTGCAGCACTAGGGCTACATAGACACATTTCCTGATTGACTGGAGTTTCCTTCAAGCCTTTGGAAACAGAGATAGGGCAGCTGTGTCAGAGGTGTGTGAACCAGAGCAACTCCATCTTGAATAGGCACTGGTTAAAATGAGGCTGAGACCTACTGGGCTGCATTCTCAGGCAGTTAAGGCATTGTAAGTCACAGGATGAGATAGGGGGTCAGCACAAGATACAGGTCGTAAAGACCTTGCTGATAAAACATGTTGCAGTAAAGAAGCTGGCTAAATCCTACCAAAACCAAAATAGCCGCGAGAGTGACCTCTCTGGTTGTCCTCACTGCTATACTCCCACCATAACAGTTTATGCCATGACAGTTTACAGATGCCATGGCAACGTCAGGAAGTTACGATACATGGTCTAAAAAGGGGAGGCAAGAATAATCCACCCCTTGTTTAGCATATCATCAAGAAATAACCATAAAAATGGGCAACCAGCAGGCGACGGGGCTGCTCTATGGAGTAGCCATTCTTTTATTCCTTTACTTTCTTAATAAACTTGCTTTCACTTTTCTCCATGGCCTCGCCCTGAATTCTTTCTTGCATGAGATCCGAGAACTCTCTCTGGGGGTCTGGATAGGGACTCCTTTTCTGTAACAGCTGTGTAATTTGACCCGTACAATCTACTCTGGATGTTCCTGGGTCTTAATCCCTATTCACTGTGGTGCCTTAAGGCAGCCAGCTTCACATATGTGTATATGTGTTCATCTCTCAAACAAGTAGAGATATTAATGCTTCCTGGCATCTAAAGGCATTATATAGAATAATTAGTTCGTGTTTCAAATAGTTTCACATTTATAGGTGTCATTATTTTGAAATCGATTCCTTTAAAGATTCGGGAAAAGCCACATGTCAAAAACACTAAGCTTGTAATGTGTTTTCTTACTTATTTATTCCCCTCGGGGATCGGCCTGCCCATTGGGAGTGATTTAATCAGGAGTGTTAGTCAAGACTTCAATGGGTGCATTTCTTTGCTGGGTGTTGTCTGAGAAAAGAGAGACTGTCAAGGCTTTTTTATTCCCTGTAAAAGGATTCATTTGTTCTGAGGGGGTCTCTCTGAAGTGGACCAAACCATGCTCAGAAATGCTAATCTTATTGTGTGTACTTATTTGGGGGTTTCTGATAGAGTCAAATAGTTTATTCATCCAGAAAGGACAGATCCTAGAATTCACATCTAGCCCTGGCTCTACAAATACCTTGGGTCACTTCCTCACCCTATAGTGTCAGAGACATCGAGAAAACCAAGTACAGCAGAATATTCTTTAGTCCATCTTCACAGGTTGCAGCTGCCCAAGTGCCTTTGGAATAAAAAAGATGTTTGAGGACTTTGAGCCACATCCTCATTTCTAATACAATTTTTATTTCTAGGGTCAGTTTGACAAATTTTGTTTCACTTTTATAAATTAATTTATCATCAAAATTAACATTTTCTTGGTGGGCATATTTAGTGTGCTGGAGAGCTACAAATACTGAGGGGCACTTCAATTCAGAATATTGTATACGCTAATGTGTACATACACTAATTTCTCTAAGAGTTGAAAATGTAGAGAGTTTAGGAAGTTTAGAAGTATTTGCTTTGGAGATTTCCTGGTCTTGGCTTGAATAAACATTCAGGCACATTACATGACTGCGGGGGGGCTTTTGTTGCCTGGGCTGGCTCAATATCTCTGTGCCTGCCATTTTTCAAAGATTGAGATCCAACTTGCACTATTTTTTTTGACAGGGTCTCTCTTTGTTACCCAGGCTGGAGTGCAGTGACGCAATCATGACTCACTAAAGCCTCAATCTCTTGGGCTCCAGAGATCTGTCACCTCAGCCTCCCGTATCACTGGGACTACAGGAAAAAGCCACAGCACCCGGCTCTAACTTGCACTTTGACTTCCTTAAGAGAATGAGAATGCAACAGAGAATGATAGTAATCATGATATCTAGCACTTATAAGGTGCAGTGCTGAGACATACCACTCATGCTTTATTCATTTACTCTTTGCAACTCCTCTGTGGGGTAGGGACTATTATCCATGTCACAGATGAGACACAGAGACTCATTTGGGTGAGGCAATTTGTCCCTCGTTACTTAGCAGTAAGAGGAAGGACTGGGATTTGAACCCATGTCAGTCTGACTTTGGAGCCTGAGGCTTTCAGCAACAGTATGTGTCTAGACCTCTCCCACTGCTTACATTTTTGGGGACTGAATTTGAATGAAGAGTTAAGTATGATGATATTAAAACTTTATCCTAGAAGGTCCAAATAGGGCAGCTGAAAGTGATTTAGGATATATCATATACTGCATGTATTTTTGCTACAACATTTAAATATTAAATATCACCTTTTTTGGATGAATAAAGACATCCAAAAGGAATTTAAAATAAAAAATATGAAGGAAGAAGGGATACTAATGGTTAATCAAATAGCATGGTAGGTTTTTATTTTAAAGATGGCATTTGGTCTTGAACTCCTGACCTCCTGTGATCTGCCTGCCTTGCTTCCCAAAGTGCTGGGATCAGCCTGGTCAACATGGTGAAACCTCGTTTCTATGAAAAATACAAAAATTAGCTGGGTGTCGTGACACATGCCTGTAATCCCAGCTACTTTGGAAGCCGAGGCATGAGAATCACTTGAACCCAGGAGGTGGGCGTTGCAGTGAGCTGAGATTGCATCACTGCACTCCAGCCTGCCAGGGCAACAGAGTGAGACTCAGTCTCAAAAAAAAAAAAAAAAAAGAAGACATTTGGCTGGCTGGTATGCAGCCCTTTTCCCATTTGCTCTCCTGGCTTGGAGACCCTGAAGCTCTACTGGCCATAACTTTGTGATGCTTTTTGGGGCAGCCTTCTCCTTTTTCTACACAGATTCATAAATAACAGTTCTCAGAGAATGGTGGACTCAGTCTAGTGGTGGTGGGGTGTTGAAGGAAGGGAGTGTTTGGGAATGAGGATGGCATTCTGAGAGGTGTTGTATCCACAAATAAAGCTCTGCAGGTTCAGCAAAACTAGGAAGAAGTATTGACAGTGTAGTTTTTTATGTGCTTTACAGATTCAGTTTATCAAAGGATCAGGTGTTAGAAGTAGGAAAAATGTGACAAAATAGAGCTGAAATACATGAATGATAACTAGAAACTAGGAAATTAATTAAAAGCTGAGTAAATCAATCTGCCCTTCATCTTCTGTTCTTAGAAGAGAATCTGACACCATCAAATGAAGAAAAACATGGTCCAATGTCAGGAAAATAATAGGCGATTTTTCAGAACCACAGAAATGTCCAATATTGGTGGTTTGCTTAAATAATTTATAAGCAAATCACAAGAGTATGTATGGTATAATACCACATTGGAAGAAGAAATAATGTAGACATTCTCAAGGTATTATGACATAATATCAGTTGGAAACACAAATGAGCTTGCCAACTGCAAAGATATCTATCTTGGTTTCTTTCTTTCTTTTTTTTTTTTTTTTTTTGAGACGGAGTCTCGCTCTGTCGCCCAGGCTGGAGTGCAGTGGCCGGATCTCGGCTCACTGCAAACTCCGCCTCCCAGGTTTACACCATTCTCCTGCCTCAGCCTCCTGAGTAGCTGGGACTACAGGCACCCGCCACCTAGCCTGGCTAGCTTTTTGTATTTTTTAGTAGAGACGGGGTTTCACTGTGTTAGCCAGGATGGTCTCGATCTCCTGACCTCGTGATCCGCCCGTCTCGGCCTCCCAAAGCTATCTTGGTTTCTTATACATTTTCTTTACACTAGAGAATATGGAATCAGGATCACAAATGAGCCACATAAATGTGATTGACACCTAACAGCTTGACATGTTAACAGCTAACATTTATTAACATAACCACCTTTTTGAGTGCTCATGCTGTGGCAGGTACTATTTTAAACATCTTCAACTTATTTAATGTGAGGTAGGGACTATATTATCACTCACATTTTATAGACGAGGAAACTGAACATAACAAGAGCAAATAACTTGCCTACAATCACAGAGCTGGCAAATGGGAGAGCCAGGATTTGAACTCAAGCTGCCTGGCTCTAGAACACAAGCTCTTAGAAACAAAACTGTCCTGCCTTTTGTATAAATAAAAAACAGGAAGCATCCAGGTAGTTACGTCAAGTTTATACAAATATGAAAATAGAGGACCACCCCAAACCCTAGAATAAATCTCCAAGAGTCTTTTAAGATCTTGGTAGATCAAGTATTTTATAGATACTTAGATTCTGCCACTTCTTAAGTAGTTTTCATCATTGAGTACCTATACAACCAACCAATGCATACACTAAAGAACCTGCCAACTGAATGTGCAGAATGGTGAAATGATCAGCTAATTCAGTGAAAAATTTCCACAAATTGTTATTTGCTGCATTATACCACATTATTTTTCTCATATTTCACCTTGTAACAAAGTTATAGTAATATTGTTATAGACTCAAATTGCCTCAAGCCCATGAGCATAAATTTTGATAGTTAATTATCTCCAAAATGATGAGAATCATTAATACTATTAAAGAAGCAAATCCTGGGGCAGCTGTTAAAATTTGAATTTTTAGAATTTTCAACAGTTTAAATTTATTTTCTGAAGAAAGTTTAGAAAAAAAGTATTTAGAATGATGTGAACTTTTAATAAAAGGATAATTTCTGAAAAATAGTTGCTAATAAACACGTATACTTAGGAAGCTAATATAAATGTAATATATACTAATATATACTTAAGACGGAAATGCCTTAGGCTTAGGCTGCTAAGTCTCTGCTGAATTTTCTTTTATGAGGTTAACCACATCAAAGTCATAAAAAAAGGTGTTCTGTTATTCTGAATCAGCTTCTGACCTATTTCTTAAATTATAACTTAGCAACAGAGTGTGTGTGTTAGTTGATTGGATAAGTAGTCAATCTAAAACTCTTTGAAATTTTTGCCTAGGCTATAATTAATGGAAGTGAATGAAAAGGAAAAGGAGGGGACTTTTACTGGAGAGGTCAGGGAAAAAGTAAAAGAGGCCCCAGTTGGAATAGAAGTGTGAAAATGAATGTACTTAGGTAATGGAACAAGGAGACAAGCAAGAACTCCAGTCCACAGCTTTACTTAGAAGAGAAGCTTAAGATACAGGTGACAGTCTTGTTCCTCAGTGGGCTTACAGTTTAGAGTGCTGACTCTTGGGGTATCTGTACTATTACCTGGCTTTGTGTAGATAGCTTTGTCTTGCTTTGAGAAAAATTGATAATTAAATTCTGTTAACATCTTCACACCTTCCATTATTTGGGGATTGTGGATGCCAATCTCCCACTGAGGTTGAAATTTAGTAATACAGATCTTGAAATATTGTCATAGTCACAGATTTCTAGTGAAAACATTCTAGCAAATAGGAAAAACATAGTTTCATAAATCTTAATTTATAAAGTGTTTAGGAATAATGAACAGAATCTCACTTTTTCTCACCTAGAAATCCTTAAGGGTAGCTGAGATATTATGTAAACTTCGGTCTTGTAAACTTTATCCCCTATCCTCAAAAAGGGGATGCTGGTAGAACTACAGAAATAAAGTTAGAATTTAATGCTTCTGCATCAAGATCCTCTAAGTTGTTATCTAGTAGTGAGGAGTCTCCAATTCTTCCCATTCTTCATGAGAGACTATTAAGGTGCTGTGGATCAGAGTGGAAGCGAGGGTGAGGTTGTAGGATCTTACTTGGTGTTCTTATAGCTCTTCATTTGGTATTTCACTTTTCTCCCCCATAGATTTTCTTTTTTTCTACCTCTTTTGGTTCCACAATAGTCCTGATTTCCCCCGTGTTCGTAGCCTTGTTCTTCCATCTCCAAAATTTCTCATAACAGTGTTTTGTTTTGGCATTTGGGGTAATAATTGCTCACAGCCCTTAAATCCCTTCTGAGTTCAGAAACAAGTCAGAATTAAGACACAGAAGTCAGGCGTATGGTAATGAAAACACCAACTTTATTTCTGATAAAGTTTAAGATAGATTGTGGCTTTGATATGCAGCTGCAGTTGGGCTTTTTAATACTTCTTCCTAAGTCTTGAACCTAAGGAGACCCACCAAGGGAGACTTTAGGTTTGCAGAGCAGATGCATTTACCCAAAACTGCTGTCACACATGTGGGAACCAATAGTCAGGGAATGAAAGAGACATCAGATGCATGAAGCACCTTTACTCTGCTTGATGAAGAGAGGAGAGACCCCAGTGAAAGTCAAAATCAACACTCCCAAATAGAATGCAAAGGTGGAAGCATGCCTCTAGTGGAGGCTTCCTCATGGTGCAGTAGACCAGCATCATGCATGGTTTCTTTTGACATTGTTCTATCTCCATCTATGGCTGCCACTGTGAAACTATTCAGTTTACTATTAAATGGTTCTAATTATTTGGAGCTGCTTTTTAAAAGTGGGTTCTACCTTAGAAGAAAAAGTGGGACTAGTCCAATTTCAAACCACTGGCCCTTTGGACACAGAAGTCAAAGATCAAAGTGATAGCACCACAGCAAAGTTATAGATTTTTCAAAAATGTAATTCTGGAGTTTTAACCCAGAATAACTGGAACATTTCATGCTCCCTCTTCCTCTATATCTCTTCCTCCTCCTTAAACTTATATCTTTAAAATATTTAAAACATTTTGTTTTAAAATGTTTTAAAACATGTTTTAAAATATATTGCCTGTTATTTTAAAAAGATAATATGGTTTTAAAGACATATTACCTAAGCAAAAAGAACAAAGCTGGAGACATTACATTACCTGACTTGAAACTATACTACAAGGCTACAGTAACCAAAACAGCATGGTACAGGTACAAAAACAGACACATAGACCAATGGAACAGCATAGAGAACCCAGAAATAAAGCCACACACCTACAGCCATCTGATCTTTGACAAAGTTACAAAAATAAGTAATGGGGAAAGAACTTCCTATTTAACAAATGGTGCTGGGATAGCTGGCTAGCCATATGGAGAAGATTTAAACCTACCTATCATTATGTACAAAAATTAACTCAAGATGGATTAAAGACTTAAATGTAAGACCTCAAACTAAAAGTCCTAGAAGAAAACCCAAGAAATACCCTTCTCAATATGGGCCTTGGCAAAATATTTGTGCCTAAGTCCTCAAAAGCAATTTTAACAAAAACAAAAAATTGACTAGTAGGACCTACTTAAACTAAAGAGCTTCTGCACAGCAAGATAAACTATCAATAAGTAAACAGACAATCTACAGAATGAGAGAAAATTTTCAAAAACTATGCATCTGACAAAAGTCTAATAACCAGAGTCTATAAGGAACTTAAACAAATCAACAAGCAAAAAGCAACCCCATTAAAATGAAGGCAAAGGACATGAGCAAATAAGATATTTGCTGAGAAGTGTTTTATTATTGATTATGTGATTGATTTTAGATTATGTGCCATGTAGTAATAAGAAGAATGTATATTCTGTTGTTTTTGGGTGGAAAGTTCTGCATATATCACATATATTTAGAATAATTAGATATTCTTATTGAATTGAACCCTTTATCATTATATAATGCCCTCAAATTTACAGGGGAAAAATCCAACAACCTCATAAAAATGGGCAAAGGACGTGAACAGACACTTTTCAAAAGAAGACATACACGTGGCCAACAATCATATGAAAAAAACTTCAGCATCACTGATAATTAGTGAAATGCAAATCAAAACCACAATCAGACACCATATCACATGTTATCAAAAAATAACATGCTGGCAAGGTTGTGGAGAAAAAGGAAGGCTTATACACTGTTGGTGGGAGTGTAAATTAGTTCAACCATTGTGGAAGAAATGTGGTGATTCCTCAAAGACCTTAAGAAAGAAATACCATTTGATCCAGCAATCCCATTACTGAGCATATACCCAAAGGAATGTGAATCATTCTGTTTTAAAGACACATGTATGCATATGTTCATTGCAGCACTGTTCACAATAGCAGAGACATTGAATCAACGGAAATGCCATCAATGATGGACTGGATAAAGAAAATGTGGTATATATACACCATGAAATGCTATGCAGCCATTAAAAAGAATGAAATCATGTCCTTCGCAGAGACATGGTTGGAGCTGGAGTCCATCATCCTCAGCAAACTGATACAAGAACAGAAAACCAAATCCTTCATGTTCTCACTTATAAGTGGGAGTTAAATGATGAGAACACATGGACATGTAGAGGGGAACAACACACACTTGGGCTGATAAAAGGGTGGAGGGTGGGAGGAGGGAGAGGATCAGGAGAAATAACGAATGAGTATGAGGCTTAATACCTGGGTGATGGAATAATCTGTAAAACAAACACCCATGACACAAGTTTGCCTATGTAACAAACCTGCATATGTACTCCTGAACTTAAAAGTTAAAAAGACATACATGCAGCCAACAAATGTATGAAAAAATGCTCATCATTATTAATCATTAGTGAAATGTACATCAGAACCACAATGAGATTCCATCTTACACTAGTCAGGGTGGCTAGAAGAAAGAGGGGCAATATGTGTAATATATGTGTGTGTGTGTGTGTGTGTGTGTGTGTGTATATATATATATATATATATGGAAACCAACATATCTACCTAAAGTAGTGATACACTGTAGATATTTTTAAATGAGAATAAAATGTGTTATTATTAGAAATGACTTCACTAAGGGAATAACCACATGGCTTTAGAATGTGAACGATGTAAGATGTAGAAACAACATAAGCCACTTGGATATGAACTCTGGCCTCAGTGTACAGCAGTACATCTTTTAAATTCTTGACTTGTCTAATTGACAATTTTGTGTCTCAAATGTAGAGGATTCAGTGAAGGTATCTACTATTTTCTATCACATTTTGACTCATCAGGAAAGAACTGTCTGGTGATGTATCCTGATTAGATACAATTCTGACTTCTCATTAATCAGATCATGGAGAACTTGATAAAAATTATTTAGGAATCTGTGGGAAACTTCTCCAGATGACTTAATCAATTTACTCTGGTTATCAGAAACTACAATGCAATTCTATCAAACTTGATCCTGATTTTTCTTCTTCTTTTTCGTTTTACACCCCCTGGGTTCAAGTAATTCTCCCACCTCAGCCTCCCAATTTTTTATATTCTATGTTGGCATTCCTGAAAAGGTGATATAGTTTATTGGTTACAAACTTGATTTTCAGAGTCAGAACTAGACTAATACTGGTCCTGTCACTTACGAGTTGTGAGAACTTGGAAAAGTCTCATAACATTTCAGTCTCAGTTTCCTAATCTATAAAACGGTAATAATAATAATATAACAATCAGATCAGATTGTGATAATCAGGTGATAATACACCCGATTATTTTTAGCTAAATATATTTTTAACTAATAGTATTTTTTTCCAGGAATAAAGCTTTTTGATTCTTAACATATGTAGTTTCACTCAATATAATGTAAATATTAACACCAGTCAGTCATTAATATTTTTCAAGGGCCTACACGGTGCAGCCGCATGATTTTAAGAGTGAATCTTCATTGGAAAAACTTACGTTCAGTGACACACAGACCTTTGGTAATTGTAATTTAGTACTTGAACTATAAATTAGTAGTAGGAAGCCGTATTTTCAGTTCTACTTTACTATTAATACACATCTTTCATCTTCTGAATACTTTTTCCTCAGGGAAGAACCTGGAGTCACACATCCTACATCAGTTAGTCATAAAGCTACGTATGCTTTTTCATCCAGATACTTCTTAATACTATTATTTTTTAATTTTCACTGCTTTACTTCAAGCTTTTATCTTTTGCCTAGGTTTTTTTTTTTTTTTTAAATAAAGGAAGCTGTGTAGGAAGAAAAGGGAAGAGGACCAAGAATAGATACATGGATAACACCAAGTTTTGAGGGGCAAGTGGGGAAAAGGGAGCAAGAAAGAAAATAGAAGAAAAATGGTAACAGAAATGAAAGAACAAGAGGAGGAAGACATGAGATGAGAGGACTGGATAAGGTCAGAGAACTAGCTAGCATGTAGTGGGGTGACAGCGTAAAAGGAAGAGGCTGCAATCACAGAATGGGCCCTGGAATGGCATCCGGATGCACTGCAGTTCTGGGTGATACGTTCCAGGATGGCCATGGGTATGGATGGCTCAAGTGAAGTACGACAGGAGACCAGGGCAATTGAGGAAGTCAAGGGGCTGCACTGCATGGGTATTGGGTAGTCATACATACAGGCATTGAAATTGTCCTGGTTGACAGTAGGTTTGAGGGTGACAGTCAGGTCCTCCAGAGCAATCACAGTTTTGAATCTGGGAGTGAACAGGAAGTGGTTAATAGATGATAGCAAAAGAGGAAATAGAGGGTGGCAGAGTTAGATGGTGTGAGTCTCAAATAAAACAAGTATTAAAGTTTGTTTCTACTCCCCTACCACAAACCCCCCACATCTGTTTCTTAGCAGAACCTTAGTAGAATGACCATGAGCTATTAGTAGGAAGGAAATAACTTGAATACTCTCTATCCAACTAAATGCTACCAAGTATTAGAATGGTACCTTTTAATTCTTATTTCTTAAATATAGCTTATAGATTCTGCTTGGTCTAGTAGCTTTAAAATATTATTTATTTGTTTTAAACCCTACACCTTACCTGTGTTGAGGCTGTAGTCCATAATTGTCATGGTTAAACCTTGCATTTAATTTATTTTCTACCCATTTGTTGATCATGAATGTGGGGAAAATTTTTTCCATTATTGTATTGTAACAAGTGAAGACTGTGATATCAAAGGATTTCCATTATCCCAAACCCAGTTCCATATCCATGCACCTCGTCTTGTACTGAGGAAGACCTGTAGGAAAGAAGTTCTTGCCAAATTACCATTTTATTTCTTATTACTTTTATCTCAGAAGCTCAGATGCATTTTTTTCTAAACTGTCAAGGGAATATGGTTAACTTCCCATATCATCTCATTCCCCCTTCCGGATTCTCTTCCTTCTCTCTCACTTTATACATTTCTCAGGTCCAGGTCCAATTATTTAAAGTCATTTTAATTCATCTGTTTATTTTTTGTTTCTATTTTAATGTTTACTTATGGCTCTGCTAGATGTCTGGAATTTCGTAGGTCTCAGAATGTGGAAAAAAAGGTTAACATGAATGATTTATTATGTTGAGAGCTACAAGTTAGTATCCAGGCTCCTTCTCATTTCTATCATTCTACAATTTAGACTGATGGAAAATATATGAATGCAAAGACTGGGATAACAACAAAAATACAGGCTGGGCATGGTGGCTCATGCCTGTAATCTTAGCGCTTCGTGGGGCTGAGGCAGTAGGATCGCCTGAGCCCAGGAGTTCAAGATTGCAGTGAGCTACAATAGTGCCACTGCATTCTAGCCTGGGTGACAGAGAGCGATCATGCCTCTATTAAGAAAACAAACAAACAACAACAACAAAACCACACACACAAAAACCAAAAATGCAATGTGAAAATGCACATCTTGAATTTTTTTCACATTTACAAATGGAAAATTTAACATGAAAAGTATGAAGTCCATGAAAAATAGAAGATACATTTTGTAAATTCTCTATTTTGAATTATTTAACTGAGATTTTAAAAGTCTATAGAGTTTTTAATGAAAATAAAATCACTAGCTTGTGAGGTCTTTAATCTCAGAGATTATAACTCATTTATCGTTGTATCTTGCATACAATGCTTGGCAGGGGTAAGATAGCACTCAGAATGGTTGACTGAATTTCATCCATACAGAAGACTCTAAGTAGTGGAAATCTTGTGTCTTCTTCCTGAAAATCTTAAATCAAAAATGAAACTTAATTTTGAGTTTTGAAAAGTAATCTCTCCATGCTCTTTAGGGGTCAAAAACATTCCCTGTAGAGAAAAAAATAGTTCATTTTTTCCTACTCTTCATTTTTTTTAGAAATTTTTTTTAGGAAATTCACAAAATTTCCACCCTATTTCTAGCAACTTTCTCATGTATCAGCAGTGTATTTTTACTCGCGCTTGTGTATATTTTTCTCTGTTTAAACTTTATTTCCAGTGTGAAAATTTTGGAATTTTCTGTAAAATTCATTTCAGTTTGAAAGCTTCCATCTCACTAGCATAGCGTAGCTATACCTCGATAATTCCAAAGCTATCTGACTCTAGTTTGATAGATATCTTTCATGATTTCAGTGCATTATGGTATGGGAGAGTACTATTATTTTGGTTTTCTCCATTCTTTCACTCATATATAATCAGAAGAAGAAAGTGCTATTACCAGGTTGGAGAGCAGCAGTCAAGGTTGGGATGCTACTGCTAAAGCAATAACAAAAGCCTAGACTCACCATGGTCCATGCTTTGCAGGTATAAGGTTACACCAAAGAACAGAATCAGTTTAGAATGTCAAACCTGTTCAGCAATGTAACTGATCTCGCCAGCCACATCTGCTCCAGAATTCCCGATGCCAACCACAACTGCTGTCTTCCACACAAAATTGTCGTGATGCTTGTATGCTCAGGTGTGGAGATATGGACCTTGGAAGTTCTTGATCCCTATAAGGAAAGGGTAGAATCTCTCAAATCACAAACAGAAATAGGAAAGGCTGTTTTAGAAAATTTATTTCTAAACTTGAAGTATATGTTACTTAAATCCTCTTCTGTGTTGGTTGGTCTGTTGCTGCCAATGTTGCAAGATGTGATTATCTAAGGAAAGAAATATCTAATGGCAGTGATGATATGGCTAAGACAAAAAATCAAAGCATATTAATGTTTCCTTTTAAAAATCCAGTTTTAAATTTGCTCAATATGATGACTTGTCACTTTAGGAGGGTTTGTCTTTTTCTTACTCTCTACTGATTCATGAGGAACTGTTCTTCTATTTTTGTGACTCCATAAATAGATGTCAAAAATATCTAAAGATACTGAGTAACATAGAGCAGTGTTGTCTAAAAGAAATATAATTCAACCATGTATGCAGTTTTAAATTTTCTAGTAGTAATATGAAAAAAGTAGAAAAAATATTAACTTTAATAATATATTTTATTTAACCCAACATAATCTGTTATCAGTATATAATCAATATAAAAAGGTTTTTTTAATTTTAAAATTTTTATATTTTATTACCAATTAATATTTTTAGGCAGGTGAGTAGTTACACACTTTTTAGTGGATTCGAACTTCCATGGCCATTGTCCTGCTTACAAGGGCATTATTGACATACTTTATACATTTTTACTATGTCTTCAAAAGCTGGTGTGTATTTTACACTAAAATTACTTCTCAGTTCATATTAGCCACATTGCAAATGCTCAGTAGCAATATCTTGCTAGCAGTGACTAAGATGGTGCAAGTCTAGAGTAACAGAAATTTCAAAACATCTTTTAAAAATTTGGCTGGGTGTGGTGGCTTACGCTTGTAATCCCAACACTTTGGGAGGCCGAGGGGGGCAGATCATGAGATCAGGAGTTCGAGACCAGCCTGATCAACATGATGAAACCCTGTCTGTACTAAAAATACAAAAATTGGCCAGGTGTGGTGGCACGTGCCTGTAATTCCAGCTACTCAGGAGGCTGAGGCAGGACAATCGCTTGAACCGAGGAGGCAGAGGTTGCAGTGAGCTGAGATTGCCCCATTGCACTCCAGCCTGGGCGAGAGAGCAAGACTCAATCTAAAAAAATTGATTATTTTTTGAAAATATTAAGTAATATTTCAAAAATAAAGCCAAATCTCAAAAATATTAAATAAAAAATTATTTGTGGCATATTTTAACATCCACTGAGTCTTGTAATGACCTCCAAAATACTTCCTGAATTTTTCTCCTCCTTTTTGAGTCCTACTACCATTACTTTACTAGAGGCTTTCACCATCTCTTTAATGGACTATTACAAAACCCTCTTTATTGATGTTCCTGCTTTGCCTCCCTCTTCCGTATCAATTAATATTCCACATCACTGCAAGACTGATCTTTACAAAATAAAAGTACGATCACGTACCCGCCCCTCCAAACATAAACACAAACACACAAACACACACACTTCAGTGGTCTTTTATTGACTCCTACATGTCTCTCCCTGCACACTCACCTGCTCCAGGAGCATCAGGTGGGTGTCGTTCCCCGAGCTCCTGTGACTATTTCACAGGGTATTACTCTTCATGTACCGCTTCCTTTCCCCGGAATGCCTGCTCTGAGACCTTGGCTTGCCTGAGGAACTCTTAGTTTCTAGTTCAAGTGTTATATTTCTATTATCAGATCTTTCCTGGCTATTCCAGAAAGTTGCTACACCCTCTTTTTTTTTTTATATCCCCACTGTACCATGTAAACAGTTCTGTCCAATGCTGTAATACTGCAGATATTATGATTCTTAGAATGCACATATTTTTCTTGTATACTGATCCTTTACATACCTGGGAAATCCTTTAAGGGCAAACACTTTTAATTGTAATAGCCACTGCAAATCATGATCCCATCAAAGACACAGGTTTGCTTTCCATCAGTTTCTACCACAACATCCCACTGGCCACAGGATGAAAAATCAGGGTGCTTCCTCACTCTGCACACCTTTGACTGGGAACAAAGAAAGATAGCCTTGGTTTTAGAGCATTGTTCTCAGTCTTCCATTTTTTTCCCCCAATTCTGTGTCTTAACAAATAAAATAGGTGGTGCCTTTTATATTCAGAGTTTCCGGATCTTTAGGAATTTTGTTCACATAAATGTCCTAAAATGATCCCTTTCCAGACATCAAGGTACCTTAGAGAACAAAACACGGTAATCTTCCCCTATAATTTATGTTCTCTATTTAATAAAATTAATTGAAAACGAGATTTCAGGTTCAAATAATGAGACAATGCTTTTCCTCTGGTGGGCAAAACTAATATTAGATTCACTAGTCTTGAGACTAATAGAAAACATGCTATTTCTCTCTGAATCGTAATGGAAAATGCAAATTGAAAATACGCCTTAGCTTTCTCTGGCTTACACAAGATTTGCCTTCAACAATCTGTAGGTGATGAGCATGCTTTTCATTCTTTACCAGAAACTGGATGTGCTTAATAAGGTGAAAGTGCCTGGTGTACATCATGAGATACTCCATCATTTTGGAATTGTGCAAATAGTTGGGATAAGGATCAGGGAAAGGGTAGTCGCTGAAGGTTGTCATCTCCTTGGAAGTGTTGCAGGTCATAGATTTGTATATCCCAGGTCTTCCGCTTTCAGGTGTTTCCTGTGGGAATCAACAAACCCATGGCTGTCAGGATTCAGCAGCACAACAAAGAATGTGTTAGGTATGATCAGACAGGTGGTTTTAGGCTTATTTTTCCTTGAAAAAATGTACTTGACAGTCAGTTTACTGTAATATTGCCCAACAGGAAGGACGGAGGCATTGGACTCATTTCTCTACAAAGGGAACTCTTTATCGTTCAGAATTTTGCTTATAATGACAGACCTAAATTAATACCAGTAATTATATTATAATGGAAGGAAGATTATAGATACTAAAATGCAGCATAACAAACAAAATTAAAACAGACCAAAAGGGGTTGAGAAGAGAAATTTCCAAAGGGTAAAAAAGACATCACAACTAAAAGAATTTGGATTAAGAGAAGCCCCCTGGAAAAAAGCATTATGAGAGCTGAGAGAAAAAAAATCATGCAAATGTGATGTATATTAAAATGTTAAGGGATTAAAAACAAAAAGTATTAGATAAATATGTTGAATACTTAAGAGAAAAAAGGCTGCTTTTTAAAAAAGATGAATTATACTTCAAGAAGACTTACTTTCTTTTATTATTATTATTATACTTTAAGTTCTAGGGTACATGTGCACAATGTGCAGGTTTAATACATAGGTATACATGTGCCATGTTGGTTTGCTGCACCCATCAACTCGTCATTTACATTAGGTATTTCTCCTAATGCTATCCCTCCCCCCTCCCCCTCCCAACAATAGGACCTGGTGTGTGATGTTCCCCTTCCTCTGTCCAAGTGTTCTCATTGTTCAATTCCCACCTATGAGTGAGAACATGTGGTGTTTGGTTTTCTGTCCTTGTAATAGTTTGCTGAGAATGATGGTTTCCAGCTTCATCCATGTCCCTGCAAAGGACGTGAACTCATCCTTTTTTATGGCTATATAGTATTCCATGGTGTATATGTACCACATTTTCTTAATCCCGTCTATCACTGGTGGACATTTGGGTTGGTTCCAAGTCTTTGCTATTGTGAATAGTACCGCAATAAACATACAAGTGCATATGTCTTTAGAGTAGCATGATTTATAATCCTTTGGGTATATACCCAGTAATGGGATGGCTGGGTCAAATGGTATTTCTAGTTCTAGATCCTTGAGGAATCACCACACTGTCTTCCACAATGGTTGAACTAATTTACACTCCCACCAACAGTGTAAAAGTGTCCCTATTTCTCCACATCCTCTCCAGCATCTGTTGTTTCCTGACTTTTTAATGGTCGCCATTCTAACTGGCGTGAGATGCTCTCTCCTTGTGGTTTTGATTTGTATTTCTCTGATGACCATTGATGATGAGCATTTTTTCATGTGTCTGTTGGCTGCATAAACGATGAAGATATTATTTTTAAGAGTACACTTACTTCTATTCATCTTGGATGCTATCCGTGATATAAAACCTATTGCTTTAAGCTATGCATGAGTATAATCATGATTACACACACCTTTCTTGGTAAAGGTAGTTTTTCAGCATACATTAAACAACACAAAGCAACATAAAGAGGATGATTCTATGGTAGAGAGGAAAATGTCAGAACCAGAATTCAGGAGATCTGGTCTTATTACCAAGTGTACCAGAGGCTGGATAACTACACAGACTTTCTGAGTTTCAACTTCCTCATCTGTAAAATTTGCATACTGATACCCCAAGTATTCCATATGGGGTTGTTGGGGGGATAAAAGTGAATAGGTTTGTGTAAGCACTTCAAAAAATTCCAGGTTTATATGAACATAAGATAGCACCACTTCGAAAAGAACACTTAAAGAATATCTAAGTTATATATCATCAGAGTTCCATTTCCTAGTTAGAAAGAAAACACTTCTCTCATAGTACACAGATACATCAGAGTTTATGAGAATGTTTATTAATTACCTTGTATCTCCACAGTCCTCCAATGTCATTGTTTTTTTCAGAACATACAGGCTCGAGTCCCTCCTCAAAGCAGCTCTTAATGGCACCTAATCCGCTGACCCCAGCGCCAATCACTGCAATTTTTTTTTTGTCTTGCATGGTCACTTGAATAAAGAAGACATTCAGTTTTGTTTTGGCAGACAAGATCAAGGTTTATTGCCCTGTCAGTGCCCCCATTTATTTTAGCATGATCATTATTTCCCTTGATGGAGGTTTGCTGGCTTCTAGTCTAGCTTATATTATTTTGGAATGCATATATTTAGAGACCAGGCCTTTGGTCATTTTATTAAAATCATAAAATATTTGCCTCATTTAATCAAGACGAAATTTGCATGAATTTCAGCTGATTCAAAATCTTTTATTGCAGCTATATCTCAGATTTTTTACACTCTATTAAATTTTATTAGAATATAATTTTTATATAATAAAAGCATCTCTAGTATAGCCTGCTTACTAATAACTAAGAAATGCTCAAGGTTGGCCAGAAATGTACATAGGAATGTTGTGTTGGGTCCTAATTCAAAATCAGAATAGAAGCTGGCCTCTATAAGGCATACTCTATTTCAACCTAATTAAATTAGATTAATTATATTTTATCACTGCTGTATGGCAGTCCAGAAATGGAAAATATCAGACTTGTTAAACAACAATTTCTCTTGTCTTCCCATTTAGTATATTGACAGAAATATTTTAGGGCTCTTGGTTTTGATGACTGTAGGGAGCAGTTTCTTAGAAAGTGTACTCAATTCTTGTTGCATCAAAGCTAAACATCTCTACCTGGCTTTCAAGGCTCTTGGTAAATCTGGATTCACCCTATTACTTGATCTTAGTGCTCATTCTTTGACATCACCCTGCCATCTTGCATGTCACCCTTATACTACCCAACACAATGTGACCTTTTTATTTTAGTATCTTCCTCCCTGTTATTCCTTCTGTTCAGAAAGTCTTTTCTTTTCCACATATACCCAGTTACATCTATTTGTCAAGACTCATTTCTGTCAATTGAGAGAAATGTTGCTGAAGGTCAGATTTTCTATTGTCTCTTTGAAGTTTTTCTTGACCATTTTAACTCTTTTTGACCTTCTTTTACCTATTCATACTTGGCAGCACACAATTTAAAACTTACCATAGTTTTCTATAATATTGCATTCTTTCAGGTGTGCCATATTTCTTCTTCAACTTGATAGTGACGTTGTGAAGATAAGGACATCATCATTATCTTTGAGTCCTCATCATAGTGCCAAAGGATAGCACAGAAACTCAATGACAGAGACATGGCCTTAGTACTCGTAAGGTCAAGCCCCTCTTAACTCAGTGTTGTTTTAATGAAGGGATTCCTGCTTTAGTCCCCAGCAGGGGTGCATTTTGGAGGTATTATTTCTGGTTTTTCCTTCCTCTGTACCCTGATTCACTTCTCTTAGTGGGAGGACGAATGGCTTCTCTGATGGGCAAGGTGGCAGGATTTGCTGTCTGTTGGATGACCTGAAGCAAAGCTGAAGCACTGCCCCCTCTCACCTAGCCTCTTTCTTCTGCCCTTCAAGGGTGTGAAGTACACTTGTGGTCCTCCATGCACCTGGCTAGAGATGAGCACTCTAAAGAATTTATTCTTCCAGGCAGCTTCCAAAGTCTGGGTTTGGGGGAGAAGAAATAGGAATCTTATTCTAGTTATGGGTATGAGTCACATTCTCCAATCCAGCTTGATTGGGAAGGCCTTGTCCTTTTGGCAATAAAACTGATGCTATGTTTTAATGTTCACCTTTCTTCTGTGCCCATTTTGTACTTAGTTAGAAACAGTGAGAAATATATATTTATATTGCTGGTACCTTCACATCCATAGCAGTTTTACACACATTTTCTTCAAGGAAGTTTTATTGCTTTGGACCCACCTGAATAATCCAGGATAATCTCCCCATCCCCAAATCCTTAACTTAATCACAAAAAGTCCTTTTTGCAATGTAAAGTAACATAGCCACAGGTTTCAATGATTAGAATGTAAATGTCTTTAGGTGGCCATTATTCAGACTGCCACAACTGGGGTTGGGAGGTCTTTGCCTGATAATGAAAGAGAGACTTAACAAATGAAAAGTTGAATGGTAACATTTTAGAAATTAGACAGCTGTTGAGAAAGATATTTTGGGGGTAGAATTGGTACCATGATTACCTATAAAGTTCCTGGATCCTTATGTCCTAAATCACCAAGGACTGGGATTGCAGAAATTTCTCTGTTGATTCAGATCAAGAGTGAGAAGTGACTTATCCTCAGGCGGTGGAGGGACCCTGAGGGCTCCGGTGAGGTACCTATGCTTTCCTACATTTGGATTCCCTAGAGATATCTTGAAGGTGTTGCTTTTTATCATGCTATTATTGGGTTTGAGAGTTTCATAAAGAATAATCTGAGTTATTTCAGATTTGTGAATTGTAAGACACGCATGGAAATAGCTAAAATACTTAATGTCTGTTTACAGATAAACCAGCTTTTTATTTTCATGCCAGCTAGACAAATGTGCTTATCCCATATCAATCCTAGAAGGGACTAAGTGCTTAAAGAAAAACTTGGGAGGGGGAGAGTGGGAGTAGGGAAGAACAGTGCTATGCATCAACCTGCTCATCTTTAGTTATGATGATTGGTTTCCAGGTTGCTCATTATCTAATTTTTCAAACAGCAAATACAGAATGTAAAGCATTTTGCATCACACTTATGCTGAATGCTTTGGGCAGTGATTCTTGGAACTTGGATGTAGGAATAACCTGGAAATACCCAAGAAAACCGTCCCAACAGGAAGAGAGGTCTCTCTGTTACCAGCTCTTTTCTGAATTTCCTGGCTTCTGGTTGTATGTCCCTGAGGTCGAATGCTGCACAGAGTGTGCCTTGACCTCCACTTGTAAAATCATGTGGCTTCCCCCTACTTCATTTACTTCTCTTTATGTTAATTCTCTACAGATTATTAAGACAAGGAATGTTCCGCTTAGGTATATCCACAATGAGAGGGTCAGGTTATGATATTTATCTGAGAGCTTAAGGAATCTGGCTTAGGTCCAGGGCTAGTATCCTTTGGTGTTTGGGGCAATAACCTAAATACCTTTATCAGTGCCTGAAAATGTTCAAGGCCCGGGCTTGGATTTAGGCCTGCAAGGGAAAACATGCAGCTGGCTGATATATTTTGATCAGGAAAGAGAAAAAAGTAGGGGAAACTGAGGAATCCTACATAAGAGTACATTGGCCGGGCGCGGTGGCTCAAGCCTGTAATCCCAGCACTTTGGGAGGCCGAGACGGGCGGATCACGAGGTCAGGAGATCGAGACCATCCTGGCTAACACAATGAAACCCCGTCTCCACTAAAAATGGTGGCGGCGCCTGTAGTCCCAGCTACTCGGGAGGCTGAGGCAGGAGAATGGCGGGAACCCGGGAGGCGGAGCTTGCAGTGAGCCGAGATCGCGCCACTGCACTCCAGCCTGGGCGACAGAGCGAGACTCCGCCTCAAAAAAAAAAAAAAAAAAAAAAAAAGACTACATGTATGTGATTGGGTATATTTGTGTGTGTGTGTCCATAATCCACCCTGGAATTCAGGATGGTAAATTCAGGATCATAAATCATCCTGGTTTCTTTTCAATCTGAAAAAAAATATTCTGTTATTTATTTAAGCATCAAGTCTTCTCCACCTATTCCAATTTCTCTTAATCTATCCAGTAACCATTTTTCCTTCCATTTATCTAGTCTTGTCTTTAGTTGCCAAATGATATTCTTAAGCTCTGAATAATATTTCTTGTGGCAGTTGAATCCCCCTTAAGATCTCTTCCTATTCCAATGCAAGTTGACTTCTTTTTCCTCCTCCATTTCCCTAGCTAGGCATGTGCTCTGATTTTCTGACTCTTTTCTCTGGATACCGATTCATTTACATGGGATGGTAGATTTTTGATGGCTCATTGGGGCTGATGTCTGGTTATCAGAATGCTCCTTGTGGTGGCTGTTCTGCAGGTGGTAAAAGGTGAAGAGGACCACTTCTTTGGGTCCAAGATATAGAAACCAGTAATGCATTCTCTTGCTGATGTACATAGAGAAGGCCTTCCTGTCCCCTCATTTTCAGTCCTTTCCTGGCCTCAGGAAGGACTCAACCTACTCCTTCATATTTTTCTTAATCTGTGCAGTGCTAGGGCCAGGCATTCTTCATGAAGGGCTGACTTTGACGTTTACCAAAGTCCATACCAAGTTCTTTCCAAAATCTGCCACTCTCCCATTCTCACCTTGGAGATTCCTGAAGCTGTTCTCCAGGCACTTGTCTGACCAGTTTAGGTGCAATAACATATATTATGTACATCATAATATAAGTGATTTATATTAGCAAGTGTATGAGATTAATTGACCGAAATAAATGTTAATTGCCAGAAGCTGAACTGTCTTTAAGGTAACTTCCCTTTTACACATACACATAATTGCATAAAGTAAGACCCCTTGGTGATCACCTGTGCTGAGGCTGCAGGCCATAGTATGCATGATTAAATCTTGAGTTCATTATTTTCTCTAGCTGCTTATTTATTTGTGTTGTAGTTAATATTTTCTGGAGAAAACTATTGAACCGAGTGAAAAGTGAATTATCCATGGGATACCCATTATCCCAAACATGGTATAAAATCCATGATCCACGTCTAGTACTGAAGAATACCTGAGGGAGGCAGAGATAGAGCAAACCAGTGAAGGAGAGAGAGAGAGAGAACATTTTACATGATATTATTTTTATTCATATGCTACTCATTGCGCAGATTTAACAGTGTTGGCTACTGAGGATTAGGTAGTAAAATACTACATAGTGGTTGCTATGCTGTGCTTGACCAGACCTGTCTACTGATTTCCAGTTAAAGGCTGTGTCTATGACAACAAATTTCTGAATGAAAAATAGAAAATTGTATTCACTAGTTTACAAGTTTCTGATTTACTATTTTAAAATTCTTTCTTGGACATAGACATAGCTATGCTTCATATATAAATAAGGATTTAAATTTAGAAGCGATTATCATCATATTAACTACTATAGACTTCCACTATATTGTATGCATCAAAACAAAGATACAAACATTAAAAACTTTAATACATCAGATCGTTCAGGATTAGCATCCTGCTTAACTGAACGTAACCAGAATCACTCTTCAAATCTTTCTATAATGTATTTGTAAACTTGTCTGCATGCTGATAAAATTAGGAAATATATTAAGTTGTTTGATTATAGGTGCTTTTGCAGTCTTGAGGATGTTGAATCTCAGTTCCTCCTGGTCAAATCTGTGAAGTACAAAATAGATTAGATGGGCGCTACTGACCAAACATTTACCTTTTTAAATGCTTATTAAATTTTTAAAAATAAACTAAACTTTTAGTAATTCACTTAGTAATTTCTTCTAAAAACTAATGATTAATGATAACAAATAAAGACAAATAAGTAATGAAAATCAGGATATCTGAATATCCTCATAGGTAGGGTGCTTTATTAATTAAGGCTTTATTAAATGTGGCCAATGATCCTGAATGTGAAAGTTATCTCATTTTTTTAATAAACTCTGAGTGTTATTAATTTTTTAAGAGAAGAAATAATATTGAATAATCAAGCATAAATGAAAGTCTTAGATAACTTGGTTTTGCATGAAATAAACTATGTCTAAAGCAAAATTTAATATTTTATCTTTCCTCATCATTAGAGTATAACACTTTAGTTAAAGAGAATTATATATTTATCATCATCATTAACTCTTCTCTGTTTTCTATTATTTAATTCTACCACCAAAATCTACTGATTCCAGATAGATTTGCAATTTCTTATCTTTACTACTATTTGAAGTCTGTTTCAGGACCAAAGCACTGCTGTGGTAGTAAAAAAGTCAGATTAATTATCTAACATTTTCTTTAATCTATGCTAATATTTTACTGAATTGGCTCAATTAATAGTAATTTGTTTACATGTATTTTTCCACTGTGAATATGAAGGATTTATTTTGCATTTATCCTCTGCGCCCCATGAATGTAAACACCTTGAGGCCAGGGTCCATAGATTTCACTTTCTTCTCTGGTCCTTCACAGACTAAACCTACATTCTGAATGGCACCTATAAATGCAGAGATTTCCATTAGTGAAAGTTGTGTTTCCATTAGTGAAGTTGTTCAAAACAAACAAACCTGTTTTGCTACACAACTGAGCTCCACCGCAACATCCACTCCAGAATTTCCGGTGCCAATCACTATGATTCTTTCCCCTGAAAAGTCCTCAGGACTTTTGTATTCCCAACTATGGAAATAACAGCCTTCAAACTTCTCAATGCCTGTGACGGAAGAACATTTCTCATTATTAGGGGTATTTTTCACATTGCTAACTCAACACATAGAAAGTTATATTCTGGTTCATCTGGAAGAGCAAGACTTTGAGTCTGGGTTAGCTATATGGAACATCACCCTATGTCCTAAAAATGTAATTTTATATTTCACAGAGCTTAGGAAAGCAGGGAGTAAACTCAGACTTACAACCCACACACGCTAAATATAGACTAGTGGCCATATAAAGTATTTAGCAAATAGTAGATCTATCTGTCTTGGACCTATTCCAAATTGAAAGTTTCACAACAATTTCACTATGATCTAATTTATTCATGATTACATTGTCCTCTGCATTCTTAGGCAAAATGATGAAGCTGGAAACTGGTTGTTGTTTTGTTTTGTTTCATTATTTTCTGAGGAAGTATAGGGCCTTTCTTCATCAACTTGACATCTTCTCTTCCTTCCAAGTGCCTAATGCCCTCATGTGGTCCCTGGCTCTGCTGAGAGCTTCAGAACAGCCGTAATCTGTGTCTGGCATTCTCATACATTGTCTCGCTCTAGGCATGTTTGTATCTCTGTCCCCTGACACTTATTAAAATATATATATGTCCCAAAAGTGTCTCTGTAGGGTGTGTCTCTCAGCCAGGAAGCAAGTCAAAAAGAAGCTGATACGTATATTACAGTTATTAATATAATCTATATATTTTGTTATAATTATATAATAATTTCCAGACTACATTGCATTTTAACATTTAGAAAATCAGGTCTTTTTATTTTACAAATGTTTGTGTTGGTGTGCAAACACAGAAAGGTCAGGTATTTGTCATACATGACTCAGCTAGTCAGTTGGACAACCAAAATTCAAGTTTAAGTCCTTTCATTTTCATCTAGGACTCTTCTATTTTCAGTTTGCCTCAACCACCAAAGAATTTCTTATGATGGCTTGTTAGACATCATGGAAAGGCACTGAGATATCGAGTATTTCTTGATTGACTTCTGATAGCAATTGATGTAAAGGGAGGGGAAAAGGATCAGAAGTAAAGGGAGAGGCTTTAGTTAGAGGGGATAGGGAAGCTTTTTTGTTTTGTTTTGTTTTCAAGTAATAGTCTCATTTGAGATGGGCACCATTTTACCAAACGGAATTCAAAGGAATTTACCAAACAGTAAGCTGCTAGTGTGTTTTTATCAAGCAATGAAAACCAGTGATAAATGAATGTTATTTAAAATTTTGTCCCATACTCTAAAATTTTTAAGTTTGTGGATTTGCCAGCTTTTTGCTTGCTTTGCTTGCCATTTGCCCCTTATTTTTAGTAATTCCACTTTCTCTGAAAGGAAGTGAGATCAGATGAATGGACACAAAACTAAAACCAGTTGAAAGTGGGCCAGGACTAATTGTTATCATTAATTAGAAGCTATTTAAAACTATAGAAAGTAAAAAACAGATGTGTGTTTGCCTATTTTTGTTGTCTAGTATTGTCCTGTTAACATAAATATTGGGTATTTAGTTGTTTGTTATTGAATGTGACCAGAGACTAGTAATAAAGTTCGTGCTCAATCATTTTGCTCTGTGGGATATCTGGAAAGTACTCTTTTACCAAACAGATTCTTAGTAACATACCTGGGAAGGACTGAAGTGGTAAGTAGGGATCTGTGTGGTGTACACTGCAGACTAAGACCCCATCAAAGACCAAAGTCTCTTGCTTCTCTTCAGTCTCCACAACAACATCTCATTGTCCATTGACAGAAAAATCTGGGTGCTTCCTCACACTTTGCACTTTGGTCTGAGAACAAGGGCAAAACATAGGTGATACACTATCACAGTTCTCAGTTTTAATCCCTCCTCCCCCAAACCCCATGAGTCTGAGTAATACAACTTATCTGAGACTCTTCTATCTTCATCAGAGGCATTTGCTCTCACTTTAGTTCCCACTCCCACAGTGACTGCCTTTGCCGTGTGTGCATTTTCAAGATATTACAGGTATTTTATTTAAAAATCCAATTTTCCATAGAAATAGAAATAGTTAATACTTAACAGTGAAAAAACAGAGGAGTGACTGAAGCTGCAAGAGAAATATCCTTCCAGGATGACTTCCACATGCAAGAGACTAATATTCCTTATATTTTTCATATTTTAGCACAAACTTATTCAGTTTCCCTGCACTTGGCTTTTGAGTTTCAGATAGGAATTAATATTCCACCATGACTATAGAGATGGATTTTTAAGTGTGAGTTGGGGGTCATGGTGGTAGATTATGGGAACTACATGGATCTGAAAAAACGTCTTCCTTGTGTTGCTTATATGACCTTCCCTTCATTCTTATTCTACATACACACAATATAATATGGCTCAATTACTACTGCCACTATTCTAAGTCCTTCAACAGTTGAATTTAAGGCTGACAGAAAGGACCCTTACAATGCCACACCAAAGTCTTATTAGAATAGGTTCTGTTGGGCAAAATTCTTCAACCTTATATTCAAGTGAAATATTCAAAACATTACTTCTTTATAAGGGGTGATTTTCTAGGGTGGAAGCTCGCTGATGATCTCTTTCTCTGATCGTACCAGAAGATGCCAAATATAGCTCATGTGTGTACAATTGAGTGTGTCTGCACACATACATGCACACGCAGACACACACACACACACACACACATTGACTATGCAATGATTCACTTAGATTTTACCTTAAAACCAATGTAATCGAGGAGGCCAAAGTGTGTGGCATGCATCCTGAAGTAGTCCTGAGTTTGGAGCTGTGCATGTACTTGGGAAAATTATCAGGGACACGGAAGTCACTGAAGCACATCATCTCCTTGGAAGTACTGATGGTCACAGATTACTTGTAAATACTAGGCATTTTCTCTGAAGTATTTTTCTACAGGAGAAAGATTCTCTTAATAAAATAAACTTCACAATAACAAGAGAATCTAAATAAAATATTTTAGAGAAGAAAAGTAATTGGGAATAATAAAGAACATTGCCTTTTACTTTTCCATGAACATTTTCTCTCTTCTGTCCATATCTACTAGAGAAAGAAGTTACTCTGAGTCAACAATAGGCTTATGTCTGATTGCTCAATAGAAATGACAGAAGTCAGGAAGACTGGAATGTTATCTTTAAAATACTGAAATAAACTTCAATACCAGTGAAAATACCCATCAAAAATGAAAGTGAAATAAACCTGCATTCAGACAAACAAAAACTGAGAGAATTTGTTGCCAGCAATCCCACACTATGAGACACATGCAAGGAAGTTCCTCAGGCTAAATGGGAATAAACAAAGATGGAACCATGAAATACTGGAAGAAATGAAAACCCTAGGAATCATGAATATGTGGATAAACATAAAAATATTGACTAAAACATTAGTAATAGGCCGGGCGCGGTGGCTCAAGCCTGTAATCCCAGCACTTTGGGAGGCCGAGACGGGCGGATCACGAGGTCAGGAGATCGAGACCATCCTGGCTAACACAGTGAAACCCCGTCTCTACTAAAAATACAAAAAACTTAGCCGGGCGAGGTGGCAGGCGCCTGTAGTCCCAGCTACTCGGGAGGCTGAGGCAGGAGAATGGTGTGAACCCGGGAGGCGGAGCTTGCAGTGAGCTGAGATCCGGCCACTGCACTCCAGCCTGGGTGACAGAGCGAGACTCCGTCTCAAAAAAAAAAAACAACAACATTAGTAATAGTAATATCTTGTGGAGTTTATAAAATATTCAAGTAAAATACATAATAACACAAGGGTCAGAAAACGGGGCTAAACTGTTATAAGATCTTTGCCTTCTTCAGGTAGAAAGCAATAAGACAAGGATATGCATTAAAATTAAAAAGGATAATTCAAAAATGGATATCTAAATAATTAATGTACAAAAAAAAAATGAGTAAAACCAAAAGAAAGAAGGAAATCAAGAGTAAAGAAACAAGAAGGATATAAAACAAATCAAAAGCATACCAGATAGTAAATTAAAACCCAATATATTCATGCTTTATTATATGTAAGCACTCCAATTAAAACAAAAAATAAAATACCAGACAAAACCTCTTTATTTTATTTACAAGAGACAAAAGGCAACTGGAGTGGCTACATTAGACAAATTAGATATCGTGGAACTATTAGACATAAAGAGAAAGAAATAATAATATAAATGTCAATTCTACAGGAAGATATTAAAATCTTAAATTCAAATGCACCTAATAACATAATTTCAAAATATGTAAAGTAAAAATTAACAGAATCAAATGGAGAAACTAATATACAAAGTTTTTCTAGGAGAAACTCATGAAGAAACTCATATACAGAGGTGGTGGGGCAGGACTCAAGCACATGTGGAGCTCAGAGGGTTAGGTATAGTGGAGCATGGCTGGAGCACCCATCTCCCAAGGCTCAACTATGTTCCTCTAGGAGACTTTAGCTTTAGGGTGACTTTGGACCTGGACAAAGCAGGGTGGTCTTGCCTGTGGGATGAAGACAGTCTGATCTGCATACCCCTGTCTGCTGGCCTCACCTGGGGCCCCAGCCTGGCTACACCCGCTGGCAGTGCAACCACGGATGCCCAGCTGGGGTGCTTCCCAGTGCTTTAATCATAGCTCCTTCTTGGGCTGTCTGCATTTAACTATAGAAGAATTCCAGCAGAGAGCCAGCCTTCCCCCACCAACACACAAGTGCACCCCACTACCCCATCCCTGCTAACACCCCACCCCATGATGCCAGGCCACACCTCCCATCCCCCTCCTCGCTGACACCGCACCAGGTCACCCCTGCAGGATGGATGTGCTCATGGGCACTGGCAATCCTGTTTTTATGAGTGCCACGCCTCTACTGCTGCGACCGCTGCTGGTAGTAGGTAGTGCTAGCACAGATGACGGCAACCGCTCCCCTTCCAGCACCCTCCCCAGCTGATGCGCTGCTGCAGCTGGCTAGCACATGCAAGTGAGCATGGATCCCACTGCCCCACCTTGAAGAGGTACTTTGAGCCACACTCCCCCATTGGAGTGTTATGGCCAGTGGACCAGGAGCACCTTGGCCCCTCCAGTGCAGCAGGATCCCAACATCAGAGAACAAAGCTGGGGCTGGTACCAGTCCCCCAGTTAGAGGACACAGTCTGGAATACTGAGCTGAGTTTTGGGTCCCTAAAATCTTTTAGAAATGAAGCCAGTCAACTGAACCCATCTTATCCCACAATCAAATTCCCAAGGGCATCAAAGAAGATTAAAGCAAAAAACCTCACCCAAAGGACAGCAGCTTCAAAGACTGAAGCAATATCAACCCACACAGATAAGAAAAGACCAGCACAAGAATTTTGGCAACTCAAAAAGCAGTGCCTTCTTTCCTCCAAAGAACCACATTAGTTTCCCAGCAATGGTTCTTAACCAAGCTAAAATAGGTAAAAATGACAGACCTAGAATTCAGAATGTGGAAGAAACAAAAATCATTGAGATTCAGAAGAAAGTCAAAACCCAATCTAAGAAATCTAAGAAATACAATAAAATGATACAGGAGCTGAAAGACAAAATGGTCATTTTAAGAAAGAACAAAACTGTTTGGACAGAGCTGAAAACTCACTTCAAGAATTTCATAATACAATTGCAAGTATTAACAGCATAATAGACCAAGCTAAGGAAAGAATCTCGGAGCTTGAAGATCAATGAACACAGCCAGAAAAAAATAAAGAAAAAAGAACAAAAATAAAAGAACAAAACCTTCTAGAAATATGGGATTATGTAAACAGACCAAATCTATGACTCACTGGAATCCCTGAAAGAGAGGGAGAGAAAACAAGCAACTTAGAAAGCATTTGAGGATATCCTTCATGAAAATTTCTCCAACCTTGCTAGAGAGGCTAACATTCAAATTCAGGAAATGCAGAGAGTCCCTGTAAGATACTATACAAGACCACCATCCCAAAGACACATAGTCATTAGATTCTCAAAGGATGAAATGAAAGAAAAAAATGTTAAAGGCAGCTAGAGAGAAGGGATAGGTCACCTACAAAGGAAACCTTATCAAGCTAACAGTGGACACTTCAGCAGAAACCCTACAATCCAGAAGAGATTGGAGGCCTGTATACAGCATTCTTTTTTTTTTTTTTTTTTTTGAGACAGAACCTTGCTCTGTTGCCCAGGCTGGAGTGCAATTTCCACCTCCCAGGTTCAAGTGATTCTCCTGCCTTAGCCTCATGAGTAGCTGGGATTACAAGTATGTGCAATCATGCCCAGCTAAGTTTTAGATTTTTAGTAGAGATGGGGCTTCACCATGTTGGCCAGGCTTGTCTCAAACTCCTGACCTCAGGTGATCCACCTGCCTCAGCCTCCCAAAGTGCTGGGATTACAGGAGTGAGCCACCGTGCCTGGCCTTATATTCAGCGTTCTTAAAGAAAAGAAAACAAATTCCAACCAAGAATTTCATATCTAGCCAAATTAAGCTTCATAAGTGAATGAGAAATGAGATCTTTTTCAGAGAAGTAAATGCCAGGGGATTTTGTTACCACCAGACTTCTCTTACAAGAGATCCTTTAGGGAGTGTTAATTATGGAAAGGAGATACTGTTAATGGTTACCACAAAACACACTTAAGTACATAGACCATTGATACTATAAAGCAACAATACAATGAAGTCTGCATAATAATCATCTAATAGCTCATTGACAACAGGACCAAATCTGTACGTATCAATGTTAACCTTGAATGTAAGTGGATTAAATGCTCCAATTAAAAGGCACAGAGCGGCATGCATCTTGGATAAAGAAGCAAGACCCAATTGTATGCTGTCTTCATCCATTTCATAAGCAATGACACCCATAGGCTCAAAGTAAAGGGATGGAGAAAAATCTACTATAGTTTGTATATCTGTCCCCACACAAATCTCATGTTGAATTGCAATCCCCAGTATTGGAAGTGGGGTCCAGGACCATGAGGGTAGATTTCTTATGAATGGTTGAGCACCATCTCCCTGGTGCTGTCCTTGCAATAGTGAGTAAGTTCTAAGGAGATCTGGCTGTTTAAAAGTGTATGGAACCTCCTTCTCTCTCTTGCTCCCGCTCCCACCATGTGGGAGGCTTGCTCCTGCTTCACCCTTTGCCATGAGTAAAAGAAATAATCTGTCTACCAAATCCCTGTGACATGCAATTTACCTCTGTAACAAACATGCACATGTACTGCTGAATCCAAAATATTTTTTTTAAAAAACAACCTAGATGAACAATAAAATAAACACAAAAATGAAGAAAAAGAAAATAATAAAAATATAAGTTGAAATCATTGAAATACAAATTAAATGAACAGTACACAGCATGATAATGTTTGTTATTTTAGAGGATTAAGAAAATTAATAAATCCCTAGCAAGATTATCCCCAAAAAGAGAAAACATAAATTGTCAATATTAGGAATAAAAATAAAATAACACTATAGAATCTAAACATAGTAAAAAATATTTAAAGAGGTTATTATGAATAATACCCCTTAAACTGTTGACTTAGAAAAAAGGACAAATTCCTTGAAAAACAATACTTACCAATCTGACATGAAAAGAAAAAGAAAAATTGAAATCCTTATATCTGTTGAATTTGTCATTAAAAAGCTTCTTACAAAGAAAACTTGCTCAGATGGTTTCACTGTTGAATTCTTCTGAACATTTAAAGAAAATAAAATAATACCAATTGAACAGAAATTATTTAAGAAAATAGAAGAAACAGAAACACTTCTGAACTCATTTCATAATCTTGAGTTAGAATAACCTTGATATCAAACCTGAGATAGACATTATAAGAGGGGAAAATTATAATATAAGGTCTCACAAACATTGATGAAAATTATATTTTAGCAAGTTAAAAATATCAGAAAAAAATTGTGAATCTAATCTAGCAATGACTAAAAATATTTTCAAATGACCAAGTAGGTTTTTCTGAAAACAAAAATTTATTTTATCATCTGAATATTAATCTATAAAATGTGTTGCACTAACATAGCAATGCTAATTATTGAGATGTTGATCTCAGGTGATGCAGAAAAATCATTTTATAAATGTTAACGTATGTTTGTGACTTTAAAAAACTCTCCACAAACTATTTATAGATGGAAATTTTCTTAATCTACAAAAAATCTTAGCTAACATCGTGCTTACTGGTAAAATATTGAGCAGTTTTTCTTTTAGGTGAGGTTGGGAAGAATAAAAAGATATCTTCTATTAGCACTTTTATGCAACATTATTCTTAAGGACCCAGCTAATGCAATAAGGAACAAAAAGAAACAAAAGTCATAAATATTGGAAAGTGAGAAGTAAAACTGTTATTAAGCATAGAAGTCATGATTATGTACATAGCAAATCCAAAATAATCTACATTCAAAGCATTACAAAATTTAGCAGTGTTGCTGGATACAAAGCTCACATAAAAATTAATGGTTTTATCTACTAGCAACAAATTGAAAAGTGGAACTTTCACAACAGCTATTATTTACAATAGCATAAAAAACATCAAATACTTAAGAATAATCTAAGAAAAGATATGCAAGGCTTCTACATGATTGCTGAGAGAAGTGAAAAAGTAATAAATAAATAGACATACTATTACATAAATGAGATGACTCAGTATTATTAAAAATTTAATCCTTTCCAACTATAGCCATAAAGCCAATGCAATCCCAAATAATATTCTGGCAGATATTTTTGCGAAAATTGACAGCTAATTCTAAAACTTACATTAAAATGTAGACATCCTTGAAAATTAAAGAAAATACTTAGGAAGAAAAACAAAAATGCCAAACTTTACTGTAAAGATACAGCAATGATGTATGGATAGAAATATGGACCAGTGATACACACTAAGAAAAAACTCCACATAAATAGTCACCAAATTTCCAAAAATGAATGAATAAATAAAAGGCACTATTGTAACTCAATGGGGGAAATAATGATCTTTTCAATAAATGGTGCTATATCCACTGGATATCTGTATATGAGAAAAATGAACAGGATCCTTATATCTCACCATACACAAAATGTAAATCAAAATGGATCATAAATCTAAACATTAAAGGTACAGCAATAAAGGTTCTGAAGAAAATACAAGGAACCATCTTCAGGACTTTGGGATAAATAAAAGTTTCTTATCTGTGACACAAAGAATTACAAACCATTAAAAACCTTGATAAAGTGGGCTTCATTAAAATCATGAGTCTCTGTCAAAAGGTATACTATCTTTATGATAGTAAAAACACATACCACATACCAGAATATACTCACAACAAATGTATGCAACAAAAGACTCATATACAAAATATATAAAAAAAATTCTTACTAAAGAAAAAAGATAGACAAACTAGATTGACAATGGACAGAAGACTTGAACAAATTTTTAACAAATGAGAATATCTATGCCAATAAGCATATTACAAGATGTTCAGCATCTGTACCCATGAGGGAAACACAAAGCAAAACTATAATCAATACCACTCCATATCCACCAGAATGGTCAAAATAAAAAGACTAATAATACTAAGCATTTGGAAGGATGTAGAGCAAGTGGAACTCTCATACATTATTGGTGGAAATGTGAATTGATACATTCATTTTAGAACACTGCTTGGCAATATCTACTGATGCTTAAACTTTGAATCGGTATTTTACTGCTAGGAATGTTCCCAAAAGAAATAAATTTATATCCACCAAAAGGCATGTGCAAGAATTTTCACAATTGCCAAATAGTAAAAACAACCCAAATTTCGACAAAAAAAGAAAGACTAAATACATTGTGGTATATTCAATGGAATACTGTGCAACAATTAAAATTTTTAGACGAATTAAAGCTATTCTCATATAATGAATGCATTTGACATACACAAATGATGGGTGAAAGAAACCAGACACAAAATTTTATCAACAGGAGACTAAGTGAATAAATTGCAGTATTTTCATATACTGGAATACTACACATTAATGGTAAATAAAAAATAAACTACTGCTACATCCATGATTTGAATAAATCTCAACTACATAAATTAAAAGTCAAAAAATACAAAAAATAATATAAATGCATTGTTTCAAAGATAATCAGGAGTAATTAATGGTGGTAAGCATCAAAATAGTGAAGAAACACACGGGACTATTTTAAGATTCTGAACATAGTCTATATCTTGCTTAAGCAGTAGTTGTATAGATATACAAATATATAACAATTATCAAGCTGTACACATAAGATCAGCTTACTTTATGCATTTTAATGCATACATTACACCTCAGCACGATTTTTAAAATAAGAAAAATAGAAGGTTTTACATTGAACAATAAAGTAAAACCAGGTTTTATGCGGGCAAACCTAAAATAAAATGAAGTAAAATTGAAAATTAAGTGATGGAATTGGCTGGGCACAATGGCTCACGCCTGTAATCCCAGCACTTTGGGAGGCCGAGGTGAGTGGATCACAAGGTCAGGAGATCGAGAACACGGTGAAACTCTGTCTCTACTAAAAATACAAAAAAATTGGCCAGGCATGGTGGCAAGCGCCTGTGGTCCCAGCTGCTCAGGAGGCTGAGGCAGGAGAATGGCGTGAGCCCAGGAGGCAGAGCTTGCAGTGAGCTGAGATCACACCACTGCACTCCAGCCTGGGCAACAGAGCGAGACTCTGTCTCAAAAAACAAACAAACAAACAAACAAACAAAAAAAACCAGAAAATTAAGTGATGGAAAAAATATGCTTATCAAGGTATAACAAAAAGATGTCTACTTTAGTAATATTTTAATTTTAAATTCATGCATACATGATTAATACCAACACAACATAATTAAAGGTAAAAGGAACAAAAAGGTGTTTTGTATGGATAAAAGGAACTATCCACTAAGAAGATATAATAGACACAAACCTTTTTAAATATATGACATGAATTCAAAAAGAAATAGAAAAAGTCAACATATAAGAAATTATAACATATTTTTTAAAAATCTGTGTATCTAGAAACCTGGTGCAGTTTGCTGTGATCTCCCACTGGAACATTATTGAGTAGCTTTCAAACTGGACAAATTTCTTAGCATTTCTTTGTTCTATTCTCAATAGAGCAATCAGGGTTGTCTTTTATAGTTAATACACAAGCCATAGAACATTACTCCTTCGTTTAAAACCATCTCATGGTTTTAATCTATATGGAAGTCAAAGTCCTTATCATGGCGTCTAAATGCTAATATGATCTGGGCTCCCATTCCCCTCTGACCACCTCCTAGACTTCTTCCTCTGGGCCACTACAGTCTAGCCCCATCGGCTCTCTGGTTCTTCCCTAACATGCAAGGCATGCTCCCACCTCACAGCTCTGCACTTAAAGATTCCTCTCAATCCCTTCCCCCAGATCTCTTCTCAGCTTTCTTTCTTACATTTCAATTCCTTGTCAAAAATCATTTTGAGGCTTTTCATGAGCACATATTTAATTTATATTCATCAAACTCTCATTTCCTGGTTTATTTTTCTCTATTATCCTTACCAGCATTAACCATACTACTTTTTAATTTAATTATCCTTTCCCATTAGAATGTAAACTTTTTAAGGGCAAGGATTTTTGTATTCATGTTTACTAATATATTTCCTGGCTCCTAGAAAAGTTCCTGACACAGAGTAGGGCCCAAAAAATATTTGTTGAATGAATGCACTCTTAAAGAAGAAACAAAATGGGTATTATAGGACATTTAGAACTGAAGGTCAATTAAAACTGTACACAGGAAAATCCACAGGTTATGGAAGAATATCTGAATGACCCTAACAGCAGGTTGGAGGTCTATCTGAATGCTGATTGGGCACTGATTTGCTCCAGTGGCACCTGAGGAAAGTCCCTGTGGGGCAGCATTGTTGATAACTTTGCCTCAAGCCCACTCTCCATATTCTGGATGGAGAGGGTTCTGGCTCTTGAAACATGGTCTGGGTGGGCACAAGAGCCAGGAGCAAGAGAAGGAAATCTGCTCATTCACGCACACCCATGAGAAAGCGAGCCATGACTGGTGAGCAGAGTGGCTCTCTGGGATTATCAGAACTGGAAAATACTGATCAGAAGTGTTGGACTTCAAGGGCACTTCCAAGGATGGCAGAATGAAGCACCAAAAGAAGATGAGACCACCCAGGAACTTAAGCCTATTCAACGTTTGGCACCAAGTTTGAATTCCTCACGGCAATAAATCTCCTGCTACCAAGAACTGAGAGAAATAAAAAGTCATTGCCCTCTGATTGACAAGAGAAGATACCATGCAATGGCCAGTCAGCAGGTGTGACCACAGAAGAGAATATGAGATTACGTGGGAGAAGCCCAGCAATAGACCATCCTACCCTACTGTATACCCATGCTAAGTCAGGGGAAAAAATGGTGTGACATCTCTAACTTTGGGCACAATATCATCTGATCAGTTGAAAGGATCCTCAACCACTATATCTTTCTAATATTTTTGATGACCACATGGAATCTCAGCTACCCTGAAGAGAATCTGATAAATTTCATGGCTTAATCTGAAATTGACATATATTCATATAATTCCTCCGTTAATCCGTAATATAAGCAAGAATATTAGAGTCATTACATAATTCCTAAAATGTGATGTGCTATATGTTTCCTCTGAGGGAACCAGCATCAAATTGTTCTAGCTTTTTTTTTTTTAAAGTTACATGATTAAAACCAAATGAAATCTAAACTTACTTGAAATTTCCAGAGACCTCCAATATCATCATATCTTTCAAAGCAGGTGGGCTCCAGATCTTCATCTAAGCAGCACTTAATGGCACCCAGTTCGCTAATTACAGCTCCAATCACAGCAATCTGCTTCTTTGCCATCGTGTCTCAGCTGGTTAGTAGAAATTTAGAGCTCTGTCACTGTCATCCATCTCATTTAAACAAAAATTACTTGTCACAAAGACCTTCAGTCTGTTGCCCTAAGTTTTCACTATTCTTATTAACAATGAGAACACCAGTATGTTGATTACCAATCAGGGACTATCAGAGGTATAAGGGATACAAAAGTATACAGAAAGAAATATTCCTTCCCCCCACCAAATTTCTCAGTATAGTCACAGAGAGAAATGCAAACATATAATTCCCAGGCTACGTGATAAATGTAATAGTAGCATCATACCCTGTGTGCTATGAGCAGGCAGCACAAGGAAGGAATACCTGACCTGCTGCGGAAGTGACACAGGCACAAAAACCTAAGGATGAATGACTAGGAATCAGCTAGGTAAGAGGCCAGGAAGGGAGGGGTGTGTGCGTGTGCGTGCGCGCACGCGTGTGCGCACGTTCGCGCGTCTGTGTATGCTCGCACGTGTGCGTGTATGTGCATGTGTATGGATTGTGTAACATTCCAGACAGCAGAGACAACATGAGTGAAGGCAGAAGTGATAAATGCAGAGAAATGTGGAGGAACATAAGAAGTTCAATGAGATAAGGACATCCATTAGATGTACCAAGGTTGTGTCCATTTGTGATCCTTGCTAGAGAAGTTTCAATGGGCTCAGTGTGGTGGCTCATGCCTATAATTTCAATACTTTTGGAGGCCTAGGTGAGAGGATCACTTGAGGCCAGGTGTTCAAGACCAGCCTGAGCAACATAGACCCCATCTCTCAAAAACATTTTTAAATTTAGCTGGGCCTAGTGGTGCACATCTGTAGTCCTAGCTGCTTGGGAGGTTGAGGTGGTAGGATAGCTTGAGCCCAGGAGTTTGAGGCTACATTGAACCATGATTGTACCACTGCACTCCAGCCTGGGCAATAGAATGAGACCCTGTCTCTAAAAAGAAAGAGACAGAGGGAGAGAGAGAGAAGTTTCAGTGGAGTAGGAGGGTAGAAGTCATCTTACAATAGTTTGAGAAGAAAATAAGACCAGAGAAAGTAGACACAATGACTATTAATTACACTGTAGAAAAGCCTATGAAAGTAAAGTAAATCCAACATATTGATTTTTTCTCTCTTATTTAATGATCTGATAAAAACTGACTAAAATAAATTTCTTAAAAACTATAAATATAAACTCAAAATTATTATAAAAATACCAAAACTTAGTATTTCTAAGCCATAGATTGTACATTCATTCATTTACTCCTTATTTATTTGTTCAACAAACACTTATTGATTCTTAACTGTGGACCAGGTACTAGCTTGTTGCTCAGGCCACAGAGAAGAATATGACGGGGTTCTAGACTTCAAGGCCTCAATCTAAGGGGAGAAGAGGGTGGTGCAGATAAAGTTGAAGACACTACACTGTAACTGCTGAGTTTAAGATACATGCTGTAGGGAAAAGAAGCAGAGATCAGACCGTTACTGTGTCTATTGAGAAAAGGAAGACATAAGAAACTCCATTTTGATCTGTACCCTGAACAATTGTTTTGCCCTGAGATGCTGTTAATCTGTAACTTTGCCCCAACCTTGAGCTCACAGAACCATGTGTTGTATGGCATCAAGGTTTAAGGGATCTATGGCTGTGCAGGATGTGCCTTATTAACCATATGTTTACAGGCAGTATGCTTGGTAAAAGTCATCACCATTCTCCATTCTCAATAAACCAGGGGTACCGTCCCCTAGCCCAACACCTGTGAAGGGTCTGTGCTGAGGAGGACTAGTAAAAGAGGAAGGCCTCTTGCAGTTGAGATAAGAGGAAGGCCTCTGTCTCCTGCCTGTCCCTGGGAACGGAATGTCTTGGTATAAAACCCGATTGTACATTTGTTCAGTTCTGAGATAGGAGAAAAACCGCCCTGTGGCGGGAGGTGAAACATGCTGGCAGCAGTGCTCCTCTGTTACTCTTCACTCCACTGAGATGTTTGGGTGGAGAGAAGCACAAATCTGGCCTAGGTGCACATCCAGGCATAGTACCTTCCCTTGAACTTATTTGTGACACAGATTCCTTTGCTCACATGTTTTCTTGCTGACCTTCTTCCCACTGTCTCCCTGTTCTCCTGCCGAATTCCTCTTGCTGAGATAGTGAAAATAGTAATCAATAAATACTGAGGGAACTCAGAGACCGGTGCCAGTGCGGGTCCTCTGTATGCTGAGCGCCGGTCCCCTGGGCCTACTTTTTTTTCTCTATACTTTGTCTCTGTGTCTTATTTCTTTTCTCAGTCTCTCGTCCCGCCTGACTAGAAATACCCACAAGTGTGGAGGAGCTAGCCCCCTTCAACATGCAAACAGTGTTTCAACCTTGCTGAATCATTTGTAGTTGACTTTGTAAACTCGTGCCCTTTCTTCATGAAAATGTCATTTGTTGAAAATGCTATTTACACTGCAGAAAGGACCTCCCATTTCTATTAGTTATCTCCTATGTAAAACCTTCCCCAAACTTCTCAGGCATCATTAAGCCCAACCATCTTCGTGACCATACAGTGCTTTGCATACATCTCTATCACTGCATTTCACACATCATTTTATTAGTTATTATCCTGTCTTATCTTGATTGAGTAATAAGCACCTAGAGATTTGAGACTTATAGCTAACAAATATCTACAGAATACAATTTGAGAGAATTAATTAATTTCTAAACTTCCCTACTTTTCTTTTACTTGCTAACATAGTTGGGCAATCAGAATACTACACCAAGTAATTATAATTAGATAAAATATGTTAATGCCTATCCCCATGGTTCCCCCCAACAAGACAATATATAGTATAAAGCAAACATAAGAGACCAACCTTTGGAAAGAAGGAAATTCAAATTTAATTTCAGCTTCTTAATGAAAGTAGATGTATTGGCTCCCTCTGTCTTCTTGAAAACAGAGTCATTCCACAGCAACTTGAAGATATTTATAAGTTATCAGATTAGTTAATGTATAATCCCTTCCCATAAGTCTTACAATTTGGATTTAAAATTGCCATGAGCCTTTTAGGGATGGGCTGGGACCATGTCTAATGTGATGGTATTTATAATTCACCTACTAATATTGGTCTGCAATACATTTTAATGCTAATTGACACATTTTAAAGACCTTTCAAATGAAATCATTTTCATTGGCTGGGAAAAGTATAACAAATATTCTGGGAAATAAACAATGTCATTAATTCACTAGTCAGAAGTCAAAACCTTTGTATCATTTTAGATAATTTAATATTAAGAAAAATTATAGTGTAGACAATGAAAATGTCCATTTAATGCATATAACTTTTATGAGAAAACAAAATAAGATAAAAATTACAGAAAGAAATATATCAGATTGTTACTAATAACACTTGGGTGATACAACTATGGGTGATGGTGTTTTTAATCTTTATACCTTTCTATACAAAATACATATATATAAAACAAATAAAAATGATTGTTATTAAATAACTGGCTTTTGGGCTGTCACTTATAACGTAGGAAGAATTTTAGACCCACATCTTTGAGTTGAAAGGGAAATTTAAAAGTCATCTAGTCCAACTTTTTAACAAACTTAGGAATCCTCTTTACAGTACAGCTCACTTCTGTTTATCAAGTCTTGACCACACACAATGATGAGGCTGCTGCTATTTCATAGACAGTATATTTCATTTTCAAAAAGCTCTGGCCATTAGAAAGTTATTTCTTACCTTACATGAATACCTACTTATCTTATATACAATAGTCCTTGTTCTATGCTTCTACTCTGTTTTCCGTATGATGACTTTGAGACAATTGTCATCTTATCTAGCCTTCTCTTTCACCAAAGAAATTTCCTCAATTCATTTAACTGGTTTTTATTTGTTGTTGTTGTTGTTGCTGTTGTTGTTTTTGAGATAGAGTCTCACTCTGCCACCCAGACTGGAGTGCAGTGGTGCGATCTCGGCTCACTGCAACTTCCGCCTCCTGGGTTCAAGTGATTCTCCTGCCTTAGTCTCCCGAGTAGCTAGGATTACAGGCACTCGCCACCATGCCCAGCTAATTTTTGTATTTTTAGGAGAGATGGGGTATCACCATGTTGGCCAGGCTGGTCTGGAGCTCCTGACCTCAAGTGATCCGCCTGCCTTGGCCTCCCAAAGAACTGGAATTACAGGTGTGAGTCACTGAGCCCTGCCTAACTATTCTTTTAATACAAGTTGTGACATGGTACCTATTCTGCGTGCTAAATAAATATTTGTTGAATTGCCCTTGGAAGTGAGCTCCTATCATAGCCACAAGCTCCACCCACACTCCAGAGAAGGGAAATAAAGGGCAGGGGTCACTAGGGTCATCTTAGAATTCTGCCTATCACTATAACCTTCTCTTCCTTCCTGCTAATCTTCACTGGTTCTGTATAGAGGCATTTTGTAACAGCATCACATAACAGGATATCCTTTTATCAGTCAACACTCTATGACATACAACAGCAGAATGAAAATTTTGTAATGGGAAAAAAATCTCAACATATGATTAACTGATAAAATCAGAAATGTGAAAGCAAACAGAAAAAAATTCAAATGAACAGAAGCTCTTTGAACATATATTCTAATTTTACCAAGTAATGTAAAACTTAGCATTCCATTGCTGCAAGCGTCTGACTACATGCTTTCTTAAACTATATTTCTGTTCTGTGCTTCAGAATTTGTGGGAGATGAAGGACATCACTGGTTTATTCAATTCACAGAAATTTTCAAACGACAGTTTCCTGTACATCTAAAATGTTTCATTTTCTTCTCAGTGTTGTTTTTCTCCTTCCAAAAAGATCCATGGAGCGAACTCTCTCTTCATGCCTTTGAGCCATATCTACACCTAAATTATAAATCACAGAAAAGCATGGAATCTTACACCTATGGCTTCTCCCTGGCCCCCCGTCCTATTGAAAGTAAACATCATCTCTCATACCTGCTTTTCTTATCCTGATACCTCACACTATTCTTTTGGATGTAGGTATGGAAAAAGAGAGAACCGTGCAGTTACTACTGATAAACATTTTTTTTTTTCTGAAAGCATTTACAAAAACTCTTGTTTCTGAAATATGCAATGCAATAAAACTAACTTTAAGTTGGAAGAGAAGTCAAATTTGACTTTAAAGTCCTTGGTTTGGCAGAGAAATGTATTTCTCTATGTCTGAAATGCTAAGAGTAAATGCACCGTCGACTCTGCTCTCAGTTGAATGAAGTTTATCTTTTTGTGATGGTTCATAGACAAACAGGGATCCTTGTTTATCTTTCCTGTCTGCTTGGTATTAGTGAGTCCGACACAGTTGTGGAAATTTGGAAGCTGTCAATATTTTCTAAACGCAGTATCATGGTTGACTTCACAGGGCAGAATCGGGCTAAAGGTTTGTATTAAGGAAAATAAACTATGAATTAAGCACTTAATCTCACAGGAAACATTCAAAGAAATAGTGACATAGTGCAGATTTGAGAACTGTTGCCACATCTGCTGCGCTATCCTGATTCCTTCTCTCTGGCCCCAGTTCACCTTCACTACCACCGCCACCACTTGTGCCTCCCCACTTAGGAAAGTCTTCTCCAAGATCACTTGCTCAGCACTCTCCTCTGTGCTATATCTGTATCTGGGGCACGTTTTATTTCCCTGTATTTTGTAAATAATTTTCTGTATTTTTATATTTCTTATATATTTACATCCTCTCATACAGCAGGGTTCCTCACGCCCCTGGGCCAGCAGGAGGTGAGTGGCGGGCAAGCTGGCAAAGCTTTGTCAGTATTTACAGCCACTCCTTATCACTCACCTTACCTCCTGAGCTCCGCCTCCTGTCAGATCAGCAGCAGCATTAGATTCTCCTAAGAGCTTGAACCCTATTGTGAACTGTACATGTGAGGGATCTAGGTTGCATGTTCCTTATGAGAATCTAATGCCTGATGATCTGTCACTGTCTGTCATCACCCCTAGATGGGACCATCTAGTTGCAGGAAAACAAGCTCAGGGCTCCCACTGATTCTACATTATGGCGAGTTGTATAATTATTTGATAATATATTACAATGTAATAATAATAGAAATAAAGTGCACAATAAATGCAATGTTCTTGAATCATCCCAAAACCATCCCCCAATCCCCACCAGTCAGTGGAAAAGTTGTCTTCCACGAGACTGGTCCCTAGTGCCAAAAAGGCTGGGGACCTCTGCTCTAAATAATGCACTGTTCTGCCTCTGGGAGTCAGAAGGGAAAAAATTGTATTGCAGTGGTGGTCTGTGTTGTTATAAACAGCAAGGAGTCCAGTAGAAAGGTCTGACCAGAATCTGCTCCATGGGTGTGTGACGTGTGCTGTCCCAGGGCCCTGCTCTCAGGACCTGGCACTTGGCACTGCTCTGCCATTAACGTCTTTAAATTCTTAATGAGTTTTAGGCAAAAAGTCCTTCATTTCTATTTTGCACTGAATCCTGCAAATTATGTAGCCAGTCCAGGGTCTGAATTAGGGAAATAGCTTTTTGGTTTCATTTAAACGCTAGCATAAGTAGTTCAAACAAAGAAATGGGCAAGAGAAGTCAAGTTTCTGTGGTTGTTTTTAAGTGTGAAAGAAAAGTGAGACCAAGGTTCTGGGAATACAAAAGCTTGTTTGAATAGAAAAGGGTGAAATCAGATAATAGGCAAAAAGGTTTGCAAGGTAAAGACAGAATGGTTGATTCTTGCTTGATTTTCTTCACAGCCTGAGGGAGAATTATTAAGAAAGCGGGTCACGTTGAAGATATTAGGGAGGAGGCATAATTGTGGTGGAACCCAGAGAAGGAGGAGGAGGAGATGGATTCCAAGGCTCCTAATGGGGATGCTGGCCTTGACCTTGAGGAGGGTCTCCTCCCAAACTGGAGGGAAGTTTGATGCAACGGTAGATGATACAGGAGTTTGAGTCGGCTCATAGTTGATTGCCTCAATTTTCTTAATGATGTAGGAGGCAAAGTGGTGTTCTGAAAGAGATGGGAGCTGTGGATGGGTTCTCAGCAAGGGTATTTGTTTGTTTGCTTGTTTGTTTTTTACAGACAAGGTCTGGCTCTGTCACCCAGGCTGGCGAGCAGTAGCATGATCATAGCTCACTGTAACCTCAAACTTCTGGGCTCAAGCAGTCCTCCTACCTCAGCCTTCTGAGTAGGTAGGACTACAGGTGTGCACCCCTATGCATAACTAATTTTTCATTTTTTTTTTTTTTTTTTTTTTTTGTAGAGACGGCATCTTGCCATGCTGCCAAGGTTGATCTCAAACTCCTGGGCTGAAGTGATCCTCCAGCCTTGGCCTCCAAAAATGCTAGGATTACAGGCACGAACCACCATGCCCAGCTCATTGTGGGATTTCAGGAAAGCTAGAAGACTGGAGGCAACCACTGAGAGGAATGTGAGAGGGGCCTGAAAATGGGATAATACAAAATCCCTGGTGAGTCCCATCATGAGGGCCCTGTCTAAAACTGCAGCATCCCTGCTCATCCTGCCTGCTCTATCACTTCTGATCCTCCTTAATTCACTCGATCTGTCCCTATACCATTGTCAGCTTTAAAAATACTCTATATTTTATTATTTTATTCAGTTCCATGTTGGCCTCTTATTACTATAATGTAAACTCCATGGTTGTCCATTTTGCCTGCTGATGTATTCCCAGTAGGCAGGACTGGCAAGGAGTAGGCACTGGTACATGTTTATTGAATGAATGCATGAATTGCCATGCAGCATTGAAGGTGGAAACTGGAGCATTGCAGATGCATCAATATCCCATAGATGTAGTTTCTCTCCAGCAGTACTTAAGAGGGGAGTAAAGATTGGTCTGGATCTGGAGTAAATATATTGCTAAGCTGATGCTGCAGAAGAGCAGGGATCTCATTGATCTTAGGGAAGTAAGGATGTGAATGGGACTAGGAGAGCATGGAGATGACGAAAGTTTGGCACAGTAAAGGTGGAAAACTGACCCATTCCATATGTCACCCATTGATGACAGTGAGGCTTTAGTGCACTTCTTCCCCACCAGGATCAACTGAGGACCTGAGAAGAGCTGCTCTGTGAGTGACACCATTCAATGCTACTGCTGAGCAGGGAAGGGAGGAAGGAGGTGAAACAAGAAAGTGGATCTAGCATGTTCTAAATAATTACTGTAGTTTGAAATAGAGTATTGTCTCTGGTTTTATGTAGGTGTGGCTTTACTTATGCTCCGTTAGCTAGTCATATACCAGATTAGTGATCTTATAAGGGAGGTCAGGGACTAAACCTTCCATTGAGGTGCAGGAAGAAAATATTACCCTTCTGCCATATTTTTGTTTGAAATGCAAGAATTGCATTCAGCTTTACTGTATTTAATATACGGGTTAATGTTGACATAGGTCCTGTGTCAAAAGGTCACAGGACATTTGTGGTCACCCTAAGGGATGTGGAGGGCTTGGCTATGGCACTCTCACTAGCTCATTTGTTCTCGGCATATTGTGGCCTGTGGCAGCTTGCCTGGGCTGAGTTCTATGGGTTTATAGATTATATCATTCCAGTTCATCGAAACTAAACTTCACAAGGACATGTGGCTTAAAAAAGATTATTGCCAAGAAACCCTTGATTGATGATAATAATAATGCAAGCACAAGTTACAAGGAAGTCCTTGTTGACATTTCTGTGGTTCCTATGATAAGCCCTTCATCTTCCCCATTAAGGAGTGAAAAAAAAATGTGAGCTCATCAGATTTGCCAAGTTCTCCTGTTTGGTCAGCGTGGAGAGGCAATGAGGCATATTCCACGATGCCCTACCCTCAACAACTCCTCCTAAAGCCTCCCCTTTTCACTTACAGGATGATTTGATTTGTGAAGGATGGTTTATATCAGAAGTTGTCAAACTAAGGCCCATGAGCCGAATCTAGCCCACAAGCTAAGAATGGTTTTTACATTCTAAATAGATGGGGTGGGGAAGAATATTTCATGACACTGAAAATTAAATGAAATTCAAATGTCAGCACCTATAGATAAGTTGTATTGGAACACAGCAATGTTCATATTTTTACGTGTCACCTATGACTGCTTTTGCACTACAACAGCAGAGCTGAATATTTGTGACAGAAACCTTAGAGCTTGCAAAGCCTGAAATACTTATTGCCTGGTCCTTTACAGAAAAAGTCTGCCACCCCTTGGTTATGAGAACTGTTTGTAGAACTCATATATTATGTAAAATAAAAATCCCAATTTAAAAATTCTTTGTGTTCATTGCAGAATTACTATGTGAAATCGATTACATGAGTAAATGGTGTATATTGTAGGCACCTGGAATACAATCAGTAATGCAAGCAAAGGGGCGTGCCCTTTTGCAGCTTACATTCTAGCAGAAGGAGATGGACTGTCAATCGTTATAACAATGATTGGCCAGGCATTGTGGCTCACACCTGTAATCCCAGCACTTTGGGAGGCCAAGGTGGGCGGATCACCTGAGGTCAGCAGTTCAACACCAGCCTGGCCAATATGGTGATACCCCGTCTCTACTAAAAAAATACAAAAATTAGCTGGATGCAGTGGTGAGCACCTGTAATTCCAGCTACTAGGGAGGCTGAGGCAGGAGAATCGCTTGAACCTGGGAGGCCGAGGTTGTGGTGAGCTGAGACTGCACCACTGCACTCCAGCCTGGACAAGAGAGCAAGACTCCATCTCAAAAAAAAAAAAAAAGAAAAAAGAAAGATTAAAGTAAATAGCATGTAGAAAGGTGAAGAAAAAGAAAAAGTAAGGGAGATTGAGAGTGTAACCGGTGGGTGTGAAGTATGTCTGCCTTATTATTAAATTTTTTTTCCTTTTAAAAATATATTTAAGGCCTACAACATGATGTTTTGAAGTACACATACATAGTGAAATGATTACTATAGTCAAGTAAGTTAATTTGTTTTCTTAATCTTCATTACTTATTACCATTTTTCACTCCAAACTTATGTTATAAAAAACAAAATAAGTTAATGGTCTGCAAAGCTTATGTGTTCCTCTGAATACCTGGGAAAAGGAGAAAATACAGATAAAATGTTCTAATCCTTTGTACATCTACTTTCCAGTAACAGAAACTCAGTTATAAGGATGCCTGAGGAAATTTCTTGGCAGATAATGCACATAATCCTCTGAAATGAAGCCTGGTCACAGGTCAGCAGTTTTTTTCAGTAAGATTCTATAGAAACAAGCAATGTTTTCCACAACATCCAATTGTATTATATATCAGCAACAGTAGCTGAACAAACAGCTAAGCTACTCTTCTGGCTCTCGATCACAACCAACGTTACTTCCTTCATTTTAATCCTATGGACAATGCATATGAGAACATTCTTTAGAGCTCCTTCTTATCTCATTAGCAAACAAGGAAACACGTGATGACAACATCACTATGGTCATCTGTGTCTAGTTCAAGGCTGGCTGGAAAGGTCTGCTCCACTCCTTGAAGTCACCGTCTCTCCTCATTTTTATACCCATTCATTCATTGTTTAATGAATGCCTTCTGACAGGGGGCTAGCAACAAAGTACCATGAAAAATAGAAATTAATCAATACAAAGAAGGATACAAATGAACAATATAAAGAAAACTGCAAGAAAGAAAGAAGCAGACGATATAATCCCAATGTTTGAACAATTTTCATTATGGAAGAAACAACTTAAAACGCTATGTTCTCAGCATTAGAAATGATCCATCCAGGAATCTTTCTTTCTATTTTGATCCCCCAATTTAATAGTTTAAATAGGTGCTTTTATCTTGCTGAGAAAAAGTAAATTGAGGCCGGGCGCGGTGGCTCAAGCCTGTAATCCCAGCACTTTGGGAGGCCGAGACGGGCGGATCATGAGGTCAGGAGATCGAGACCATCCTGGCTAACACGGTGAAACCCCGTCTCTACTAAAAAAATACAAAAAATTAGCCGGGCGAAGTGGCGGGTGCCTGTATTCCCAGCTACTGGGGAGGCTGAGGCAGGAGAATGGCGTGAACCCGAGAGGAGGAGCTTGCAGTGAGCTGAGATCCGGCCACTGCACTCCAGCCTGGGTGACAGAGCAAGACTCCGTCTCAAAAAAAAAAAAAAAAAAAAAAAAGAAAAAGTAAATTGAAACTTTCTACTAGTGAGATCTTTCAGTAACCTGGTCCTTGGAGATAGGTAGCTCTTATAATTTCAGTTTTTTTTTAAGATTTAATTCCAATAATGTCTATCTATCCTTTTAAAAGTACCTCTGTATACTGAATACTGCAGCTAGTTGCAAGCCATGTACCTTTATAATACAGTCTGACCTGTAACATGATGTGAGAATTTCTTTAGGGACTCCTGTGCAATTTTTCTCTGTTGACTTTTCCCCTGACTTCTTCATTACTTGGATAATAATGTGTAATGCCCAAATTTACAAAGGTGCCAAAGTATCATGCTAATTAAATATCATTAAGATGATGGTCATATGAGGAGGGAAATGTTACAGAATTAAGCACATAAAACAATTTTATGATTTAAATAGAGTTTGCCTAATGTAATGACAAGCATATGGTATGAGACAGAATCAGATCTTTTATTTTAAACTCATTATAAATGATCTCTCTTTCTTCTCATTTATCTACAATGACTGGGGTTTTGTCCTTGAAAGATATTTGGCAACAGCAGGAACTTGGGTTCTTTGTGTTGAACTACTGTATTTAAGTGAGTCAGATATGGTCCCTAGTGAAGAAAAACAAAATTGAAACAATGGAAGACATTAGGGGTCAGAGAGAAGTTACCAGGTTGGGGTTGGAGACTAGAGACTGGAACTGAGGGACAGCAGGCAAAATCAATATGGAATAAAGTTTAAAACCCAATAATTTAACATTAGAAGAGAAAGTATATGATTATAGGAGAAACAATAGAAGACAGAAAGCAAAGCTCAGCTTAAAGTGCCTGGAATTTAAAACAGCTGACCCCATTTGGTGAGTCACCTCTTCCCAGCTGCGGAGCTTGTAGAGTTCCAATGAAATCAGATTATCCTGACAAACCCTTTCTCTCAAACCTCCCAGTAGCCTGTTACTCTCGATACTTGAGTAATTTCTTAACAGTTGTTCAACTGTTGGTTAACATAGCATTCCTATCTCCTTCTAGATCATAAGCATATTATGATATATCCAGGAAGGGCTTGAGGAGATTATATCATTACAAAGAACACTTTTGGGTCAAATGGGACCAACGTGTTTTGTAAAAGGGACTGGTAGTGATGCAAAGTCTTAAGGCTGACCGTGGTGAAGAAAAATAGACAATATGCAACTCAGGGCAAAATTGAAATTTTCTGGGCCTGTCATCGGGGAAATGTCAGTCAAGTCTTGGTAACTAAATTGAATGACACATTCACAGGGGTGTATATTTTGGTCTATTTTCTCAGTGAGTCTTGCAAAAAGATTAAAGTAGGAGAAAAGTGAAGAGCATCAGTAGAAGCAGAAAGAACATAAAAGCTCCTCTGCTGAACATTTTTCCCCTACGTGCTTCTAAGGCTGCATGTACTCTGTGTGGGAGAGCCAACCCTTGCTTGCCCAAATGAGCAGCACACACAGTAAAGATGACCCATGGGGAATGTTGCTGAGTCCTACGGTGATGTACTTCCTGGAGGAGATGTAAGAGCTGAGCCCTGGGAGAGCACACCTGTCCCCCATCAGTGACCGACAACAAGGCCAAGTTTGCCTAACTGCACTCACCAGGTTGTTATGCTCTCCCCACATTTAATGTCTGCACATGTATTATTCCTCTGTGTATTTTATACTAATTCAGTTTTGCTCTATGAACTTGTATTGTGTGTGTTACTTGAGACCATGGGTCTGGCAGCCTTATCTACCACTGTATCCTCAGTGCCTGGAACACAGTTGGGTGTCATAGTTAATTTTATATGTCAATTTGCCTAGGCTGGGGTGTCTATGGTCAAATACCAATTTTGAGGTTGCTGTGAAGGTATTTTTTAAAAAGGTCGTTAACATTTAAATCAGTGACTTTGAATAAAGCAGATAACTCTTCATAAAATGAGTGGGCCTCATCCAATAAGTTGAAGGCCTTAAGGGAAAAAGACAGAGCAGCCTGAGAAGGAAGGCATTTGCCTCCAGACTCAAGACTGCAACATCAGTTCTTCTGTGTGTCTCTAGCCAACCAGCCCGACCTGCAAATTTAAGACTTGGTAGTCCCCACAATATTGTATAATATCTATCTATGTATCTCCTATTGGTTCTGTTTCTCCAAAGAACCCTAACACAGTGGGCACGCAATAATTATCTGTGAGATAAATGAATAGGAAGGAGAATGGGGATGTGGCACAGTCATGCCTATTCCAAGTAAATAAATTGTCCTAGGAGTGTTGGGATAGTATATTCTGCATTAAGATACTATTCCATGACATTAGTTGCCTGGAGGACTCATGGAAGTATACATTGTCTTTTATAGGTGGTCCAAAATAAATTAGTGAATTAAGAGATATGTAATGGAGACATGGGCTCTTTGTTTTGATTTTAAAAAAGCAGAAGAGTTGAAGGAATGGGTTTCTTCTACAGCAGGAGTGGCTTGGCTCCTGGCAAATAAGCCCACCCCAGCTCAGGTGGAGAATTCCTTTCAAACTGGGATAGAATCCCCAGGCCATTCAAAGAGATGAGTACACATTGCACATAGGTGAGCTGGGATGTTTTCAGATTGCAGTTTAAAAAGTTTAATCCAACATAAGAATCAATATAGAGAAACAGTACATTTGCCTATTTTTGAATACATTATATTGAAAGCATTTTGCTTAATGAAATTGTTAAGAGTTCTCATGTATGTTGTCAATGTGTACTATAAATAATTTCCTAAAATTTTTCATATGCCCTCAGTTGTGTTGCTGGTTTCACTCAAACACCACTCTCTGAAAAGAAGTAAATTAGAGACTGAAAAATTAGTTTGGATGGAAAGAAAGACTGATATTTAACCTTTATTGTTGGTAAAGAAAGAATTATGATTTGGGAAATTAAATAAATCTGTACCTTGAGGAGTTTATAGTGCAGCTTACAATAAAATTGAAAAATGTGGGTTGTTCTACTCTGAGCTCATTTTACCCTTAACACTCAGCAATTTTCTATCCACTTAATGAAGGTTGACAATTCATTCCACTTTATTAAAAATATTTAATTCCTGTTTCTATTACATATCTTAGTTTATTTTTTATTGTCCAACCTAGGGATCAGTAAACTTTTTTTTTTTTAAAGCCAAATAAATATTTCAGGCTCTGTGGGCCATATAGTCTTTGTCTCAACTGCTCAAATCTGCTGCTATAGGTTGAAAACAGCCACAAAAAATCTGTGAACAAATGGGCATGGCCATGTTCCAATAAAACTTGATTTATAGAATCAAGAAACAGGCTGGGCTGGATTTGGTCTGTGGGCTATAGTTTGCCAATCTCTGGTATAACCATTTGTGCCACTTTGTTTTTTCTTCTACATAGACTTTGTCGTATTCAACCCATTAGAGAGCTTTACTAGTTTGCAATTATTTTCATAAGTGATGTTTGGACTTCATTTCTGTCATTGTGTTTTATTGTTTCCATATTTTAATGTATCCATCTTTTTCCTTAGCTAAATGAACAGGGCTTTCTTTGCTTACCTCTTATCTGGCATTTAGAAAGTTGTATATATTGGTTTTGGTTTTATTGGTTGAAGTTTTCAGAAGTATTCTGTAAGCTACCCTATGTCATCATCATCAGGGAGTTCAAATAATTCTGCATCATAGAATGATTTTTAAATTTTTCAATGCTTGAAAAAATCAAAAGAATGCTATTTCATGACATGAACAAATTATATGAAATTCAAATTACAGTGCTCATAAATAAGATTGTACTAGAACCCAGCCATGTTCGTTTAAAAAAAACATGGTCTATGGCTGCTTTTGTGCTACATTGGCAGAGTTGAATACTTGCTGCAGGACTATATAGCCCACAAAGCAAAAATATTCACTGTCTCAACCTTTGCACACAAAGTTTGCTGACCCTTGCTCTAGACTCTAGAGAAAGAGGTTGGAAAACAATGTGAGGAGTGTATGTTAGTTGCTGTTAGTTGGTTCAATACTGTAAGAAAGAAATAAGCACAAATGAGAGTTGGCCAGTTTGCAAGCAAGAACAAAAGAAATAAAGATAATTTAAAACTTTGCGAGCTTACAGGATTGGAAGAGGCAACGGCTTCTGAACCCAATAAGTAAAATATGAAACTGGGAAGACCTTTCAGTGACAATGGTTGATTAAAATTTAGCCTTAGGAACAGAATCAAACTAAGGGTACAGCCAACCTACTCATTGTTAAAGCCTTAGAGTAGACTAAGGTGTCCACGTCTAGAGAAGGCAGCGATGCCAGGAAATCCTTTTGGTTGAGCAAAATAACTCAAGGTGTTCTCTCCCACTAATATCTGAAAAGGCCAAAGAACATGCAATTGATTCAAGGCAGGATTAAGGGAGAAAAGTAGCAAAACAGGAGGTAGGGGTGTGTGTGTGTGTGTGTGTGTGTGTGTTTGTGTTTGTGTGTGTGTGTGTCAAGGTGGAGAAGCACAGTTGTGAGAAGCCAAAGAAATGCAGCAACTTTAGGAAGCATGTAAAAAGAAGGCTGTGGCTATGGCTATTGGTACTTGGAGTTGTCTGGAACGAAATAGATAGCTGAAGTTGTGACAGAGTTGTACTGACAAAAGAGCCATCTGCCTAGACTAAAATAGATTGTAACTGTTTGAGATTAAAAATGACATTGTACTGGCCAGGCGCGGTGGCTCACACCTGTAATCCCAGCACTTTGAGAGGACAAGGCGGGAGGATCACAAGGTCAGAAGATCGAGGCCATCTTGGTTAACATGGTGAAACCCCATCTCTACTAAAAATACAAAAAATTAGCCGAGCGTGGTGGCGGGCGCCTGTAGTCCCAGGTACTGGGGAGGCTGAGACAGGAGAATGGCGTGAACCCGGGAGGCGGAGCTTGCAGTGAGCCTAGATCACCCCACGGCACTCCAGCCTAGGTGACAGAGGAAGACTCTGTCTCAAAAAAAAAAAAAAAAAGACATTGAACTGCCAGACGTCTGTGAAGATGGACTGTACAGAGGAAAAACTGCTTAGTCACTGAGGGGCAGGGGTCCCTAAGACCCATTTCAGTTGTGACCAAGAAACATAACTGAAAATGCAGAACTGCCCAAGTGCTGGGACACAGAGTACACCAAACTTTCAGACAGTGGAATCAGGGCCAAATCAGAAGCACTCCCCACTCCCAAGGGTGTCTCAGAATTACCACAGTGTAGTCACAAGTGAATGGTATGTTTCGAGTACCCCCTATTAAACTGGAGAATTTATTAATAGCATGAGTTAGTCTCTCTTCATCTCAACTTGTGTTAAGAAAATTCGAGATTTTAGCTCCAGGTTTCTATTAGTATTTTTTAAAGCCCATCCTTATTATATAACTTATTCTTCAGAAGACAACATTGACCTTTGTGTTTTATATTGTACTTGGAACTGAAATAATTGTTAGACATTTCTATGTTTACATGGTTTCACAGAACAATTCCATTCTTACAATTTCTTTATTTTCAAGTTCTTAATTTTCTCCATTTCTCTTGGTAATTTTTCAAGAAAACTGAAGGGACTGTGACTGGGCAACTGTGTTGTCTTAGGCACAAGATGTAACCCTTAAGAGCTCCTGGATTTTAATCTCCACGCCTAGTGATTCAGTGTGAAGCTGTAGGCTAGACAGCTTAACACATCTGTTTCATTTCCTGAGGATAAAAGGATATTAAAACTTTCTGACCTCTGAAAGATTTTGTACAGAATATTATCTGATGTCAAAAATTATAATACACATGCAATGATTGTTTCTTTGAAATAGAAACGATCAAAGATTTAGGATAAGAACATGGTAAGAAACATGTTAGGAAAATGCTTTGCATTTACACTGAACTCCAGCATAATTGGGTTCAGTAGAACTTAATTATTTGGACATAAGTACTTATTGTGAATGTCCACTGGTGTGAGCTAGGTGGTGTGTGTGTAGAAGCTGTTAGAGTAGGTGGTTTTTTTTTTTTTTTTTTACCCAGGGCAGGGCCAGCCTCAGGCAGAACTGGCTGTGACCAAGGAAAAATCTCTCTCTAGGTCTTTATCTCACTTAAATAGGATGCTGACCTGGTTGTCCCAGGGTCCTAGAAGGTCTGGTATCTACCATCTCAACATTGCCCATGAGATTGCTCTCAAAGTGTGGTCTTCAGATAGCAGCAACAGTAGCAGCAGCATCTTAGAACTTGTAGAAATGGAAATTCTTGGTCCTTACCCCAGATGTGTCTAATCATGATCTTTGGGGGTAAAGTGCAGCAATCTATGTTTTCAAAAGCACTCCAGGGGACTATGATGCATGTTAAATTTAAGAACCATTGTTGGAGAGGATTATTTGTCAGTGAGAGGTCAGACCAAACTATGAAAAAACAAAACAAAATCCTTTTTGCTTGGAATTACCCTAATGTGATTATGTCTGTAGCAATGTGGGAAAAGAGGAGACATGGTAAAGATGAGCCTCCTTGGAAGTCTCATCTACTGAGAGAGGTTCGAGATGGAGGCAATTGAAATATGTATCAGATTCAAATTTGAGTTCCAACATTTCCTTTCCGGATTAATAAAATAAAGAAAACTTAAATAAAAGTGGAAATTCTTACTTCATTTTCGACCTATAAAAAGAGACTTTATGTGCAAGCAAGGTAAGGAGTTTGAGTCCAGTCCCATAGACCACAAAGAGTAAAATTAAGGTTTTAAGCACAGGAATGATGTGACCAGGTTGGAGTTTCAGAAAGTCGGCTCTGGCAGAGAGTTTGGGAGACGGTGTGGGGTGACAGGAGAGGCTGGATGCAGGGAGAACAGGACCAGGGCACAGGGGAGAGAAGCTGGGGGTCGGGAGGCTGTGGTTCTGACTCAGATGAACCAAAGGAATAAGAATCAGTGTGGTGAGCCGAGGTTCTCCCAATTATGCCCCCAGACTACCTCTTCAGGTTCATCTTCCTCACCCAGTCCCACATTCTGGCATTCAGGCTGATCTACTCACACACACACTGCATATTTGATGCCCTTCTCTTTTGCTGGAAAAATCTCCTAAACATCTTTTTGTGATCTAAATCAACTTCCCTCATCTCTGCAAATCCTTCCTAATTTCCCTTCATTGAGTTCTTTGCTCTACCCTTTGAGTTCCAACAGCATTTTGTTCATATTTTGGTTATAGACAGAGACACCAGTGATAAATTGTTAATTATCTGTTTACATGCCTCTTATTTATCATTGTGAGCTCTTCAAAGATGGGGATGATATCTACTTGTTCATTTATTCAACAAACATGTTTTAAGGACCAGTTTGTGGCAGGAACTATTCCCGACAAAATAGTGAAGATCCCTGTTCTTTTGGCCACTTTGAAGTGGAGACAGAAAAACAAATAAATAACAGAGTAATAGCTGTTATATATTATGACAGGAAGCAAAATAATGCAGAATAAGGAGGATAGAAAGTGACTGTTTTGAGGCATGCTGTCTTATACAGAGCAATCAGGAAAGACCCTACTGACAAGGTGACATTTTGGTTGTTTGTTCGTTTTTGATAGTCTTGCTCTGTTGCGCAGAATGGAGTGCAATGGTGCTATCTTGGCTCACTGCAATCCCGGGCTCAGGCAATTCTTGATTCTTATGCCTCAGCCTGTTAAGTAGCTAGGATTACAGGCATGCACCACCAAGCCTATATATATTTTTTTAAGTGGAGATGGGGTTTCTACTAAACCAAACCTGTTGGCCAGGCTGTTCTCGAACTTTTGGCCTCAAGTGATCTTCCTGCCTCAGCCTCCCAAAGTGCTGGGATTTCAGACGTGAGCCACCACACCCGGCCCCAAGATGACATTTGAGCACACATCTGAAGGAGGTGAGGGAGGGTGCATTGTGGACCCTCAGAGGGAAGCATGTTCCTGGAAAGGGGCATGGCAAGTGCAATGGTCATGAAGTGAGAGTGGGTTTGGCTTGTTCAAGGAGCGAACATGGAAAAGAGTAGTGGTAGATGAGGTCAGAAGAGCAGTGGGGAAGCAGATCGGGAAGCACTTGTAAGTCATTGTTAGGGTTTGACTTCTACTCTGAGTGATGTGGAAGCCACTGGCAGTTTGCAGTAAAGTATGTCATAACCTCACATTTTAAAAATATCAATTGGCTGCTATAAGGAGAAGAAAGCACAGAGATTAAGGGGGAAATAAGAAGTCCAGTGAGGAGACTACTGAAGTAATACTGACAAAAGATGGTGGCAAGAGTTCAGGTGGTAGCAGTGGAGGTGGTGACAAGTGATGAGATTCTGGATTTATTTTGAAAGTGACAGGATTTGTTGATAGACTGAGCATGGGGTATGAAAGAGAGGAATCAAAAGATTCAAAACTTTTTGTTTTGGGATTGAAAAGACAAAGTTTTCATTTATAGAAATGGGGAAGCCAATCTCTAGAGTAAAACACCAGGGTCTGGCTTACTTAAGTTTGAATAGGTTGAATAGACACATGGTTGATGTAAGTGTAAGCTTTAGACTTCAGCCTTTTAAAGTCAGGTCGAAGGTTAAAGATCTGTGATTGAGCATCATCAGTACACGGACGGCATTAAATCCACAAGACCAGATGCTATCCAGTGAGCCTGCTTATTCCCAACACTCAGCACAATCTGATGTAGCAGATGCTCAATAAATACTTTTTTCAGTAAATTAAAGAATGAGTAATATATTTCAGATAAAAAACAAGCTTATACAGAATATCAGAACTAGGTTCACTAGGAGTGATTGAATCAGAGACTAAAATACTTCATCTCTTTGATTAATTATTAAAGTGTTTGTAAATGTTGCAAATACCTTCTACTCTTTTCACCCACATCTGCTTCTTATTCTCCTGAGTGCGTTTATAGAATTTTCTATGTCTACTATGTGACTTATTCAATGTATTTTTCAATAGTTTTAAAAGAACACAAAATTATGTAGAGTTCCTGACTTCTGTTATTTCCTCTTTTTCTCTCCACCCCACCCTCCATACCTTAAAAAATCCTCAAACATATCTGAAATAGCCTGTTACTTCAATATCCATGATTCTATAGAATGTGGCCCTCGTGGAAAGGGTTTCTGGTGATATTTTTCACTGTTAACATTTTCTAGATTATTTGAAGAGATACTTTTTCTTAGCCTGTGCTTCAGATGCAAAAACAAGAATTTACCAGTTGCAAGAAGCCAACAAAAAATGTGTTTACTATAAAGAGATGCTTAGGAGTACTTGGAATTTCTTGGAATATTTGTCGTGTTACAGAAATTAAATGTGCAGTTCAAAAGTAATTTCTTATACAAACCACTTTACTTGAAAACTCTGTTTGCAAAATCTCCAATTTTGCCAAAATATCAATGCATGGGAAATTTTGGAATTATTAGACAGTTCACTGCACTAGTCTAGTCTGAATTGAGAGAAAAACACTTGCATATGCTGGGCTCTAAATTATTGTGTACCATTGTTGGTCTATACTGCAATAATGCACAAAGGAGGATTATCCTTTAACAATGATGAAAATAAGGACAAAGATAAGAAGGACTGCACTGATACTTTTAAGCCAAAATAATACAGAGAATGAAGGCTGGTCAGGAGTAAGGATATGAGTCATCGGGGGCTTGATAATTTGCTCTCTCTGGATCAGGATGGCTTCCTGGGTTCCAGCCCACTTCCCTGGCCCCTGAAGGCAGTACTGGTAAGGTGTGCATGGTCCGAAGAAAACTTCCATAGCCAGCTTTGGATCCCACAAGAAGAGTGAGAGGAGGTTGGGTTTCGCTCCAATTTCAGAGGCAGTTTCATCTATGTAATCTACATAGTACACTCTGTGTGCCTCATGAGGATTTTTCAGCAATCTGAGACCAAAAAGAAACAAAATCAGAAGCCTTGTGTCCCATGATAACTTCCATCCCTCCAAGCAGTTTCCTCTAAATACTGGGTAGACCTTGTGTGAGGAGATCATCTATAGGGAAAAGATGATGGCTATTAGTGGCTTAATAGCAACTGTGTCATTGATGACTTCTTCAAAAAGCAAGAGATAAATTTGGTTTCCTTGTTTTCTGCCATCCTGGTTTCGGGAGTTTCTAATGAAATATTCACGTAGGTGTATTTTTCTCCTTCAAATACTTGGAAGGGTTTTTGGATAGTAATAGGTGTGTTTCAGAAGATTTTTGTCTTACTAATGATATTTTTTCCTTGTCCTAAATTCTATATTTTTGCCATGCATTTGGTTTTCATTCAGGAAACAACCTTATCTTGGTCAATCGGTGGTGGGAACTATGCTCTATGAATTGTACATGACAGTTATTTAGGTATGTGTGACATTAATTTTATGTATTACTGAAATGCAACTCTTGGCTAATCTTCTTAAATAAAAGTTACTGGATAACTGACTGTTCTTAGGATGTAAGCCCTTTGATCTTAGAGAACATGCTGTGACATTCACATTGTAGATTCTCAACAGACACTTGTTGAATAGAAATAAATTACATCCCAACCCTAGTGGTTGAGAATACTTTTTCATTAAGAAGGTCTGGCACAATCTACAAGCTTCTGAACTCACATCAGAATTTTAATCAGATTCTATGGTGATTCGCCAACTCATTTCTCACATTGATTTATCTTCCCAATTCCTTAAAGGAAATAACTTCTTAAACTCCTTAAAGGAATCCTAGAAAATAAAACAATCTTTCAGTTCATATTACATTTTTCTATGCCTTACATTTGTAAGGCTATCATAAATTTAAAACTGTATGCTGTGGCTGCCGTTCCATGAACTTTAAACACATTTCTGAAGTTTTCATGAGGGACCATTCTGTGTCCATTTCACCCCTAAACATTCCATACATGATAGTATGCTTGGTTAAGAGGAAATTTAAAAGTTGATAATTTGAGATCTCATCTTGATAAATAGATCAAGACATTATGATGATTAAAATATAAAGAATATTTGTAAGGCAAACAGCTCCACCTAAACTCTTTCAATTGACTTTTACCAAAAAACAAGTTTCTTATACTTTTTCCAACATTTTTTTTCTCTTCTTTCTTATGTCAGCCATCATGTCACTCACTGAAAGTAGTTTGTTCAATCCTAGGAAAGAAATTCCGGATTTCAACATGGCTTTTTTATTGAGAAGATGTGGTTTCAGGAAAAAATAGACACCCTGAAGCTCCGTTTGGTAAAGAACATCATGAGTGAGGTAGCACAGGCGTGGGGAAGATGAATCCAGGGACAGCTCTGGAATGCCCTCCACTCATTGTTTTAACAGGGCACATGCCTGCCAGTTGCAAACACACATCTTTGTCACATGCCTGATGAGTTCACATCTTGATTAGCAGACCTCAAAGCCCTCAAAGCCCATGAAGAAGGATGGACTAAAGGGTTGAGTCTCACCCAACTGACAAGGCACAGATGAGTTTATTTGTAGTTCCCTTATAAGAGTGTATACTCTGGTTCTCCCATAAATAGGAAGTTACACTTGTTCATTTCTATTACTACTTAGTTTACAAATATGGATTGTAGCTATTAATGGTAATTCAAAGTCTTCTGATTGTTTTCTTTACACCAAGGTTTTGTACTAGTTTTCCATCTTAATGGACGGAAGTCATCTTCCAACAATTCTCTTTCATTCCTAAAATGGTTGACATCCTACATTTTGAAAAACACAGAACGTTCCAGGAAATACGGAAAAGTTTTTAAAAGAGAAAGAGACAAATAAACAGAATTACTACAATATTATTGGCATCATTTTATAAAGGTAGGTTTTGAATCTGTCATCACTGATTCATTCTTGAGCTTAGAATTAATGGTAAAATAAAGAATAGTAATAATGGATTACAACAATGGCTAATCTCTATTTATTCGATCAATATTTATTGAATGCCTACTAAAGTCAAGGTGCTTAATTGTTAATTCTTACCATCCTGCAAAGTAGACATGTCTTCCCATTTTTAACAAATGAGGAAATTGAGGTCAAGTAGCAGGCCAAGATCATGCAGCCAGTACATGGTAGAACTAGTTTTTAATCCCAGGTTTATTTGATTATAGAGCCCTTGCTCTTTGAATTGTGCTGTAGTGTTATTACAGTGGCTCTGTGATTCTGCCGAATTTACCTGCTTGTTTTCTTTATATTTTGAATGGACACTTGAAAGATAGGCAAAAATGCTTCCTTTAATTTTCACTTATTCCAGAATGACTCTAGCAACATTGGGAAGTAAGAGAGCTGTTATTTCCCACCTCTACTTCACGTTGAGATCTTTTTTTTTTTCCCTACTGCTCTCACATTCTATGCTACATACATCCCCATAGTGCTCTAAGGAATTATTTGCCAATAAGTTATCATTAGTAGCTTAAGAGAGTAGTTTTTATTTTTCATATTCACACAGGAATCATGAAGATTAAATAAGTAGTTATCAAACACTGAAGTAACAGATCTCAAGTGGCAGAATTTCAGATATTGTAAAGGTTTTAACTTCAGAGATGTCTTACGGCAAAAGATCTTTGCAATGTCTCTGAAATCACACCACCTGATGGCAACCTTTTCTAAATACTCCTGAAGTCAGCACATACCTTTGAAAACATGTACAGTCCATCACCTCTGGACTTCTGAAGTGGAAATGGTGGCTCCCACTGTCCGAAGGATGCCAATGAAAGCTAGGGTTGGTTTCTCCAGCCGAGGAGGGAACACATATTTAAACATGGAACACTGGTTGTCCAGGATTGATGAGTCATCCTTCAAGAAAGGGAAAGACAAGGTGTAGCCTGTGGCAAAGATGATGGCATCAATCTCCTTTTCTGAGTCATCTTCAAAGATGGTAGTTGTCTCAGTGAACTCTGTCACATTCTGTTTCATCACAACTCTTCCACAAATTATGTGGTTGGGTAGATCATCACTGATAGTCATTTGATGGCTCAGGAATCTGAATAATAACAACTGAAGTACAGGAAAATTAATAGTAAGTCTTTTTGCTTATTATTAATTACTATTTGCTTACCATTAACTACTTAATGTTTAATGAGAGAACTACATTTTTGTTTTACAGAAATATTTCTTTTCCTCAAATCTTTTTCTGAATTACTTACTGAGGAAACTTTCTGTATTTATCAGAATGCCAATGATATTTATTAATGCTTACTATATACAAAGGAAAGATTTTGAAATGTGGTATAAAAGCTTATACTGGTAGTACATTAACATCTAACTTCTTTTAAATAATTTCATAGGAAAGTTTTAAAAAGTAGTTGCCAAGGTGTTTGCATTGGAACAGGAAAATCAGACTATATTTTTGTTTTTATTTTATATTGAGAATATACATGCCATTTTAATAAATTTACTAGCACTATCTAATTTCAGTACCATTAGCGGTCTTCCTGCTTCCACCCTTTACTCCTTACATTTTCTCTTACACTTAGCAGCCTGAATGATCCTTTTAATATACAAAAATGTTCTCCAGTGGTTTTGTATTTCACTGAAAATAAAAACCCAAATCCCCACCATTCTGTAGTCTTACAAAGCCCTATGTGGTCTGCCCCTGCCTACCTCTTCCACTTTCTACTACTTCTCTTTCCCTAGTACTCTAGCTATATTTTCAAGCAAAGCTTTATTCTATTGACACCATATTTGAATTAATCATACAGTGTGCATGTTTATACTTATCCCAAATTTTACTTTTTTCAGCCTCGGGAATATTTGCTGTTAGTCTGCAGTCAGCGTTGAGTGAACTCCACATTCCATCTTTCCTTCACCCCACCATATCTGCAGATTTCTACTGTGTCTTCATGCAGCAGACCATCAGTCTACCTTCATCATTTTCATTGTCTTTCTGAGATTTTTCTAGCTCCATTATGTATTTTTTTTTTAGATTCAGTGTTCAGAATACACAATTGTATGCTTCAGATGCAGACAAAAACTGTTTTCATACAAAAGTTGAGCAATATTTCCTCATTTGTTTCCAGCAAACTTCCCTTTTTGAGTTTTGGGGCATGGAAGTGGACGGGTTCACTCTTTTAACTCACATACTGGCTACTGATATGATAAGGAACACACAGAAGGTGCTCAGATAATATTTACTGATTTACTACACTTGACGTTTGGCCATTCCCTTCTTGAAATTTTCTTCTTTATATTTTGCCATCCTTACTATTGATCCTTCTACTTCTCTGCCTTGCTCTGGCTTCCACCTGACCAAACATGGTGCTCCTCTATGGCCCTGCATGGTATAGCACACCCGTTTTGCTTGGGAAATGTAAGTAAAGGTAAGTTCTTTAGATGGCATTGACTTCTTCATATTGTCAGTCAGTCACCTCCATAACTTAAATTCCATAGGTATAATTTTACTATAGTCAGAAAATTAATAATATAAAACAACACAAATTTGTTGAGCATTTACTATGCATTAGGTACTAGTACAAGCTATACATGTACTTTCCTATTTAATGCTCAAAACAATTTTCTAAGTTGGTGCTAACGTTGTCCCCATTTTATATAAAATAAAAATGAGGTGTAAGTAAGTAGTTAAGTAAATTTGGTGATATCACATAGCTAGTAAATAGTGAAGCAAAGATTCAGATAGCTGTCTGGATCCACAATTCTATTCAAGGCAAAGAAAGCGTTTGCTGCATTTCAAAGGATTCTCCCTGCCCCAAGTCTCCCCTCTTATTGCTCCCCTTATAGTGCCAGATTCCTGATTCTTTTGGCTTGGGAAAATGGAGGTGATGCTTTATAACACAGTATACCATCTACTGCTTGTCCACCTTATGCAGGTCTCAGAGTCTAAAGAAGGAGTGAATTTCAGAAGCCTGAGAACCATGAAGGAAATGGCCAAACACTAAGTGTAGTAAATGAATAACTATTATCTGAGTACCTTCTGTGTGTTCCTTATTATATAAGTAGCCAGTATGTGAATTAAATGAGTGGGCCTATCCACTTTCATGCCCCACTTAGGTTCCAAATTCCAGAAAAGCTAAATAATTCAAGGAGAGTAGAAATGAACAAATTGACACATAAATCCCATCCATCAGCTAATTATAGTATTAATATTATAGTATCTAGAGCACTTTGTTAATCATGTCCCTAGAATCTAAGTATGGAAGGAGTCAAAGTTGGAAGATGGTGTCAGATGACAGATGAAGCTGCCACCCTAATCCTGGAACTCGATATTTTCCTGTAAGATAAGTGAGTAGAATGGTTCAAAGAAGCATGATAAAAGCAACAATGATTGACATTCTCCTAAGATAGTTGAAGTTTATTTTCAAGATGGTAAACAGGGACTCTAAACCACCTCTATGTTCCAAGTCTTAGCTGCTGACCCCAAAGACCCCAAATTATTTTTTTTAATCCCAAAACATACCTATGTGGGGATTGTAAACCATAGATTTCATGGTTAAATCAAGCATTTAATTTATTCTCTGTCCATCTGTTGATTAAGAATGCAGGGTAAAATTTGTTGAGGACAGATTTAAAATGAGTAACGAGGGCAGTGTCCATGGGCATCCCATAATCTCAGACCCGGCTCCAAATCCATACACCCTGTCTTGTGCTGAGAAACACCTGGGAGAGAAGACAAATATATGAAAAATAACTGCCTCACAATGTATTTCCTTTCATAAGATGCTTTTCTCAGTTCTTGGGAACTGAGAAATATTCTTCATATATCTCTTATTTGGCTCAAGAGGATAAGTGGATAAGAAGTCTCTTGCCTTTTTAGCCTAAAGTGTTCCTCTCTTCTCAAATTCAGTTAGACCAAGATACAGTCACACATATACTCACACACACAGACACACCTAACATTGCTTATAGCTCCAGAAATCTGCCCAGGCCTCCCTCTGGATCTCACTCACTAGCCCTTTGAATCTTCTTCAAAGGAGGGTTTCATACATACAATCACTTAGGTTCTAAATTCCAGAAAAACTAAATAATGCAAGGAGATTAGAAATTAACAAATTGACATGTAAATGCCATCTATCAGCTAATCATAGTATTGTAGTATCTAGAGCACTTCGTTAATTATGTCCCTGGAATCTAAGTATGGAGGACTCAGAGTTGGGAGATGGTGTCAAATGTCATGTCAATGGAAAAGAAAGAAATATAAAAAATGGTTTTCTGGTATGTTGATTTTTGAAACCCTTGGCTGACCTAATGAAGCATCCAGATGCTTTAGTAAATATAAACAATATGGCAGGTGTTAAAGTTTGAAGTATTTATTTTTACTCCATTCTCAATTTTTAAAAATGGGTTACTATGATGTTGCACAAAGAAAACAGGTGTGAAGAGGTAATTAACAATCAAGACTGTGTGTGTGACGGGGTAGATGCTATACATATTTCATGCAATGCTCAGAGAAGTGGGCAGGTTGCTCTGAGGGGCAGAGAATTTTAGTAGCCAAATCTGTGCAGCTACATGGCTGAGCTCAATGGCCAAATCAGTTCCAGAATTTCCAAGGCCAATCACAATGATTTCATCTCCCAAAATTTCTCTGGCCTCTTATATTGCCAATTGTGAATATATTGGCCTTTGAACCTCTCGATCCCTGTGGGAAAGAACAGAATTACTAAAGCACTGGTCATTATTCCATTTATTTTAACTCCTGGAATACTCTAAAGCTTATTACTGAACTCAAAGGTTGTCCTGTTTACACATCTCATTTGCTGGTCTACTGACGCCAGTGTCATGGACCCTGCCAGCCCAGCACCATCAGGCAGAATGAATCCTCCTACAGATTTGTTCTAGACTGTAAATTCCAAGCCAGAACAGACCCCCAGACTTCTGAGAAACTCAGATATCTCACCTCTGACTCCTTTTTACTTATCTGTATTCTGAGAAGCCTTCAAGGAGGAGCTCAGCTCTTGTTTAAGTAATATATTTTCCTCATCTGTCACCCATGCTATTCACAACTACTGCTCTGGACTCAGTTTCCTCTGTCTTGTCTTCCCTACCCAAGCTTCATCCTTGTATAGCTGTTTCCTTTACCTTCTGGGGCAAGTACACCCTTCCTACCAGCACTATCTCTCTGTTCTCCTACTGGGGCCAAACATTCCATCACCACCCACAAGATCTGCAGCTAAGAGGATGTAAGAACTCATTTTTTCCTAAAAAATAAGTTTTTTACTTTGACTTAAAGAGAAACATTATGTAGCAAAGCCACAAAAGCTGATTGATTTTGCAACATTTCATCTTTTAAACAATATTGGGGTCTGCACATATGGGCTTCATTTGCTCTCCTCCTGTGACACTGCACACACAGCCTTACTCAGTCCTAATGGTGGTTCAGTCTTTGCTGAGTCTCCTCTTCCCTACAGAGTTTGCTCCAAAACTTTAGCTTTTCCTTGGAAACAGTTATTGATTCTCACATAGTGAACTCCTGGCATGGTTCTAATTGCTCCTAAACTCCACGTTTGGCAAGTTCAAGTACCCATGGATAGGAGAGTCCCTATCAATTTTCTTACTGCAGCTACTTCCATTATTTCCCCTCTCCTTGGTGCCAGTGTCATCCCTCTCATTCTCTGAAGATAACCTTTCTTCTCATTTGTATGAAAACAACAAAATTCTAACGTGAGTTCCTCAACACCTAAAAGTTAGTGTGTTTTCATCTATCTTTCCTCTGGCTTCTTTTCCCCAGGAGAAAATGTTTCTCTTTTATTCCAAAATGAACTCTTTGCCCTTGGAGTCAATGTGACTTTGAGGTCAAACAAACCTAGGCATGAATCTCCTAGTAGTTAACTTTGTAATGTGTAAAGTGGTAATTATTTTACCTATTGCATAGGAATGGTATAAGGATCCCTTGTTATGCTCCTGTGATATAGTAAGTGTTTAGAAAATAAATTTAGCTGTCTCCTTTGAATGTTTTCAATCTTACTCCATTCTTTCCCACTCTCAATGAGCATCTCTGGAGCCTGGTCATCCTGTGGCCTCCTCAATCTCTCTCTCTCATGCAGGCCAACAACATCGGCATTATCTTGGACCCCTCTCTTTTTGCCACATCCCATTTCTAATTCATCACTAAATCCTGTCATCTCTACCATTAAACTACTTGTGGGATCCAAGCACATCTCTATATATCTCCATTGCTACCACCTCGATACGTGTACCCATCATCTCTATATCAATATATGTCCCCATCTTCTCTCACCTGGGTTAGTGCAAGAGCATCCACACTGGTCTCCCAGCTTCCACCACTACCATCTTCTCCCAGCTATTCTTAACATGGCAGTCAAAGTGGCGGGAGCATGCCACTCCTGAGGCTCAGAGTCCAAAGTCAGAGTCCAAACATAAGATTTGAAGGCCCTTCTTGATCTGGTCCTCTTTCACTCTCTGTCATCATCTTCTTCCCACTCTTTCCTCTGGTCCAGCCACACTGGAATTGTCAGGCACACTCCTACCTCAAGGCCTTTGCACACGCTGTTCCTTCAAAACAGTATGCTTTCCCCAGAGACCTGCATCACTTCCTCAGCTCCTTTGGGTATTTACTTAAATGCCCCTTTCTAACTGAGTCTCGCCTTACCACCTTATTTAATGTTGTAAAACAATCCCCTATTGCTAAAACCCCTCCTCCTTCCCTGGTAAATGTTTCACTTCAACAATTATTTTCTCCAACATATTTATCCCATTTGTGTCTGTCTCCATCAACTACCATGCACACTCCTTGAGGACGGAGGTTTTGTCTGTTTTGCTCTCTGCTGAGCCTCTGGTAAGTTGGTGCTCAATAGGCATTTCTTGAATTATTATTGAATGTATAAATACAGGAATGTTTAAATCTCTAATTAACTAGTTAGTCAATAGACTTCTCTTGTCCAGTTATGACCTTCTCATCTTTTCATACACTGGGAAAGAAACAATGGATGTGGAGAAATCCAGAGCATCCTGGGAACCTTGAAGGAGTCTAAGGTTCAGTACTCTTCAAGAAGACTAAATACGTATCATATTTCTAGCGATAAACAGAGAGATCTTGTGTAGGGAAATTATTCCTGCACCATTCCTAGTATTCAAGGTGCTTGAGCTTCCAAATAGTAGAACAGTAACATTCAGTCTATTTTAAGATGCATGGTAACACCAGCAAATAGCTATTTATATTTGTCATGCTATGCATATACATACACACGAAATAAGGCTAAATCTAAAAATATTTTCTGTAGCTTTGATTTTCCTATTTACTCCAAACTATTACCACCACAAAACAACCTTCCAATTGTGGTAAAATGTAGGACTTTGCTCTGAAGTAATCCAGGTGCTGATGAGATACTAGTAATTTTTATTTTCAATTTAAAACATTATGTATTATTTGAATGGACTTTCAAAGAGCATGCATTATTTTACAGTCAGAAAAGGTAATATTTATTGTAAAAATAAGGTGACTTTCAGAGTTGAAAACTTTAAAAATACATATCAATAACAACAATGATAGAACCCCATAAAAGCAGTGCCTTAGCATTCTGTATGACATACCTGGAAAGTCCTAGAGTGGTAATACGGAATGGCTATGAAGGCCACTACACACCACAATCCCATGAAAGACATAGGATTTCTGCTTCCCTCTAGTCTCGACCACAACATCCCGTTGCCTTGTGCACGAGAAGTTAGAGCACTTCTTTACACTGCACACCTTTGACTGGGAATGAGACAAACTCAGACTCATGACCACTCCTCCCACTTGCCCTCCTTCCCAAGAACTCTTGGCCTTAATGAATAAGGTCGGTTATAGCCACTCTCCTCCGGGCTTTCATAAATGAGTTCCTTTAGAATTGATTTTGCTACCAAGGCCTCTTTAAGTAGAGCCTTATTTAGTCTGGTTTGCTCCCAACCATGGTTCGCATCATAGTTAGGGGTGAGTCTACAAAAGGGGTCCAGTCTGATGTTTCAGCCAATCCACCGTATTTTTTTTTTCCTAAAGGAAGAGAAGAGAGAAGCTCCTGCTGATTTCACTGAAGATGTATGTAAGGTGAACCCTGTCATGCTCGAGTCAACCCCCCGAACTGAATGGAGCCCTTGCTATACTTTGCTCTGGACTGGCTTTTCACCTTCCCAAAAGGGTTCCACCTGTGCTAAGTGCCCTCTGCCTCATTTATCATAAGCCAGATGTGCTTCAGAAGGTGGAAGTGTTTGACGTACATCTTGAAGTACTCCATCAGTTTAGAATTGTGCAAATAGTTGGGAAGATGGGCAGGGAAAGGGTAATCACTATAGGCTGACATTTCCTTTGAAGTATTGCTGGTGACAGATTTATAGATGCTTGCCCTGCCACCGTCAGCCTTCTCCTAAAAGAGAAGAAGACACTCACCATCTTTTAGAATACAAGAGTAACAAGTTAAGGAAGAAATCTCTTTATATGTTGAATTATGAGGCTCCTGGACTAAATTCTTTCAAAGAAAGCAATTTCCCATTACCTTTACTAAGAGAGAAGATATTTTCTGGCAAATAGTTAAGAAGAGCAAAAAAAAATTTATTGGGGAACAGATAGAAGGACAGGAAAAGAAAAATGTGTATAGTACACCAGAAAGTGAAAATAAGCAGAGGAAATAAGCGCTACTTCTCTGCCTGCAGAGTTTGGAGGGGCTCAAGTTCTAGACTGAGGGGTGACTGGAGAGTACTGGGCAGAGGGCATCCAGGAAGCCCTGGGCTATTTGTAGTGACTCATAGAAAATAGTAGTGATCATACTTAGACTTTCTTTTATCCTTTATTCTTTTATATTGGCAATTTTTTCTAATTATAAGAGCAGCACATGTTTATTATTATTTTATAGAAAATTATGGTGAAGACTATAATTCATGATGATCCTTTTAAACATCTTGATGTTTACCCTTCCAGTCTCGGTCTATCTTTCAAGATCTCTTGCTACCTGTATTATCTATTTATCTATACAAATGCAGATGGGCATATAATGTTTTAACACTACTGTACTTTATGGTTTTGAAGAGTTTTCAATATACAATGACTTATAATTCAATTCTATGAAGCACATTATTCTCATTTTCCAAGATATAATAGGAGTCCATACAATATATAGTATCTGTTGTGTACATTAACAGCCATTCTTGATTTTTTTTTTTTTAAAAATATGGCTACATATCTAAGTAATTTAAAGTTAAGGTAAAACATACCACCACTGAAAATATGTTGTTTTCTCCAAGAAAAAATTATTGTAATCCTAACTACATGAACACATAAAACAAAATTTTGGGGGTTTTAATGTTTTGTATTGTGTGTAATATTTCAAGCCTGAAATATGGAATCTAATTCCTGCTAAAGTATATCAGCTTTAGGAAAAATCAAACTATATGTTTTCTTCTTCAAACTGGAGAGCATTATTTATTAATAAAACTCATTTTACTGATGTACTTGTATACAAAACTACCCCCTCCTGATAAGGTTATTCTCTGCAAATATGACCAGCAGTTTAATACGTGACAGCCTGACATGTAAGCATCCCTAGTGAAGTTAGATGACATGAGGTGGTATTTTGATGTGGTTCTTGATATATATCATTGTGTGGCTTGGAAAAAGAACCTGACATCAAATCATTTGTCTGAATCTATTTCTCCATCTGTAAATAAGTCTTTGCATTGTCCTTGTAGTCACAGTATTGTTATAAGGACAAAATAATTCACATAAAATGCTTTGAAAACCTAACACAGGAGACCAGCAATCACATGCCGTGTAATAGATATAATAGTGGTGTGTCCATAGGGTGCTTTGGACCTGGAGGTGGGTGGTGCTGGGAAAGCCTTCCTGGAGATGTGTCTGTATCAGTCAGGGATCAACCAGGAACATGGAAACTACTCTTAACTTGAGACAGGGAAGGTAATGCAGGGAACTGATCTCACAGATAATGAAAGACCTCAAAAGCTAATGAGGTGTTGGTGGAACATCCTAGAGATTAGCAAAATCAGGTAGCCACCCCACCTCTAGGCTAGCCCTAGGCAGTTATGGGTCAGTAGCCTTCCACCTTCTCTCTTTTCCCTTCTGTGGCACCCTTGGAGGCTATATGGTCCAGGGGTATAAGTTAAAGTTGAAGAAATGTTACTTAATCATATCTGCTACTGTTATTATGCTAACCTCTTAAGGTTTCAGAATTTGTCTGTGGGACCATTAGTGTTAGTTGCTCTAGTATACATATGTTGTTAGGCTGAAGATAAAGATCTAAAGATTATATATTAGCATATATGGCAGCTGAAGTCAACAAGGGATAAGGAGACAGCCTAAGAAATGAGCAAAAAGTTAAAAGAACAGAAGACTGAAAATAAAGCTACAACCAGCCACATCTATAGGCCAAATGGAAAAATATTGAAAAGGAAAGGCAGAGAAGAAAAGAGAGTGAAATTGTAGAAGCCAGGGACGAATGTTTTTTAAGAAGGTTGATTGGGTTTTAACATTATTAGCTCTCCTTGAGAAAGCAAAAAAAAAAAATTAGGCCAGAAGGTCCACTTGATTTGACACCTTTGGAAACAGCAGTGAGAACAGTTTTCAGGAAGTGCTGGAGATGTCCATCGTGTAGCAATGGTTGAAGTGTGGCGGGAGGTGAGAAAGTGCAGAGAGCAAGCATACATTCTTCCCTCAAGAAGCTGGACTCCCAAAGGAAGAAGGATTGACTGAACATCAACCTTGAGGAAAAGAAGAGAATGAGATTCAACACACAGGTGTAGACATTAGTAAAAATAGTTATTATTATGCTGATAATTGAAAGATGAATTAGTGCTGCAATTCTTGTATTTCTATTTCCCAGGTGCGGAAGTCACATATACATAAAAACATAAGACCATTCAAACTGACCTCATATCTCCATACTCCTCCAATGTCACTGCCTCCTTCAAAACAGGTGGGCTCCAGTCCCTCTTTCAGACAGCTCTTAATAGCGCTTAATCCACTGACTCCAGCTCCAATCACTGTAATTCTTTTTCCTGGCATTGTTTCTGGCATCAGGAAACTTCTTAATATAAAGTCAGATTTTTATTGCCATGTATTTTTCTCTATCATCCAAGAGCATTCTTTTTTTTCCCCCCCTAAAATTGCTGGTTAGTGCATTTAAGGAATGTCTTACTCAACATTTTTATGCCTTTCCAAGGCTCTTAGAGTGACAGAAAAGCCTACCTCACACAACTATTTCTCATTTTCAAGTACAAAGTAGATTGTTTTCAATATAAGTTTGATTCCTAAAATGTTTCTGGCCATATGACTTCATTTTTACGTTTCTTTTTTGATACCTTCCTTCAGCCTCATACATTGACATATGCATGTACACACACACTGTGAAAAACCTCTCCATACACAGATTTTGCCCAAACGGAGTCTGCATTCCTTCCAATACTACTATCTGCTTGTTGAAACACTCATGTTGGCTGTTTTTGAACAGTTTATTTAGACCAGGGAATCCCTATATTTTCCCCCATGATATAGGGTTTGAAGTGTGAGGTAGGGGAGGAGGAAACCCCAACAAATCATTTCATCAAGCATGACTCATTACACTCTGCATGAGGCACAGTGTAAGCCACTTAACTGGTTTTTAGAACAGTCATCTAACTGCCTTCATACAAGAGATTAATATTCTGCTAGTCATTTAATTTAATAAATATTTATTGGGTGGCCATTATGTGCCAGACACTGCTTCAATGGGGTAGACACAGCAGTGAAAAAAATCAGATATGGTTCCTTAAAAACATCCTAATGGAGTAGAAAGACTAAACAAATAAGCAAATAAGGAATAAGCCAGATGATGGTATCTACTACGGAGAAAGATGGAGCAGGGTAAGGGCTATGGGGAATACAGAAGGGAGAGTATTATTTTATGTAATATGGTAGGGAATGCTTGCTGATGACATTTAAGCAGGAAGGGACCAAGCTATGTGGGTATCTGAAAGGGAATTCCAAGCAGAGACTCTGAGGCAGGTACATACTGGATTTTTTTTTTTTTTTTTTTTTTTTTTTTTGAGATGTGGTCTCGCTTTGTCGCCAGGCTGGAGTTCAGTGGCGCAATCTTGGCTCACTGCAACCTCCATCTTCCGGGTTCAAGCGATTCTCCTGCCTCAGCTTCCCAAGTAGCTGGAACTACAGGCGCGCAACACCACGACCCACTAATTTTTGTATTTTTAGTAGAGATGGGATTTCACCATATTGGCCAGGATGGTGTAATCCGCCCGCCTCGGCCTCCCAAAGTGTTGGGATTACAGGCATGAGCCGCTGCGCCTGGCTGGACTTTTGTTTTTATTTTTATTTTTTAGAAAAGCATGGGAAGCTTTGGGAATGGGTATGAAAAAAATAGAAAGGATATAAGAGGAAGTCAGAAAGGCAGAATCAGGGATTAGTAGCTGAGTCAGATCAGGCAGTGCACTTTTTTAAAAGGACGAAGCAAAGAAAATGTACGGACTATACAGTATCGACAGGTATTCAGAAATGCGGCTTACCTGTAAGTATCTCTGGGGACACTACTTTTCCCTGTATTCTATCTACTCTACAAGGGTATGTTTCACATCCACCACTCAGCTGAACCAGAAGGTAATACATTTTTCTTAAGCTAATGTCTCCTTAATTTATCATCTGATGATTGTCTCCCTATATCTTTGCTCTCTGCCCTGAATTGAAAGAGAAACTGAGTGGAATTCTGTATTGCACTTTAACAAATTTGTGTTATAATGGATTACAACAGCTATTAAAATATGAGACTATTTTTAGATCTAGAGTCCCTTGGTAAGTTTCTTTAACTTAAGGCTTTTTAGCATAACCTTGTATCATTGATACATTGCTACTTGAAAGTGTATCCAGAGGCTAATAAGCAGAGTTTAACTAACACAACAGCAAATAATATCAAAATAATCCCTCCTGAGTATACCTGTTGATGCAGAGGTCTTCCAAGTATTCAGGATTGTAATGCCAGCCAACACTTGGACAACACAGTAGCAGAATAACTCTATATTAACAAGGCAAATGAAATCACAGAAATACATGAATAAAGAATATTGCATTTAATAATTTGAAAAGTAGACCGATATAGTCAATATCTATTTTAAAATGCCTCTTGGATATATACTTTTGTTTGAGAAATAGACTTTCAAATACCAAAAATGTATACTCCAGTGCTTTTCTTTAGGGTTTTGACTTCCTTGGCTGTTGAAATAGAAAAGCTATTAACACAATTCACATTTTCATAATCTAGATGTGTCATTGATCACTCATATCCTCTTCCTCCTTCAGAAGCTCCCCTTAAACTTCAGTTCCAAATCAACTCCATCCATTTATCACCTTATCTGAAACAAATCCAAATGAAATCCCCGTGGGCCAAATCCCTCCCCATACCTGCAGCAGACACTGCCCCAATCTGTCTTCTGCCCTGCTGGAAGTACTTATGAGTTATTCTTTCGATGAATTCTTGATCCCTTGTGAATATTTCATACTAATTAGCCTTTTTCTTTTGATTGCATATATGAAACACAAATATATTTCCCTAGTCATGCAATTATATGGTATAAATGAAAAATTCAAAATACCGTTAAGTCTTAACAGTCTTCAAGGAACTAAAGGTCACAAAACTAACCCATATCAGAAGGAAAGGAAAATCAAATTTGCTCTAGATGTTTCCAGGCACTGCAGTAAAGAAACAGGTTCCAGAATGCTTGTCACCTACGGAGAATATGTGTTTCTTCTTTACTCTTTCCTGTGCTGAGGTGGGCCACTAAGGTGAGTTTTATGTGATGACTAATTTGCAAAAACTCCTTCCCGAGTCTCTTTCCTTCCCCTTTGGCTTTTTAAGTTGGGATTCAGGAAAAGAAACTGCCATGTTGTAAAATTTTTTTAAACACAGGAATTGTGTTGATCTCACAAAGTCTAATCAAATCACAGGTACGAAAAAGCCTGGAAGAACTCCATTAATACAATGTACTGCTTGGGAATTGATCTATAGTGAAACTTGGGGAAATATGGGGAAACATTTCAGTTCTTAGGATGGTAATGAATGTTCATGCATTTCAATTGATAAAGCATTATCACCAATGCTGGAATAGGGAATGGGAGACAATGACCAAAAACATCCTCATGTAGCTTTGTATATTTCTATTTCTTTATGGTTTGAGTCAAAGGCATTTGAAGAAATGCTATTCAGATCTTCAATATAACATTTCCTAGAACAATGAGATCGATTTTTATCTTAATAAAAAATGTTTGAAGATATTCTTTTCCTTTTTTTTTTTTTGCTAATTACATTAGCGAAAAAGAGTTTATATCAGCAAATATTAGTAAATACTCCATTTTCTTGTTAATCAGCAATTCTTTGAATATCAGTGAATCTAAACTCTATTCATATATTTTTTAGTCCATTTGTATTTCTTCTTTGGTAAATTTAATGAATATATTTTCTGTATTTTTCTATCTTTTTTATTTTAAGATTTAAAAATATTATCAATGGAAACCATTTTTTCCTCTCACATATTTTTCCAAAATTTTCTCCTATTTTGTTATTAGCTTTTAAAAATTACAGATGTCTTTTATTTTATTTTAATTTTTGTGAAGTAAAATGTAGTTTTCTTTATACTTACTGGCTACTATGTCATGCTCATAGTCTTCCCCATCTCAAGATTAGAAAATTATTCTTCTATAGTATTTTTTTTTTCTGATGGGTTTAGGTTTTTATTGAACTGTTTGATATTTTCACAGTTTGTTTGTGACATATGGTGTGAAGTAATACTCTAATGTGATTTTTTTTTTTTTTTTTGGTGCTAGATCACCATGTGTCTCTGTCTATTGTGTAGACCAAGTCATCTTTCCCTACCATATTGAAAAAATGTCACCGTACAGTATTCTCAGTACGTATGTGCTTGGGCTGTATTGTGGATCTTTATCTTCTGCTCCACTAATGCTTCTTTATATTCAGATATCAAAACCACACTATTTAATTATTGTAGCTTTTAAGGATTGTTGAAATTTCCCTTGAATAGCCTCCAATTATTACTCTTGTTTTTCAATAGAGTCTATTAAGATAATATTTTGCTTGAGTTTTCTATCAAGTTTACTCTTATAGACGAAATTAGGAGTATTTTCACAGTTCCAAAAAATAAAATTTTATTAAATGTATCAATTAATTATGGGTTAATTGACATCTTTATAACAAAGAACGACTCCATTTATTCACTTTTTTGGTATCTTTTGGCGAAATTTTCTTCACATGGGCTCACAATTTTTGTTGTTAATTTCTAGTTACATATTTTATTATTATGGGCAATGTTATTTTTTCCACTGTATTTTCCAAATTATTATTATGGGCATGTTAGCTAGTTAATAGTTGTATGTATTTTATTTACATATATGTTATATGGAAAACTATATATATACATGTTATACTTTTAATAGTTCATACACAATGTAATTTCAGTCATTTGCTAAACCTTCATTCAAAATATTTCATGGATTCTTATATCAGTCCAAGTAAAGAATCGAAAAACCAAAATGATAACATAATATAGTTTCTCCCTTTCTTATAAATATTCCTATATTTTTTTCCTCATTTACTGAGTTGCCTTGTATTTTCAGAACATTTTCCAATACAAGTGGTGACTGCAATTGTTTTTTTGGTGTGTCATCCTTGAATATGATGCTGGCTCTTGTTCTGAGGAGCATACTCTGTATCACATTAAAGAAATATTCTTATCTTTCTAGATAGCTTTGTATGCATGTATGCTTGTGTGTGTGTAATCAGAAAATAATTTTTTTATAATAAATAATGATTTATTGACTGCATTCTTGAAATCTATTAAGATAATAATATGGTTTCCTCATTTCATATATTTCTGTGATGGATGATATTAGCAGATTTTCTATTTGAACTATATTTATAGTTCTACATTAAAGCTTTCTTGGTGGTGATATATATAAAGGTTGGATTCTATTTATTAAAATTTTGTTTAGAGCTTTACATTTAAAATTATAACTAAGATTATTGTAACTAAGATTGGTTTGCTGCTTAATTTTTTGTACTATGTCAAAGTTATGCTGTCTTTGCTATCAGGTTTATGAAGAAGTTGCCCTATTTACTTTATACTCTGGACAGTGTACATAATATGGTAACTATTTGTATATTGAAGGCTAACACCAATTTGCTAGGCAATCATGTGAGGCCAGTTTTTTTTTCTTGGAGATAATTTTTATTTATTAAACACTTCATTTTATAGGCTTTATATGTTTATGCATGTCAATTTATTATTTTATTTTGAAGGTTATTCATTTATATGAGTTTGAAACGTTTTAATCTAGCATTATATATTAAACTAATATTACCTCATAAATTTTTTATCTCTATCAAAAAGACAATCCCTTTGTTCTTTATTAATTTTGTATATTGTGCATTGTGCGTTTTGTATATTGTGCATTAGCTTAATTCTACTTTAGATTAATAGCAGAGCTAGTTCAACCAGTTCCCAGCAGCTTGCACCAGGATATAAATCAATGCACTGCTTCAAGAGAGACTTACAAAAGCAAAAAGTTAGTGAACATCGACAGTGTGTTTAGTGACTTAGTCAATTTATATTCTTGCATAAACTTCTTGTCGTACAGTATATAAGTAACAATTAATTTGAGAATGCAGGCTACACTGAGCTTAAGCTATATTAATAAGCTAGAGTCTTGTTTATTTTACTCACTTTATGCTCCCTAAAGAATCAGCTCTTAGATTCATTTATCAAGCCTACAATTTTTGGTTTATAAATTCATTAATTTCTACTTTTATTTCATTTTTTATCCTTTCCTTAGGTTGGATTTCTTGTTTCTTGAGTTTTTATTTATATTATTTATTATCCTTTATTCTTTTTTTTATGATAGTAAGTGTTCCTCTAATTACTAATTTGGCCAAGTCTCATAGTGAATTTTTAAGGTACAGTGTTCTTATGCTCATTATTCTCTAAATTCCCTGTAGTTACAGTTAAGATTTGTCTCCTTTGGTTTGAATTACTTGCCAGCATTTTCTTTCAAATTATGTCTTGTTTTATTTTGTTTTACTTTTGCTATTAATTTCTAATTATTCTCATGTAATTGTGAAAATTGCCTGAATGATTTTAATTTACTGATTATTTATTGAGACTTTCTTTAAAGCATAGCACATTATCAATTTTATATACATATATCATGAATTCTGGAAAAGAAGGTACTTTTTCTAGGGTATTAGATTCAGTATACATTTATTTTCCATGTTATTTAATTTTTTTAATTTTTATTTTTTATTTTTTTATTATACTTTAAGTTCTAGGGTACATGTGCACAATGTGCAGGTTTGTTACATATGTATACATGTGCCATGTTGGTGTCCTGCACCCATTAACTCATCATTTACATTAGATACTTCTCCTAATGTTATCCCTCCCCCCTCCTCCCACCCTACAGCAGGTCCTGGTGTGTGATGTTCCCCACCCTGTGTCCAAGTATTCTCATTGTTCACTTCCCACCTATGAGTGAGAACATGCAGTGTTTGGTTTTCTGTCCTTGTGATAGTTTGCTCAGAATGGTTTCCAGCTTCATCCATGTCCCTACAAAGGACATGAACTCATACTTTTTGATGGCTGCATAGTATTCCATAGTGTATATGTGCCACATTTTCTTAATCCAGTCTATCATTGATGGACATTTGGGTTGGTTCCAAGTCTTTGCTATTGTGAGTAGTTCCACAATAAACATACTTGTGCATGTGTCTTTATAGCAGCATGATTTATAATCCTTTGGCTATATACCCAGTAATGGGATGGCTGGGTCAAACAGTATTTCTAGTTCTAGATCCTTGAAGAATCGCCACACTGTCTTCCAAAATGGTTGAACTAGTTTACAGTCCCACCAACATTGTAAAAGCATTCCTATTTCTCCACATCCTCTCCAGCACCTGTTGTTTCCTGACTTTTTAATGATCGCCATTCTTACTGGTGTGAGATGGTATCTCATTGTGGTTTTGATTTGCATTTCTCTGATGGTCAGTGATGATGAGCATTTTTTCATGTGTCTGTCTGCTGCATAAATGTCTTCTTTTGAGATTTTATATTATCTGTTAAGAACTAAAATAGTTCTTGTGGTGTTAGGCTAATACTTTATTTCTATCAATGTCTGTTTTAAATTTCAGTCAAACTTACCCTCATATATCTTGATTTTATTATTCAGTACAGAATTCTGACTGACATATCTCCACTGTGGAGTAAACTCTTTACTAACATAGAATGACTTGTAAATTATTAAACTTTTTGCATATATTCTACTTTATTTATTTTCTGAAATTTATTTTGTTTACATTCATTCACGTATTTTACTCAAGCCTTTATTATACCTTTCTTGAGTCATTTTTATTATAGTATGTCTCCTGTAAACAATATGTAGCTAGATTTTTAAAATACATTTCTTTCAAATATTTCACAAGTAAAGAAAAAATATGATCAATAATTCTTGATTGACCTTTGCAACAAGGCAAGATGAATTGATTAGCACAATGACACTTCTCAGTACCTTTCCCTCCAATCTCTTGGTATTTGTTGGAATTTGGGATTTTACACTTTTTAAAAAATAAATTATAAGTATTTTATGTAATCAGCTCTTTAAAAATTGTTAATACCATTTACATACTATTTGAGACTGGATTTAGAACAATTAAAATAAAAATATTTGAATTGCTTCACTGTTTACTATTATTTTATCTACATCTGTAGCATAATTAGTTGCTATTAGTAGTAACTAATAGTTGAGTATTGTTTTATTATTAGTTTTAAGTTTAGTTTTAGCAAAAATAGTTTACTAAAGAGTACACTACTTAATTATTTACTAATAAATAGTGTTAGTGTACCATGAATTTTCTGTTTTTATTCTTTATTTTGATTGATATATACTTTAAAATCAGTTTTGTTTTAATTGAAGTAGCACCCATACAAAAGAGTGCTAAAAATATACTTGCATAGTACAACGGATTATCACAAAACAAATATCCTTATAATTACTACCTAGGTTAAGGAATAAATTATTTTCAGATCTTAGAAGTCCCTTTCTTGCCCCTGGCATGCACTGTCCCCTTTTTTTGCTCCAATAGTGACCACATTTTAATCTCTATAGCTATAGCATAGTTTGAGAGATTTTGAACTTTTAGCAAATGGAATTAAGTTTTATGTTTTATTTTTTATTTTTATTTTTTTTAAATTAATTTATTATTATTATACTTTAAGTTGTAGGGTACATGTGCATAACGTGCAGGTTTGTTACATATGTATACTTGTGCCATGTTGCTGTGCTGCACCCATCAACTCGTCATTTACATCAGGTATAACTCCCAGTGCAATCCCTCCCCCCTCCCCCCTCCCCATGATAGGCCCCGGTGTGTGATGTTCCCCTTCCTGAGTCCAAGGGATCTCATTGTTCAGTTCCCACCTGTGAGTGAGAACATGCGGTGTTTGGTTTTCTGTTCTTGTGATAGTTTGCTAAGAATGATGGTTTCCAGCTGCATCCATGTCCCTACAAAGGACACAAACTCATCCTTTTTTATGGCTGCATAGTATTCCATGGTGTATATGTGCCACATTTTCTTAATCCAATCTGTCACTGATGGACATTTGGGTTGATTCCAAGTCTTTGCTATTGTGAATAGTGCTGCAATAAACATACGTGTGCATGTGTCTTTATAGCAGCATGATTTATAATCCTTTGGCTATATACCCAGTAATGGGATGGCTGGGTCATATGGTACATCCAGTTCTAGATCCTTGAGGAATCGCCATACTGTTTTCCATAATGGTTGAACTAGTTTACAATCCCACCAACAGTGTAAAAGTGTTCCTATTTCTCCACATCCTCTCCAGCACCTGTTGTTTCCTGACTTTTTAATGATTGCCATTCTAACTGGTGTGAGATGGTATCTCATTGTGGTTTTGATTTGCATTTCTCTGATGGCCAGTGATGATGAGCATTTTTTCATGTGTCTGTTGGCTGTATGAATGTCTTATTTTGAGAAATGTCTGTTCATATCCTTTGCCCACTTTTTGATGGGGTTGTTTGTTTTTTTCTTGTAAATTTGTTTGAGTTCTTTGTAGGTTCTGGATATTAGCCCTTTGTCAGATGAGTAGATTGCAAAATTTTTCTCCCATTCTGTAGGTTGCCTGTTCACTCTGATGGTAGTTTCTTTTGCTGTGCAGAAGCTCTTTAGTTTAATTAGATCCCATTTGTCAATTTTGGCTTTTGCTGCTGTTGCTTTTGGTGTTTTAGACATGAAGTCTTTGCCCATGCCTATGTCCTGAATGGTATTACCTAGGTTTTCCTCTAGGATTTTTATGGTATTAGGTCTAACATTTAAGTCTCTAACCCATCTTGAATTAATTTTCATATAAGGAGTAAGGAAAGGATCCAGTTTCAGCTTTCTACTTATGGCTAGCCAATTTTCCCAGCACCATTTATTAAATAGGGAATCCTTTCCCCATTTCTTGTTTCTCTCAGGTTTGTCAAAGATTAGATGGCTGTAGATGTGTGGTATTATTTCTGAGGACTCTGTTCTGTTCCATTGGTCTATATCTCTGTTTTGGTACCAGTACCATGCTGTTTTGGTTACTGTAGCCTTGTAGTATAGTTTGAAGTCAGGTAGCGTGATGCCTCCAGCTTTGTTCTTTTGACTTAGGATTGTCTTGGAGATGCGGGCTCTTTTTTGGTTCCATATGAACTTTAAAGCAGTTTTTTCCAATTCTGTGAAGAAACTCATTGGTAGCTTGATGGGGATGGCATTGAATCTATAAATTACCTTGGGCAGTATGGCCATTTTCACGATATTAATTCTTCCTATCCATGAGCATGGTATGTTCTTCCATTTGTTTGTGTCCTCTTTTATTTCACTGAGCAGTGGTTTGTAGTTCTCCTTGAAGAGGTCCTTTACATCCCTTGTAAGTTGGATTCCTAGGTATTTTATTCTCTTTGAAGCAATTGTGAATGGAAGTTCATTCCTGATTTGGCTCTCTGTTTGTCTGTTACTGGTGTATAAGAATGCTTGTGATTTTTGCACATTAATTTTGTATCCTGAGACTTTGCTGAAGTTGCTTATCAGCTTAAGGAGATTTTGGGCTGAGACAATGGGGTTTTCTAAATATACAATCATGTCATCTGCAAAGAGGGACAATTTGATTTCTTCTTTTCCTAACTGAATACCCTTGATTTCTTTCTCTTGCCTAATTGCCCTAGCCAGAACTTCCAACACTATGTTGAATAGGAGTGGTGAGAGAGGGCATCCCTGTCTTGTACCAGTTTTCAAAGGGAATTTTTCCAGTTTTTGCCCATTCAGTATGATATTGGCTGTGGGTTTGTCATAAATAGCTCTTATTATTTTGAAGTACGTTCCATCAATACCGAATTTATTGAGCATTTTTAGCATGAAGGGCTGTTGAATTTTGTCAAAAGCCTTTTCTGCATCTATTGAGATAATCATGTGGTTCTTGTCTTTGGTTCTGTTTATATGCTGGATTATGTTTATTGATTTGCGAATGTTGAACCAGCCTTGCATCCCAGGGATGAAGCCCACTTGATCATGGTGGATAAGCTTTTTGATGTGTTGCTGAATCCGGTTTGCCAGTATTTTATTGAGGATTTTTGCATCGATGTTCATCAGGGATATTGGTCTAAAATTCTCTTTTTTTGTTGTGTCTCTGCCAGGCTTTGGTATCAGGATGATGTTGGCCTCATAAAATGAGTTAGGGAGGATTCCTTCTTTTTCTATTGATTGGAATAGTTTCAGAAGGAATGGTACCAACTCCTCCTTGTACCTCTGGTAGAATTCAGCTGTGAATCCATCTGGTCCTGGACTTTTTTTGGTTGGTAGGCTATTAATTATTGCCTCAACTTCAGAGCCTGCTATTGGTCTATTCAGGGATTCAACTTCTTCCTGGTTTAGTCTTGGAAGAGTATAAGTGTCCAGGAAATTATCCATTTCTTCTAGATTTTCCAGTTTATTTGCGTAGAGGTGTTTATAGTATTCTCTGATGGTAGTTTGTATTTCTGTGGGGTCAGTGGTGATATCCCCTTTATCATTTTTAATTGCATCGATTTGATTCTTCTCTCTTTTCTTCTTTATTAGTCTTGCTAGTGGTCTGTCAATTTTGTTGATCTTTTCAAAAAACCAACTCCTGGATTCACTGATTTTTTGGAGGGTTTTTTGTGTCTCTATCTCCTTCAGTTCTGCTCTGATCTTAGTTATTTCTTGCCTTCTGCTAGCTTTCGAATGTGTTTGCTCTTGCTTCTCTAGTTCTTTTAATTGCGATGTTAGAGTGTCAATTTTAGATCTTTCCTGCTTTCTCTTGTGGGCATTTAGTGCTATAAATTTCCCTCTACACACTGCTTTAAATGTGTCCCAGAGATTCTGGTATGTTGTATCTTTGTTCTCATTGGTTTCAAAGAGCATCTTTATTTCTGCCTTCATTTCGTTATGTACCCAGTAGTCATTCAGGAGCAGGTTGTTCAGTTTCCATGTAGTTGAGCGGTTTTGATTGAGTTTCTTAGTCCTGAGTTCTAGTTTGATTGCACTGTGGTGTGAGACAGTTTGTTATAATTTCTGTTCTTGTACATTTGCTGAGGAGTGCTTTACTTCCAATTACGTGGTCGATTTTGGAGTAAGTACGATGTGGTGCTGAGAAGAATGTATATTCTGTTGATTTGGGGTGGAGAGTTCTATAGATGTCTATTAGGTCTGCTTGCTGCAGAGATGAGTTCAATTCCTGGATATCCTTGTTAACTTTCTGTCTCGTTGATCTGTCTAATGTTGACAGTGGAGTGTTGAAGTCTCCCATTATTATTGTATGGGAGTCTAAGTCTCTTTGTAAGTCTCTAAGGACTTGCTTGATGAATCTGGGTGCTCCTGTATTGGGTGCATATATATTTAGGATAGTTAGCTCTTCCTGTTGAATTGATCCCTTTACCATTATGTAATGGCCTTCTTTGTCTCTTTTGATCTTTGATGGTTTAAAGTCTGTTTTATCAGAGACTAGTATTGCAACCCCCGCTTTTTTTTTGTTCTCCATTTGCTTGGTAAATCTTCCTCCATCCCTTTATTTTGAGCCTATGTATGTCTCTGCGTGTGAGATTTGTCTCCTGAATACAGCAGACTGATGGGTCTTGACTATTTATCCAGTTTGCCAGTCTGTGTCTTTTTTTGGACCATTTAGTCCATTTACATTTAAGGTTAAGATTGTTATGTGTGAACTTGATCCTGCCATTATGATATTAACTGGTTATTTTGCTCGTTAGTTGATGCAGTTTCTTCCTAGCCTCGATGGTCTTTACATTTTGGCATGTTTTTGCAATGGCTGGTACCGGTTGTTCCTTTCCATGTTTAGTGCTTCCTTCAGGGTCTCTTGTAAGGCAGGCCTAGTGGTGACAAAATCTCTAAGCATTTGCTTATCTGTAAAGGATTTTATTTCTCCTTCACTTATGAAACTTAGTTTGGCTGGATATGAAATTCTGGGTTGAAAATTCTTTTCTTTAAGAATGTTGAATATTGGCCCCCACTCTCTTCTGGCTTGGAGAGTTTCTGCCGAGAGATCTGCTGTTAGTCTGATGGGCTTCCCTTTGTGGGTAACCCGACCTTTCTCTCTGGCTGCCCTTAAGATTTTTTCCTTCATTTCAACTTTGGTGAATCTGGCAATTATGTGTCTTGGAGTTGCTCTTCTCGAGGAGTATCTTTGTGGCGTTCTCTGTATTTCCTGGATTTGAATGTTGGCCTGCCCTACTAGGTTGGGGAAGTTCTCCTGGATGATATCCTGAAGAGTGTTTTCCAACTTGGTTCCATTTCCCCCCTCACTTTCAGGCACCCCAATCAGACGTAGATTTGGTCTTTTTACATAATCCCATACTTCTTGCAGGCTTTGTTCATTTATTTTTCTTCTTTGTTCTTTTGGTTTCTCTTCTCGCTTCATTTCATTCATTTGATCCTCAATCGCTGATACTCTTTCTTCCAGTTGATCGAGTCGGTTACTGAAGCTTGTGCATTTGTCACGTATTTCTCGTGTTATGGTTTTCATCTCTTTCATTTCATTTATGACCTTCTCTGCATTAATTACTCTAGCCATCAATTCTTCCACTTTTTTTTCAAGATTTTTAGTTTCTTTGCGCTGGGTATGTAATTCCTCCTTTAGCTCTGAGAAATTTGATGGACTGAAGCCTTCTTCTCTCATCTCGTCAAAGTCATTCTCCATCCAGCTTTGATCCGTTGCTGGGGATGAGCTGCGCTCCTTTGCCGGGGGAGATGCGCTCTTATTTTTTGAATTTCCAGCTTTTCTGCCCTGCTTTTTCCCCATCTTTGTGGTTCTATCTGCCTCTGGTCTTTGATGATGGTGATGTACTGATGGGGTTTTGGTGTAGGTGTCCTTCCTGTTTGATAGTTTTCCTTCTAACAGTCAGGACCCTCAGCTGTAGGTCTGTTGGAGATTGCTTGAGGTCCACTCCAGACCCTGTTTGCCTGGGTATCAGCAGCAGAGGCTGCAGAAGATAGAATATTTCTGAACAGCGAGTGTACCTGTCTGATTCTTGCTTTGGAAGCTTCCTCTCAGGGGTGTACTCCACCCTGTGAGGTGTGGGGTGTCAGACTGCCCCTAGTGGGGGATGTCTCCCAGTTAGGCTACTCAGGGGTCAGGGACCCACTTGAGCAGGGAGTCTGTCCCTTCTCAGATCTCAACCTCCGTGTTGGGAGATCCACTGCTCTCTTCAAAGCTGTCAGACAGAGTCGTTTGCGTCTGCAGAGGTTTCTCCTGCGTTTGTTATTGTTTACTCTGCCCTGTCCCCAGAGGTGGAGTCTACAGAGACAGGCAGGTTTCCTTGGGCTGCTGTGAGCTCCACCCAGTTCGAGCTTCCCAGCAGCTTTGTTTACCTACTTAAGCCTCAGCAATGGCGGGCGCCCCTCCCCCAGCCTCGCTGCTGCCTTGCCAGTAGATCACAGACTGCTGTGCTAGCAATGAGGGAGGCTCCGTGGGTGTGGGACCCTCCCGGCCAGGTGTGGGATATGATCTCCTGGTGTGCCTGTTTGCTTAAAGCGCAGAATTGGGATGGGAGTTACCCAATTTTCCAGGTGTTGTGTGTCTCAGTTCCCCTGGCTAGGAAAAGGGATTCCTTTCCCCCTTGCGCTTCCCAGGTGAGGCAATGCCTCGCCCTGCTTCAGCTCTCGCTGGTCGGGCTGCAGCAGCTGACCAGCACCGATCGTCCGGCACTCCCCAGTGAGATGAACCCAGTACCTCAGTTGAAAATGCAGAAATCACCGGTCTTCTGTGTCGCTCGCGCTGGGAGTTGGAGACTGGAGCTGTTCCTATTCGGCCATCTTGCTCCGCCCCCCTAGTATGTTTTATTTTATGTGTGGCTTCTTTCATTCAAAATTTATGTATTGAGGTATGAAACTGTAGGTAATTTGTTTTTACTGCTTCACAGTATTCCAATGTATAAATATGCCACAATGTGTTACACATTCTGCTGTTTGAGTTGCTTCCAGTTTGTAGCACCTATGATAAATATCTGGGTACGTGTCAGCAAGCATTCCTGATTAATATGCACCTCTATGTAGATTTCTTTTTACTTTCTTGATTTATTTTGAGCTGCAAAGATTTAAAAATTTTATTCGGTCTAATTTTAATTTTCTTTTTCTTTTATTGCTTATGTTACTGGTGGAGGGTGTCCAGGTTCTTGGCATTTTGGACAAAGAATTGGACAAAACATACAAACAAAGCAAAGAAAGAATGAAGCCACAAAAGCAGAAACTTACTGAAAACAGAAGCACACTCCAGAGGGTGAGAGTGGCCCAAGCAAGCAGGTCAAGGGCCCGGTTGCAGAATTTTCTGGGGTTTAAATACCCTCTAGAGGTTTCCATTGGTTACTGGCTGTATGCCATATGTAGATGAAGAGGCTAAAGTGAAGTCGCAAAGTCATTTACTTGGTGTATGCCCTGTGTAAATGAAGAGGATATTTCCTGTCATAGCTGAAGTGTTTTCGTTTGATTTAGTTCTAGGAAGTCCTTAGGTTCCCCGCCTCCAGGCCCTATTCTCCTGCCTCATTTCCTGCCTTGAAAGTAGTGATCCCCATAAATTGTTATGGGAGGCAGAGGCACGGATGGTCTTCTGTACTGCTTCATGCTGCTTTGGAGCATAGTCCCTACCTACTGTGGATCACAGAACCCTTGCCTTGCTTTTTCTAGTGGAGTCAGGGTAACGCCTCGATAACCAGTGGTGGTGTCTTTACCTGGAGCTGGCTGGAACCCTTGTCGCATGATCATCTGAAGATTTATTGTCTCTAGGCAAGAAGAAATGAATTTGGTTACAAGATTTAATGGGAACTTCAGGAGGCAGATACCTATACTGTCAGGAATGTTTGTTAGAGAGATTTGCAGGAGAAAAACAAAACTTGGTCTGTTCTAGGATCTATGTATTTCCTTAAAGTCTCAGCATAAGCGACTCCATTTTGGTTTGGTTTGGTCTGTTGGGGCCTAGTGCATGACCTCAGTCCAAAACAATGGCCTCTCATAATTTTGTTTAAAAAACTTCTCCCTTTTTGGTCAGGTTCTCACTTAGGTGAGAGTGCAACCAAAACTTAGGACCTTAGCACCACTCTCAGTTACCATCATTTTGGGTTTCTGGTCTCAGCATGTCATTCATAGGTTACGGTGTTCCCCTGGTCACACATTTCTTTCAGCTCTTGTCATTCCAGTTGAAGAGAGACCATTTGACATTCTAGAGATGGCTGCATGCAAACATTTAAAACCTTTGAGAGAATACAGCATGCCAGGGAGCCTATTATTATTACTATCAGGATGAGTGTTCCCATAAACCAAAACACCTAAAATCAAATAGATCAAAGAGTGACCTAGATAAAGAGTCTACTCACTTAACTGAGGACTCTGCATTAATCCCCTACAACTGAATTTCTATAATCCTCATTTGATGTATTTATCCATAGGCCATAAGTGCCAGCAGTTGCACAGATACTTCTCTGTTCAGCCAATTCTATCATAACGTTCACAAAATAATTTAAAGTCTGTTGTGTGACTATAGCCTTTATAATAGAATCTGGTATAGAGCCTATCATGAGGGACACATTTCTAAGAATTACTTCTTTTACTCCAAACTGTGAAGTATATACTGAGACATATTAGAATTTTAGAAATCCCATACACTTTTGGAACATATATTAATCTCATTCACTAAAATATAATCTGAAGATAATTAAATATTATTTTTTATTTTGACAATACTTCCCATAACAAAACTTGTCAAATAATCCTGATTACCTCTCTTTTCAATGTTTCAGGGGCCTTCTGTAGCATTGCAAAGTTAGAGGTCAGAAAAGTCTATTTTAAAGCTGAAATTTGATTTTGGAAAGCCTATTAAATATGTTAAAGATTTACAAGAATTTACATTCCCATGCCTTCTTATAATCTTTTACCATTCATTCAACTAGTTTGCTCAGAGAGAGGGGGGCCAGAAGTACGATTGGTAAGAAATTCTTACCCTATTGCTGGCATGTCAGGTTTCTGGGTTCCCTGTCCATGAGCAGCCCTTGCAACCCTGCTCAACTGTATGCAAATAAACACATTGCCATGAATTAAGAATATTCACAAGTAGTTTACAAACATTGGAGAAATTAGTCAGAGAGAGAAATATGACTCAAATTCTTTTTGTGAAAGTATACTCAACACACATAAAGTATCAGGAATCCTAATTTCCAAAAATTTAGTTTAAGGTTAGAAAGTTGATATGATCCATCAATTTCTGTGGGCCTGACAAAAGTAGTCTAGGAATTCCAGATAAATGAAACAAATGATGACTTGCTAGAAATGCATAGGAAACAAAATGGCTATTCATAGAACCAAATAAAAGCCTTCCCCTGGAAACTAAAAAAAAAAAAATAGGGCTTTATATATATGCATATGTAAGCAAAACTCAGAAGAGTAAACAGCAAACAAATGAAAATTAGAAGCACAAACAAACAGTAAACCAACCCTAAATTTTTTCTACTCAATCTACCCTGGAGGCTACAGTGTAACCCAGGGCCCCCCAAAACCTGCATAATGAATATTTTATTGCTGATACACAATTCAATATCCTTAAGTCCACCAATATCACCATATATCCTGTGCAATCAAGAAATTCACTCTAGGCATATGCCCAATAAGTATTCCAGTGCCGGGACTATCCATGCAAAATGGTAAACATAGTGTAAAGCAATGCAAGTATGTATGTGAAATTTGGCTCCACACTAAATCAGGCTTTATGTTTAACTATATTTAAAAAAGAATTTCCAAACTGCCAACAATATTTCTTATTTTGCTTTAATCAAGACTAAGAGCTTTATGAAAATGTTAATTAGCCAAATGTCTCCAATTCTCTATCAGGCTTTAAATAACATTTTGTTATTTAAACTTTTTTTTTTTCACATCTTTCTCCCCTCCTTACTGGTTCCCTACTACATTGTTTCATAAACACCCTTTGCAAATCTGTAATTTGAACTAACTTTTAGATAATTTCTGAATTAGACAAAATTATTCTTTTTTTCACAAATTAAAGAACCCTTTCTGGTACATTTTGTCTACAGAATTATGTGTTAACTAGAATTCTTATTCTTAGTAACCTAAAACTTTAGTGGAACACAAAAAGCAAGAAATCTTGAACTCTCAGATCTGAGCATTCATAGATAAGAATAATTCCACAATTTCAGAAATGTATTTCCCCATATCACAGCCCTTTCTGAATTGGAAATGCCCCAGCTATTCCATGGGCATCAAAAATAATTTTAGGATTTTAATTTACACAAAAAGTTTACCAAAAACATTTATCCCATTTACACGTACTCAATTCTTTCATTTTCTTAACAGTTTATCTATTACTTCTGTAAACAGAGACATTAGACACTATCATTTAAAGTTAGTCATTTCCTTGTTAGCCATGTTTTTTTTTTGAGATGGAGTCTCACTCTGTCACCCAGGCTGGAGTGTAGTGGCGCGATCTCGGCTCACTGCAAGCTCCACCTCCCGGGTTCACGCCATTCTCCTGCCTCAGCCTCCTGAGTAGCTGGGACTACAGGCACCTGCCACAATGCCCAGTTAATTTTTTATATTTTTAGTAGAGATGGGGTTTCACTATGTTAGCCAGGATGGTCTTGATCCCCGACCTCGTGATCTGCCCCCGTTGGCCTCCCAAAGTGCTGGGATTACAGGCGTGAGCCACTGTGCCCAGCCGTTAACCATGTTTTTAATAGCCAGTGAACATTAGGTACTCCCCTCAACCTAAGTAAGAGTCTTAATGTTGAATACAGAGGTAATTTTGCCAATAACTCAGAAGATTTAGCTAACATTAAATTATTCTCATTTGTCAAAAAAAGGCATGCAAACCAAGATCATTTTGTTTTGGCTGGGTTTTTAGTTTTATAACCTTCTATGCCAAACCCTGATGCCTCAAAATATCTAGCAGAGACAAATATAAATTCCAGACAAAAATGTATGCTGACAATTCTGAAGGCATTTCTATTTTTATTTTACCAATCATTTTAAAACCAGCTAGTTTAGTAGAGCTAAACTTAAGTCACATGAACTTGAAAATTGCTTAGAATTATTTACTTAATTTATGAGCACTCTTTTACTTGTAAGCCAATTTGGTAGACACAACGTGTAACAACAAGTGTACATATAAATAAACATATCTAGACTTGTATAGACACACACACACACACACACACACACACGAAGATCCAGTGGCTTTTACGTTGAAACCATAGTCATGAGCTAGCAATACATGCTCACCTGTTTTACTTTGTTTGCCATTGGTAATCCAGTGAAAGTTGTGAACCAAAATTTCAGGTAAAGCTGTTTTCATGGCAATTTGATTTTTAAAGGCAAATGCTTCCCAGATTCCATAGAATACTGGGGCCAAACAGCACCAAAGGAGAACATCACATATGAACCAGGCCTGACCCTGCTTAGAACAGCAACACCAAAGCCTGGATACATGCAGCTTCATCCCACTTTCCCATTCAACAGCAAACTCCAGATTCCAAACAATATTGGGGCCAAACCATATTGCAACTATGAGAGAAAATTCTAAGGAGGGCTTAGTAGTAGGCCTGAGAACCTCCACTGAGGGTGTCCCCATTGGAGATGTTAAGGTCCAGAGGATCCCCTGGGGCATCCCCCCATGGAGTCCAATCTTAGGGTGTCAGACATCTGGGACCTTAGGGGGCACTGGTGCCACTTTGCATGTTTTCCCTCCAGAGGTGATGACCTAATATGAGCTTCCCTTTTGTCCTTGGATGAAGGCTTCAACTTCCAGCATCCTTATAATTTGATTAGGCCATGCTTTTCCATGCTTCCCATTCCACTAGATAGGAACTGGAGGGTGGGTGGGTTTATTTTGTTCTTAGCCAGTTGGATGGGGTGAGGGAATAATTTAGCATAAGATAAGAAGGTTTAAGATGCCTGAAACACCTGCAAGTTCACCCTGGAGGAGCTGCGCCACACATAGGTATTAGGGACTGAAACTGGAATAGATAGAAAAGAGACCTTCCTCCTTCCAGGTGGGGCAACTATCCCCATTCAGGCAATGCTAAAGAGAGTCCCTGGCCAGAAACCTGCAGTTGCTTCAGTGTTTAGGTACTGTCTACCAAGGGTCCCGAGTTGGTAAGGAAAAGAGAGAGAGAGAGAGAGACAGAGAGAGAGAGAGAGAGAGAGAGAGAGAGAGAGAGAGAGAGAGAGATATTGATTCACCTATATGGAGCAGAAAGAAAAAGGAAAAAAATAAACGCCAAACTTTGGGCTTACCTCCTGGCCGGCTTGCCAAAATATGTTACCAGTGGAGGGTGTGCAGGTTCTTGGGGTTTTGAACAAAGAATTGGACAAGGAGGCCAAGGTGGGCAGATCACAAGGTCAGGAGATTGAGACCATCCTGGCTAACATGGTGAAATCCTGTCTCTACAAAAAAATATATATATATAAATTAGCCAGGCATGGTGGTAAGCACCTGTAGTCCCAGCTACTCAGGAGGTTGAGGCAGGAAAATGACTGAACCCGGAAGGTGGAGCTTGCAGTGAACTGAGATGGTGCCACTGCACTCCAACCTGGGCGACAGAGTGAGACTCAGACTTTAAAAAAAAAAAAGAATTGGACAATATGCACAAATAAAGCAAAGAAAGAATGAAGCAACAAAAGCAGAGATGTACTGAAAACAGAAGCACACTTCACAGGCTGGGAGCAGGCCCAAGCAAGAGGCTTAAGGGCCCAGTTACAGAATATTTTGAGGTTTAAATACCTTCTGGAGGTTTTAATTGGTTCCTTGGTATATGCCCTATATAAATGAAGAGGCTAAAGTGAAGTTACAAAATCATTTACTAGATGTACACCCTATGTAAATAAAGAGGATGAAGTAAAGTTACAAAGTCATTTACTCAGTGTATGCCTTATGTAAATGAAAAAGATAATTCCTGTCATTGCTGAAGTATTCCCATTTGATTTAATTCTAGGAAGTCCTTAGGTTTCCTGACTCCAGGCCCTGTTCTCTTGCCTTGTTTATATGGTTGTTGTCATATCTAAGAAATTATTGCCCAATCCAAGACATGAAGATTTACTCCTACTGGTATGGCTGCTCTAATTTCTTCTTTAACCCATTGGCTATTTAGGAGTATGTAGGGTTTCCCAGGCAAGATGGCCGAATAGGAACAGCTCCGGTCTGCAGCTCCCAGCGAGCACCTGGGAAGTGCAAGGGATTGGGGCTCTCCCTCCCCTAACCAAGGAAAGCTGTGAGGGGTCGTGCCATTAGGGATAGTGCTATCCAGGCCAGATACTACACTTTTCCCATGGTATTCATAACCCACAGACCAGGAGATTCCCTCAGGTGCCTACACCACCAGTGCCCTGGGTTTCAAGCACAAAACTGGGAGGCCATTTGGGCAGACGCTGAGCTAGCTGCAGGAGTTTTATCATGCCCCAGTGGCACCTGGTACCCCAGTAAGATAGAACTGTTCACTCCCCTGGAAAAAGGGCAGAAGCCAGGGAGCCAATTGGTCTTGCTCAGCAAATCCTACCCTCACAGAGCCCAACAAGCTAAGATCTACTGGCTTGAAATTATCACTGCCAGCATAGCAGTCTGAAGTCAATCTGGGATGCTCAAGCTTGGTGCAGGGAGGGGAGTTCACCATTACTGAGGCTTGAGTAGGTGGTTTTCCCCTCACAGTGTAAACAAAGCTGCCAGGAAGTTCAGACTGGGCAGAACCCACTGCAGTGCTACAAAGCTGCTGTATCACACTGCCTCTCTAGACTCCTCCTCACTGGGCAGGCCATCTCTGAAAGAAAGGCAGCAGCCTCAGTCAGGGGCTTATAGATAAAACTCCCATCTCCCTGGGTCAGAGCACCTGGGGGAAGGGGCACATGTGGGTGCAACTTCAGCAGACATACATTCCTGCCTGCCAGCTCTGAAGAGAGCAGCGAATCTTCCAGCACAGCGCTCGAGCTCTTCTAAAGGCAGACTGCCTACTCTCCTATCAGGGAGACACCTCCCAGCAGGGATCAACAGACACCTCATACAGGAGAGCTCCCACTGGCATCTGGCAGGTGCCACTCTGGGATGAAGCTTCCAGAGGAAGGAGCAGGCAGCAATCTTTGCTGATCTGCAGCCTCCACTAGTGATAACCAGGTAAACAAGGTCTGGAATAGACCTCCAGTAAACTCCAGCAGACCTGCAGCAGAGGGGCCTGTTAGAAGGAAAACTAACAAACAGAAAGTAATAGCATAAACATCAACAAAAAGGACACCCATGGAAAAACCCCATCTGAAGGCCACCAACATCAAAGACCAAAGGTAGATAAATCCATGAAGATGAGGAAAAAGTAGTACAAAAAGGCTGAAAGTTCCAAAAACCAGAATGCCTCTTCTCCTCCAAAGGATCACAAGTTATAGCCAGCAAGGGAACAAAACTGGATGGAGAATGAATTTGACGAAATGACAGAAGTAGGCTTCAGAAGGTGGGTAATAACGAACTCATCCTAGCTAAAGGAGCATGTTCTAACCCAATGCAAGGAAGCTAAGAACCTTGATAAAAGGTTACAGCAACTGCTAACTACAATAACCAGTTTAGAGAAGAACATAAATGACTGGATGGACCTAAAAAACACAGCATGAGAACTTTGTGAAGCATACACAAGTATCATAGCCAAATTGATCCAGCGGAAGAAAGGATATCAGAGATTGAAGACCAACTTAATGAAATAAAGTGTGAAGACAAGATTAGAGAAAAAAGAATGAAAAGGAACAAACAAAACCCCCAAGAAATATGGGACTATGTGAAAAAAACAAATCTAATTTCATTGGTGTACCTGAAAGTGATGGGAAGAATGGAACCAAGTTGGAAAACACACTTCAGTATATTATCCAGGAAAACTTCTCCAACCTAGCAAGACAGGCCAACATTCAAATTCAGGAAATACAGAGAACACCACAAATATATTCCTCAAGAAGAGCAACCCCAAGACACATAATTGTCAGATTCACCAAGGTTAAAATGTAGAAAAAAATGTTAAGGGGAACCAGAGAGAGGTCAGGTTACTCACAAAGGGAAGCCCATCAGAGTAACAGCAGATCCCTCTGCAGAACCCTACAAGCCAGAAAAGAGTAAGGGGTAATATTCAACACTCTTAAAGAAAAGAATTTTCAACCAGGAATTTTGTATCCGACCAAACTAAACTTCATAAGCAAAGAAGAAATAAAATTCTTTACAGACAAGCAAATGCTGAGAGATTTTTCTCACAATCAGGCCTGCTTTACAAGAGCTCCTGAAGGAAACACTAAATATGGAAAGGAGAAACCAGTACCAGCCACTCCAAAAATAAACCAAAATGTAAAGCCATCAATACTAGGAAGAAACTATATCAACTAATAGGCAAAATAACCAGCTAGCATCATAATTACAGGATCAAATTCACACATAAAAATATTAACCTTAAATGTAAATGGCTAAATACCCCAATTAAAAGACCAAGACTGGCAAATTGGATAGCGTCAAGACCCATTGGTGTGCTGTATTCAAGAGACCCATCTCACGTGCAAAGACACACATAGGCTAAAAATAAAAGGATGGAGGAAGATTTACCAAGCAGATGGAAGGAAAAAAAATAGTAGGGGCTGCAACCTAGTCTCTGATAAAACAGACTTTAAACCAATGAAGATAAAAAATACAAAGAAGGGCATTACATAATGGTAAAGGAATCAATGCAACAAGAAGAGCTAACTATCCTAAATATATATGCACCCACTATAGGAGCACCCAGATTCATAAAGCAAGTTCTTAGAGACCTACAAAGAGACTTAGACTCCCACACAATAATAGTGGGAAATTTTAACACCCCACTGTCAATATTCAAAAGATCAATGAGACAGAAAATTAACAAGGATATTCAGGACTTGAACTCAGCTCTGGACCAAGCGAACCTAATAGACATCTACAGAACTTTCTACCCATATCAACAGAATATACATTCTTCCCAGCTCCACATCACACTTATTCTAAAATTAACCACATAATTGGAAGTAAAACACTCCCCAGCAAATGTTAAGGAATGGAAATCATAACGGTTTCTCAGACCACAGTACAATCAAATCAGAACTTAAGATTAAGAAACTCACTGAAAATTGCACAACTACATGGAAACAGAGCAACCTGCTCCTGAATGACTACTGGGTAAATAACGAAATTAAGGCAGAAATAAAGAAGTTCTTTGAAAACAATGAGATCAGGCTGGGCGCAGTGGCTCACGCCTGTAATCCCAGCACTTTGAGAGGCCGAGGCAGGTGGATCAAGAGGTCAGGAGATCGAGACCATCCTGGCTAACATGGTGAAACTACGTCTCTACTAAAAATACAAAAAATTAGCCGGGTGTGGTGGCGGGCGCCTGTAGTCCCAGCTACTTGGGAGGCTGAGGCAGGAGAATGGCGTGAACCTGGGAGGTGGAGCTTGCAGCAGTGAGCCGAGATCGTGCCACTGCACTCCAGTCTGGGAGACACAGCAAGACTCTGTCTCAAAAAAAAAAAAAAAAAAAAAAAAAAAAAAGAGAAAACAATGAGAACAAAGGCACAATGTAGCAGAATCTCTGGGACACTGCTAAAGCAGTGTGTAGAGGGAAATTTATAGCACCAAATGCCCACAGGAGAAAGCAGGAATGATCTAAAATCGACACCCTAACATCACAATTAAAAGAACTAGAGAAGCAAGAGCAAACAAATTTAAAAGCTAGCAGAAGACAAGAAATAACTAAGATCAGAGCAAAACTGAAGGAGATAGAGACCAAAAACCCTTGAAAATACCAATGAATCCAGGAGCTGGTTTTTTGAAAAGATTAACAAAGTAGATAGACTGCTAGCCAGACCAATAAAGAAGAAAAGAGAGAAGAATAAAATAGATGCAATAAAAAATGATAGAGGGGATATCACCAATGATCCCACAGAAATACAAAATACCATCAGAGAATTCTGTAAACACCTGTATGCAAATAATGTAAAGTAGGAAATCAGAAGAAATGGATAAATTCCAGGACATATACACCCTCCCAAGACTAAACCAGGAAGAAGTCAAGTCCCTGAATAGACCAATAACAAGTTTGAAATTTAGGCAGTAATTAATAGCCTACCAACAACAACAACAAAATATCCAGGACCAGACAGATTCACAGCTGAATTCTACCAGAGATACAAAGAGGAGCAGATACCATTCCATCTAAAACTATTCCAAACAATAGAAAAAGAGGGAATCCTCCCTAACTCATTTTATGAGGCCAGCATCATCCTGTTGTAGAAACCTGGCAGAGACACAACGAAAAAAGAAAATTTCAGGCCAATATTCCTGATGAACATCGATGAGAAAATCCTCAATAAAATACTGGCAAACCAAATCCAGTTCACATTAAAAAGCTTATCCACCACGATCAAGTTGGCTTCATTGGGATGCAAGGCTGGTTCAACATACACAAATCAATAAACGTAATCCATCACATAAACAGAACCAATGACAAAAACCACATGGTTATCTCAATAGATGCAGAAAAGGCCTTCAAGAAAATTCAACACCTCTTCATGCTAAAAACACTCAATAAACTAGGTACTGATGGTACGTATTGCAAAATAATAAGAGCTATTTTTGACAAACCCACAGCCAATATCATACTGAATGGGCAAAAGCTGGAAGCATTCCCTTTGAAAATTGGCAAAAGACAAGGATGCCCTCTCTCACCACTCTTACTCAACATGGTATTGGAAGTTCTGGCCAGGGCAATTAGGCAAGAGAAAGAAATAAAGAGTATTTGAATAAGAAGAGAGGAAGTCAAATTATCTCTGTTTGCAGATGACATAATTATATATTTAGAAAATCCCATTTTCTCAGCCCCAAAACTCCTTAAGCTGATAAGCAACTTCAGGAAAGTCTCAGAATACCAAATCAATGTGCAAAAATCACAGGCATTCCTATACATCAATAATAGACAAACAGAGAGCCAAATCATGGGTGAACTCCCATTCACAATTGCTACAAAGAGAATAAAATATCTAGGAATACAACTTATAGGGATGTGAAGGATCTCTTCAAGGAGAACTACAAACCACTTCTCAAAGAAATAACAGAGGATGCAAACAAATGGAAACACATTCCATGCTCATGGGTAGGAAGTATTAATATCAGGAAAATATCCATACTGCCCAAAGTAATTTGTGATTCTCCTCAAGCTACCATTGAATTTCTTCACAGAATTAGAAAAAACTACTTTAAATTTCAAATGGAACCAAAAAAGAGTCCATATAGCCACAAGAATCCTAAGCAAAAAGAACAAAGCTGAAGGCATCATGCTACCTGACTTCAAACTATACTATAAGGCTACATTAACCAAAACAGCATGATACTGGTACCAAAACAGATATATAGACCAATGGAACAGAACAAAGACCTCAGAAATAACGCTACACATCTACCACCATCTGATCTTTGACAAGCCTGAGAAAAACAAGCAATGGGAAAAAGATTCCCTATTTAATAAATGGTGCTGGGAAAACTGGCTAGCCATATGCAGAAAACTGAAACTGGACCCCTTTCCTTACACTTTATACAAAAATTAACTCAAGATAGATTAAAGATTTAAACATAAGACCTAAAACCATAAAAACCCTAGAAGAAAACCTAGGCAATACCATTCAGGATATACACGTGGGCAAAGACTTCATGAGTAAAACACCAAAAGCAATGGCAACAAAAGCCATAACAGACAAATGGGATCTAATTAAACTAAAGAGCTTCTGCACAGCAAAAGAAACTATCATCAGAGTGAATAGACAACCTACAGAATGGGAGAAAAATTTTGCAATCTATCTATCTGACAAAGGGCTAATATCCAGAATCTACAAGAAACTTGAACAAATTAGCCAAAAAAAAAAAAAAAAACAAAAACAAAAAAACCAAAAAACAAAAAAAAACCACAAACAACCCCACTAAGAAGTGGGGGAAGGAAATGAACAGACACTTCTCAAAAGAAGACATCTATGCAGCCAATAAACATATGGAAAAAAGGTCATCATCACTGGTCGTTAGAGAAACGCAAATCAAAATCACAAAGAGATACCATCTTGCATCAGTTAGAATGGCAATCATTAAAAAGTCAGGAAACAACATATGCTGGAGAGGATGTGGAGAAATACGAACACTTTTACACTGTTGGAGTGCAAGTTAGTTCAACCTTTGTGGAGACAGTGTGGTGATTCCTCAAGGATCTAGAACCAGAAATACCATTTGACCCAGCAATCCCATTACTGGGTATATACCCAAATGATTATAAATCATTCTACTATAAAGACATATGCACACATATGTTTATTGAAGCACTATTCACAATAGCAAAGACTTGGAACCAACCCAAATGTCTCCTTACCTTTATAACACTCAGTAATGGTATAAGTTGGGCCATTGTTTGTTTTCCTTAACTGTTTTGTTGTTGTGGTTGTTGTTTCTGTTTTTGTTGTTGTTTAAGTCTTTTTCCCACTGGGTTTGATCAACTGTATCCAGCGTGATCAAATCCAAAGGAAAGTTCCAAATTATGGGGAACAAGGTCTCTGAAGTGGCTAAATTCCCACATAAACACAAAAAGGTAGTGTGGTGGGTAGAGAAAAATGGCCAGCAAAAAGAAAAAAAAAAAGAAAAGGAAAGCTTTTTGACTACTTAAGGGATTTTATTTACATAACAAGGCCACCTTTTTGCTACCCATGCCAAATTGAAAGAGTAATGGCTCTCACCCCACACTGCAGTTTCATAGCTAAGGGTTTTGCCCTTTTTTTCACCAAAAAAGACTAGGTTTGAATCCTAAATCAAGCCCTTTCTGATTTGATACTTGGTACTTCTGAAATAGCAGCAATTTGTACTAGCTGAAATATGGTAATGAGATTTGAAAATATTTTTAAAAAGGAAATCAACAGTTAAAAGTCAGCTTAATTAAAGCTAATGTCCAAGATGTGTGTGTGTGTGTGTATTTAAAAAGCTTTCATGTTTTTCTTTTTGTTTTTTTCTCCTAAGACCTTGTCGTTCTTTTTTTTTTGAGCAAAAGGTTTTTTCTTGTCAGTTGACTGAATTCTGTTTTCTTCATTTACTTCTGCGTTCTCTCCTTTCCATTGCACCCTCTATTGCATGAGAAACCTAAAATAGCTTACAATAGTCTGGGATTCCTTAAAGAAAATGGAGAGGGCATCAGACTCTCTTTGGGGGGAAACCTGATTTTCTGCATGGAACCCCAAAAGTGTAAACAGACAAGTTCATCTCAGCTCTTAAACTGCTTGCTTTTGTATTGTGTTACCTGATTTATTGTTTAAAATAGTAACTGCAACAGAGGCTACTCTTGGGTTTGGAAGAATGTAGTTTAGATGTTTACAATTGTCCTTTTTTAAAAAAATACATTGTTTTTAAGTATTCTGTAAAAGCATCATGTAGTCTAACCTCATAATAATTCTCCCTTTTGGAGACCCAGGATTCAGTGTGGGCACTGCCCAGAGCTCAGAGATCCAGTTAAAAGACAGGTAGTCCCAATCTAAATAAAATTGTTCTCCTCATACAATTTTATAATAGATTTCTATAATTTTATGTTTGATTTGGCATCCATCTTTAATCTCCCTCTAGCACCACCAGACTTTCTCTCTCTGTACCTTGAGATGTAAATTCTGTTATCTAATTTTTCATCTACGCAGATTTAGAACTATTTAACTGACAACCACTAGGGTAATGAAACAGGTTATCAAGACTTTGCAAGTCTAAGATAAGAGAAAAGAAAAGAAGGTCTTAGGAATTTATTAATATAAGATGTACTTCTATCAGTATGCCTACTACGTCTATGTATTTATGTGTTGTGTACACAATGTTTCACTACTAAAAATATATAAAAGAGCTCTAATTAATTGGGTTAAAGAAAAATAAGTGCACTTAAATACTTTATCAGAGAAAAGGGAAGATCAGTCAAATGCTTTTTCAAGTTTACATGACTTAGGTAAAATCTTTAATAAATTAGTTAGCTTTAAAATTGTTGGTAAAATAATACTAGAAATGTCTTAAGAATTGCCAGAATACATTTTTGTTTGCATTTATTGATCAAGTAATTTCAAACTTATCCTTCCCAAATACTGTAAGCTGTCAAAATTTGGCATAGGGGTTACAGAACTATAAACCCAGCCCAAAACACAATGATCTTTGCCTGTGTAATTTTTAATAAGTAATACATTGATATTGGTTTAATGAAAATAGCTACATCTTGAATTATTTGGTAAAATTACCATAGCTTCTAATCTTGAGGTTTTTGGCAGTCTACTCCACAGGCTGTAAGGAGTTTTGTTTTGGGAAAAGACTGTTATCTTTTTTTCAAAGCTAAACTATAAACTAAAGTCCTCCCAAAGTTAGTTCAGTCTACACCCAGGAATGAACAAGGACAGCTTGGAGGTTAGAAGCAAGATGGAGTCAGTTAGGTCATATCTTTTTCACTGTCTCAGTTAATAATTTTGCAATAGTGAGTTTCACAAGTTTAACTGATGACTATTGCACTTTTATAAATAAACTAGGTAAACAATTAAAATAAAATAATTAGGTAAAGGTAATGGGTTAAATACTTATAGACAAATGTCATAACTAAGTTATATTAAATTAAATAATAAATTAAACAAATTAAATAATAGATATTTCATTTTACTATTTGGGTATTTTTCAATAAAATACTGTTTGGGCATTTTCCAATAAAAGGTATTGTAGGAAAACTTTCTTTTTAAAAAACCAAATGTGTCCTTTATAAAATGGCGAATCATTTTGTCTAATTCAAAGCTTATTTAAAGGTTTGTATAAAACAAGGTAAAGCAGGAAATAAGAGAGATATAAAGAAAGTTATAGAAATAAAGAGGTATTTCTTGGTAAGAAAGCTTAAAGAGAAATAATTTTATATGAGAAAGAATCTTGTATGATAAATTTAGTCCTAGAATAAAATGACTGGTTGTTTAAGAAACAGGCATGTTCGGGACAAACCAGAAAGTCCACAGATGTCATGAATGGCCTGTGTAAGTGACAATAAGACAATTTATTAAAAAAAAAAAAAAACAACTTTTATATAATCAAGTTGTCTATAATTAAAGGAAAATTATAATGACCTTTCTAGAGATTGGGCTTGATATAGAAAAAACACTTACACACTAAAGAATTGACTAGAACAATAAAATTTTATTAAGGGATTGATTTATTCCTATTATGAGATGTTAATTTTTTTTTTAACAACGTTTTCTTAAAGGTCTAGAGGAAATGTTTTCTTCCAACATAATATTCTGTGCACTGAAGGTCTTTTCTTTTGCTTTTTGGTAACTTGCCTAACAGATTTTATGTTTCATCAAAATAATTCCTATGCCATTATTATTAAGTTTTGGTTTGCTTAGAAAAAAGCTGAGATAAATTCTTTTAAGGTAATTACATCCGTGCATCTTTTGGTATGTGATTTTAAAGTCCTTGTGACGTTGAGTTACAGGGCTTTGACTCCTGGGTCTAAAACGTAAACCAAGTCCTGGTAAATTTTAAACACTGACAGCAACTAAAGCCCCATCTTCAGGCCTGGTAGAAAATGCCAATCAAAATAAACTGCATTTCTGAAACACAGGACCAAAAATTAAAGCTCTTCAACTCCTGAATGCCCAGGAACTATCATGGAAAATGTGGGCATGTGAGATTGTAAGGGCCAATTTTGAGAGATAAAATAAGTTCAGTTTCTCTATAAATTGATCATTAATGTCAAAGGCACAATGATACAAGACCAGCATGAGGGCCCCTGTGTCAGACTACCAAGGTTTTCTTAAAGCATTAACCGATTCTTTAATAAAAGTTGTAAAAGGTTTATGGAAGCTATATCTTATAATCAATATAAAATTTTATAGATTGTTTATAACATTTTGAAAAACAAATTAATTTGGCTTCATGCTGTTTTTGTTAGGGTTTATTGTTTGAAAAATTAAATCTCCTCTCAAAGAATGAAAGTTTTCTCCTTTATTGGAAATCCCTGAGTTATCTCTTGCTTAAACAAATGACTTATTTTACAATGACATGTGATCCTATTTTGCGATACCAAGTGTTTTAAACCTTTGATATTTGACAAATTCTTCAAAATTAAATTATAAATTATGTCTTTTTCTGAACTAATTAATCCTTTAAAATATTAGGTTCCTGAAAGTCCAAAAATGACATATTTGCCTTATTTGGTATAAAAATTACACAGAAAGCATTGTCAAATATAAAATGGTATTAGGTTTTCTTTGGGCTGTATTTGTATAAATATGTTATTGGCATGTGATCCAAAGCAATGGGAAACTCTTGTAATTCTAATATGACTTAGTGTACTTTGTCAGTAATAATTATAATGGTTATGTTAAATTATTGTGTTCCACAGAGGTAACAAATTTCCTTGTCAATTGTGTCTTTCTATGGTTGCCCTAATACTTTTTGTCATCAACAGACAATTGTTGTCTTGTGCTGGCCCTCTTCAGAAGCTGGTTTTATAATTAGCTGTAAAACTCTAATGGGTGCCTTTGAATGCAGGTTTCTCATCACTTTGGAGACTGATACATCAGGATAGAACAAAAATTTCCAGGACTCATGGAGAGCTGAAATGTTCATGAATATCAAACAGAACAGGAATTAACTGCATGGACTAAACTAATAAAAGAATGAAGTAATTGCTTAAAATGTTGCTGATCCTTTGTTTTGTTTTTCAGTCAAAGAAAGCTTTCTTTTAAGCTATTGACAGTTTTTAACAATTAGGTATACTCCTATGAACAAAATTTGGAGCATATTTGTTTCTCTGTACCTGATTTCTCCAGGTTTGGAAACTATTTACGAGTATTCTTAACTTATAGCAATATAGTTATTTGTATAAGTGTAAGAACAAGCACATGTGTTCGTTTATAACAGGACACAATTGGAGAAATTGGTTATTTTACCAAGGCTTTGACTGGAATGGTAGGCTTTTCTTTAAGGAATCAAACTTGACTTATGGAGCCAATAAAACCCCTTGGGAAAACTGGCCTCATACCTTTGTCTACACAGTCTCTGTACAGGGTTCCTGACCTGTCATGTTCTGACAGGTCCAGAAGTCCCAAGTTATCTTGGAACCTCAAGAGGAGAAGAATTCAACCAACTCATAGGTATTTAATGATACAAATCCATGGATGGGTTTGGCTTTAAAAGAGTCTTATCTGAGATTCTATCTATGGAACAAATTTCCATCAAAGATAATTGTATAAGCCTATGTAAAAAATAATTATTTTTGTGACACTTTATATAAATAGTCTGGCCATGTATAATAAAGCAAATTGGTACTCCCATGATTTGCTTTTGGTAAAAATAAAAAACTGGAGAAACAAACTTATGTTTCAAAAACTATGGTATACTTGTTGTTACATTCTAGTCTTGCCTAATATTTTTCAATATTTATTATATTCAACAGTTTGGACAAAATTCTTACTTTTTCTGGCTACAAGTCTCGAAAATAATGTTTTCAAATTTTTTCTTCTTTCTTTTCCTTTCCCTCCCCTTTTTTCCTAACTTGAAATCACTGAAAACTAAGCTGTGCTTTCTTGAAGCCTTGTGAACTAAATCTAGACAACTTAAAATTCAGAGGAAAATAACAGCAATCTATTTACATACATAAGCCACTTTCATGTCTGTCTACTGATGAATGGGATCAGAGTAATGTGGCCTATATCAATTTTCCAGGATTGTTCCTTTGTTTGTTGTTGTTTTTCTCCCTTTCTCCCCATATTTTCTCTTCATAGGACATAAGACATCTCAATCTGCTAAAAATGAGCTTTCCTAATGATTTGGAACCTACCCATCTAGGAGTAAATCATCCTAGCCATGAGAGAGCAGATGAAACCTGAGACCAGAGACTTGTTTTCTTCTATGTTTTCTCCAAAAGATTTTAAAAAGAAAAACGGGGAAATGTGAAAGGAAAATAAATGTTAGGGTCCCAAAATTACTAAGTTGAAGGGAAAAGTCAAGCTGGGAACTGCTTAGGGCAAATCTGCCTCCCATTCTATTCAAAGTAATTGCTCTGCTCATTGAGCTAAATGCATATCTGATTGCCTTCTTTGGAGAGGCTAATCAGAAACTCAAAAGAATGCAACCATTTATCTCTCACCTACCTATGACCTGGAAGCCCCATCAATGCTTGAGTTGTGCTGCTTTTCTAGATAGAACCAATGTACATTTTACATATGTTGATCGAAGTCTCATGTCTCTCTAAAATGTATAAAACCAAATTGTGCCCCAACCATGCTGGGCACATGTCATCAGGACCACCTGAGGCTGTGTCACGGGTGCATGTCCTCCACCTTGGCAAAATAAACTTTCTAAATTTACTAACACCTGTCTCAGATTGGTGGGGGTGGGGGGGCCGGTTACATTTTGGTAACTATGGAGGGATTCTGAGTGGAAGTGATCGTGACCTTTGGCAAATCTCCCATTGGTGCTTGGTACCAGTTTGAGCTATCTTTATGGCTCAGATCAGTAGGACAATTGACTGAGGCCTTGAAGCGCCCCCTCCAGAGAATCTCTGATCTCCCCACATTTGGTCGAGATCTAAAGTTAATTTTTCTGTACAACTCCTTTTCTTTTTTGGAGTTTTGCTTTCTTCCAATACAAGGAAGGCAGTTTTTCCTGCTCCCGTGATGATGGAAGGCAGGTAACTCCTTTATGGAGTTTGAGCTTGCTTCTAACAGGGAGGACGAATTTGAGTTTTTTCCTGCTTCTAGGATGGTAGTGAGCAGCCTAAGACCCGTCCCTACGTAAGCAACTGAATTGGTGTTTATCTTGGCTAAAAGTAGATTAACAACCAGCATCTAAGTGAACTATAAAAGCATCACGTGGTCTAACCTCATAATAATTCTCCCTTTTTGGAGACCCAGGATTCAGTGTGGGCACTGCCCAGAGCTCAGAGATCCAGTTAAAAGATATGTAGTCCAAATCTAAATAAAATTGTTCTCCTCATACAATCCTATGATAGATTTCTATAATTTTATGTTTGATTTGGCATTCATCTTTAACTCCCTCTAGCACCACCAGACGTTTTCTCTTTGTACCTTGAGATGTAACTTTTGCTATCTGATTTTTCATCTAAGAGTTGTTTCCTTCAATATGCAGATTTAGTACTATTTAGCTGACAACTGCCAGGGTAATGAAACAGCTTATCAAGAGTTTCCAAGCCTAAGATGGAGGTGGGGAGGAAAAGGAGGTCTTAGGAATCTGTTAATATAAGATATAGTTTTATCAGTATGTCTAATATGTCTATTCTATTTATGCATTATTTACACAATGTTTCACTCCTAAAAATATATAAAAGAGTGACTGGGCGCAGTGGCTCATGCCTGTAATCCCAGGACTTTGGGAGGCCAAGGCAGGCAGATCGCAAGGTCAGGAAATCGAGACCATCCTGGCTAATATGGTGAAACCCCATCTCTACTAAAAAATACAAAAAAAGAAAAAATTAGCTGGGCAGGGTGGCAGGTGTCTGTAGTCCCAGCTACTCGGGAGGCTGAGGCAGGAGAATGGCATGAACCCGGGAGGCGGCACTTGCAGTGAGCCAAGATCGCACCACTGCACTCCAGCCTGGGTGACAGAGCAAGAATCTGTCTCAAAAAAAAAAAAAAAAAAAATATATATATATATATATATACACACACACACACACACACACACACACACACACATATATATATATATATATGTATGAGCTCTAATTAATTGGGTTAAAGAAAAATAAATGGGCTTAAATCAAACACCGTATCAGAAAAAAGGAAAAACTAGTCAAATGCTTTTTCAAGTTTATGTGACTTAAGTAAAATCTTAAAGCTAGCTTTAAAATTATTATAAAATAAAAGTAGAAATATCTTAAGAATTGTCAGCATACATTTTTGTTTGCATTTATTGATCAAGTAATTTCATACTTATTCCTGCCAAATACTATAAGACATCAAAATTTGGTATAGGGGTTATAAAACTATAAACTTAGCTCAGAACAGAATGATTTTTCCTTGTGTAATTTTTAATAAGTAAGACACTGATATTGGTTTAATACAAATAGCTACATCTGCAAACTTTCTAAATTAAAACTGAATTGTTTGTCTGGCCTTCCAAGAAACTAGTGTTAGGCAGGAACCTAGACCCAACATGGCGGTGCTACTTAGCGTAGCAGGCCCTTTGTTCGAGCAGGCCCTTTGTTCGAGACTTCCCTTCCTCTTTAAACACACCCTCAGACTTACATAAGTCAGAGGTTCCGGCTGGGCAACCACACTCCCCCATGACCTGCAGCTCACCTGCATTCCACAAGTTTGTAAACAGCAGTTTTGGTTAACAGTTTCCAAAGACCCCTTCCTCGTGACCCTTACTCAACTCCTGCCCTAGTAGTTTCAAGACCCCCCAGGCCCTGTTTGCACAACCAGCTTCCCTACCTCTCAGGCTATAAAAAGCCCCTACCCTCCTCCCTCAGCGCAACTTCCTCGGCCCGCACCTTTGGACTGAGGAACCTCGCCCGCGAGTCCTAATAAAGGATATTCTCACTGCCATTTGCCTTGTGTCTTCATTCCCGGTTCAGCTCCAGCCTCAGTTTACCCTTACAACTAGCAGAATGAGACATGACAGCCAAATCCCAAGCATGCCAGTTTTAGCTGGCATGATAAGGGAGTTGGTTTGTGCTTTCACCTTTACAAAGAAAATAACTTTGAAATGACCAATCTGCTTTTTGTTCTGTGTTTCTGCCTTCTTCAACCTTTTCTGCTTATGAAAACGAACAACCTCCTCTCCTCAGCTTGTTGAAATGCTCATTCTATTTTATGGAATAAAGTGCTGCCCAAATTTAGAATCACAAAGGAAGCCAATTAATATTTTAAAACTAAACTTGTGTGAACCCCCAAAATTTGAGACAAGTCTCTGTTAATACAGAAAGTTTATTTTGCCAAGGTTGAGAATGCATGCTCATGACACAGCCTCAGGAGGTGCTGATGACATGTGCCCAAGGTGGTCAGAGCACAGTTTGGTTTTATAGATTTTTAGGAGGCCATGAGACATCAGTCAACATATGTAAGATGTACACTGGTTTGGTCCGGAAAGGCATGACAACTCACCGAGGGGAGGGGGCTTCCTGATTACAGATAGATGAAAGAGGAATGTTTGCATTCTTTTGAGTTTCTGATTAGCCTCTCTAAAGGAGGCAATCAGATATGCATTTATCTCAGTGAGCAGAGGAGTGACTTTGAATAGAATGGGAGGCAGGTTTGCCCCAAGCAGTTCCCAGCGTGACTTTTCTCATTAGCTTAGTGATTTGGGGGCCTCAACATTTATTTTCCATTCACGTTTCCCATTTTTTCTTTTCAAAAATCTTTTGGAGAAAACATTATAGAAGAAAATGAGCCTCTGGTCTCAGGTTTCATCTGATCTCTCATGGCTAGGATGGTTTATTCCTAGATGGATACATTCTAATTCATTAGGAAAGCTCATTTTCAGCAGGTTGGGAAGTATTATGTCTTATAAAGAGAAAATAGGGAGAAAAGGGAGAAAAACAACAACAAACAAATGAACAATCCTGGAAAATTGATGTAGGCCACATTACTCTGAAGTCCATATATCAGTAGGCAGGTTATGAAAGTGGCTTATGTATGTAAATATGTTGCTGTTATTTCCCTCTGAAATTTAAGTTGTTTAGATTTAGTTCACAGGGCTTCAAGAAAGCATAGCTTAGTTTTCAGTGACTCCAAATTAGGAAAAATGGGGAAAAAAAGAAGGAAAAAAATTGAAAACACTATTTGAAAACTTATAGCCAAGAAAAATTAGAATTTGGTCCAAACAGTAGAAAATAATAAAATTGAAAAACATTAGGCAAGACTAGAATCTCTAGCAACAGATGTACTATAGTTGTTGAAACATAATATTTCACTGTCCAGTTTCTCATTTGCTTTATTATACTTGGCCAGATTATTTGTATACAGTGCAGCAAGAATAATTCTTTTTAATAGGCTTTTAAATTGTCTTTGATGGAACTTTGTTTCATAGAAGGAATCTCAAATAAGACTTTTTTAAAGCCAAGCCCAGTCATAAATTTGTATCATTAAATACCTATGAGTTGAATGAATTTCTCTCCTTTTGAGGTTCCAAGATAAACTTGGGGCTCCTGGGCCTGTCAGAACATGACATTCTTCACTTGCTACAGGTCAGGATCTCTGTACAGGGACGGTGTAGGCAAAGGTATGAGGCCAGTTTTTCCAAGGGGTTTTATTGGCTCCATAAGTCAAGTTTGATTGCTTAAAAGAAAGCACACCATTCCGGTCAAAGCCTTCATAAAATAACCAGTTTCTCCAACTGTTTCCTGTTACAAATGAAAATAGATTCTTATTGCATGTATGCAAATAACTGTGTTGTCATAAGTTAAGAACACTCACAAATAGTTTCTAAATTCCAGAGAAATCATATAGAAACAAATGTGCTCAAAATTTTGTTTATAGTATTCCTTTACTCAATTATTAAAAGCTGTAAATAAAAGAAGTTTTCTTAATGTTTGAAAATAAACAAAGGATCAACAACATTTTAAGCAAAAAGTTAAAAATAGTATTTTAGACTTCTATTAGTTTAGTACATGCAGTTAATCCCTGTTCTGTTGATATTCATGAACATTTCTGCTCTCCATGATTCCCGAAAGTATTTTCTCTATTCTGATGTCACAATCTCCAAAGTTATCAGAAATCTGCATTCAAGAGCACCTGTTAGAGTTTTATAGCCTATTATAAAACCACCTTCTACGGAGAACCAAAAGAAGATAACAATTATCGGTGGATGACAAAAAGTTTTAGGACAGCAGTGGTCAAAGATGCAATTGACAAAGAAATTTGTTACCTCTGTGGCACACAATAATTTAACATAACAATTATAACTATTAATAATAACATACACTAAGTCATATCAAAATTTTAGGATTTTCCCATAATTTTGGAACACATACCAATAACATATTTATACAAATGCAGCCCAAAGAAAACCAAATACCACTTTATATTTGGCAATGCTTTCTGTATAGTTTTTATACCAAATAAGCCAAGTATGTTAGTTTGGGACTTTAGGGAGCCGATTAATATCTTAAAGGGTTAATTAGGTGAGCAAAAGACATATTTTATGATTTGATTTTTGAAAATTTGCAAAATATCAAAGGTTATGACAGGTCCTTGTAAAACAAGTCATTCATTTAACCAAGATGTAACTCAAGGATTTCCCCAAAAAAGGAGATAACCTTCATTCTTTGAGAAAGGAGACCTAATGACGAGCCCTAATAAAAACAGCATGAAGCCAAATTAATTTGTTTTCCAAAATTTTGTAAACAATATATAAAATTTTCATCTTTACCACAAGATATAACTTCCATAATCCTTTATAACCTTCATTAAGGAAGGTTATATAATGCTTCAAGAAAACCTTGTTGATCTGACACAGGGCCCACGTGCTGGTCTTGCATCAGTGTGCCTTTGACATTAATGATCAATTTATAGAGAAACTGAACTCATTTTATCCTCAAAATTGGCCCTTAAAATCTCACATGCTCACCTCTTTTGTGATAGTTCCTGGACCTTGAGGAGCTGAAGAGCTTTAATTTTCGGCCCTGTGTTTCAGGAATGCAGTTTATTTTGATTGGCATCTTCTACCAGGCCTGAAGATGGGGCTTTAATTGCTGGTAGTGTTTAAAATTTACCAGGACTTGGTGTGCTTTTTAGCCGAGGAGTCAAAGCCCTGTAACTCAATGTCACAAGGACTTTAAAAACATATACAGGGCCAGGTGCAGTGGCTCATGCCTGTAATCCCAGCACTTTGGGAGGCTGAGGCAGGCAGGTACCTGAGATCAGGAGTTCAAGACCAGCCTGGCCAAAATGGTGAAACCCTGTCTCTACTAAAAGTACAAAAAATCAGCTAGGCATGGTGGTGGGCACCTGTAATCCCAGCTACTCAGGAGGCTGAGGCAGGAGAATCACTTGAACCTGGGAGGCAGAGGTTGCAGTGAGCTGAGATCACACCATTGTGCCCCAGGCTGGGCAACAAAAATGAAACTCCATCTCAAAAAAAAAAAAAAAGGCACATACAGAAAGATACATGGATATAATAAACTTAATTTAAAAACATTTTAACCTCAGTTTTTCCCTAAGCAAACCAAAACCTAATAATAATGTGACAACTTGATCATATAGAAGTTTCTTGGCTTTTTAAAAACAATAAATCCTTTTATTATGATTTGTACAGACTATTAACGACATGCTTGGACTTTCTGGCTTGTTCTGAACATCCCTCTTTCTTGAACAACCAATCAGTTTTCTCTAGGACTAAATTTACCATACAAGATTCTTTCTCATATAAAATTATTTTTCCTTAAGCTTTCTTACCAAGACAAATCCTCTTTATTTTTATAAATTTTTTTTAAATTTCCTGATTTTCTGATTCCTTTTACCTTGTTTTATTCATGACATTTAAATAAGCTTTGAGTGAAAGACAAACTGTTCACCTTGTTTGAAAGGAAATTCATCATTGCAGTTTGTGAAACTGTTTTAAAAACCTCTGGGAGAAAATTACTTTCATGTCATAGAACACCACCTCCACCACCTCCACCATCATTTTGACCTTCAGTCTCTCCAAAGGACCAAAACTAACTCTTCATCCATCCCTAAAGCAGCCCACAAATACTGTAATCTCTTTTGTGGTACAGTGGAAATTGAGAAGAGGAGAAAAGTCACTGGCATTCAGGCTGTGCCTCACATTGTTAAATTATCAAGACATAAGCCCTTCCTTATGTCTTAAGAGAAAGTTGTAGAGATGAAAGAAAGGGATGAAGAAGAAAGAAAGAAGGAAGTGTCCCTGAGATCCAGCCCTTTCTTACCAAAAGAAGTAAAACCCACACATCTTACCAAAGCCTTATCATTCAGCCTACCTAGGCTAATCTCCTGCACTCCCTCCACTGCAGCAGCCACACTGGCCTTTCTTCAACCAAATTTGTTTTTACTTAAAGAACTTCCCTTTGCACTTTCTGTTTCCTCTGCCTGGAGGGAGATAAGAACACCAAAATGCTAATAATTATGAGGTAGAGTGGTAAGCTTATGTGTAATATTTTTCTCACATGCCTAAAAATGTTATAATATTTTTATCTCATTTTTATCATAGAAAAATAAAATTATGGCCATGCATGGTGGCTCATGCCTGTTATCTCAGCACTTTGAGAAGCAGAGGTGGGAAGACTGTTTGAACCTAGGAATTCAAGGCCAGCCTGGGCAACATAGTGAGACTCTGTCTCTACAAAAATAATAATTATAAAAATTACCTGGCCCTAGTAGCATGTGCATGTAGTTCTAGCTCCTTGGAGGCTGACAGGGTAGGATTGCTTAAGCCCAGGAGATGGAGGCTGTAGTGAGCTATGACTGAGCCAATGCACTCCAGCCTGAGTGACAGAGCAAGACCGTGTCTCAAATACTAACAAACAACAGAAAAAAAAGAAAAATAACATTTTAATAGGCAATTCTTCCTCAATGATGATTTTCACAATAAAACAATAGAAAATTGTTCCTTAATGATTGAATTATTTAAAACAAAATGACAATACAACAACTTGGTGACATTAAAGATAGTAAACACTCAAGCTTTTTAAACGAGGAGAAAATTACTCTACAGATAATCAGATATGTTAAAGAGAGTCTGAATGTTATTTTGGCAATCAGGCCTATTCTCTAAGTGATAAGAAGTTCCTGGATACCCCAATTCAACATAAGCAGAGATATCTGTGGGGATTTGCAAGTGCCTCTGAGACCTGAAGACATGCTCCTTCTGCTTATTCCCTTAGAACTATGGTGTTGGAAGATAAGATGAGCTTCCTAATTTCCACTCATGCTCAATGTGAAAGTGCAAACTAAGATTAGTCCAACATAAAACTTCTGCCAACAATATAATTTGCAAACCATTTCTTCTTATTATTATTTTAATGTGTGGGCTACTTCAATAGTAAGTCTAAACTCCTTATCATGGGCAATGTGTTTTGTGCTCACTACATTCCATAAGTTAGGCAAAGTTTAGTCTTGGTGCCCTTAGTACCTGTTTCTGCAACCTTGGTAATCCCTTTCTCTAACCTCGTACTTTTTCTATCTAACCCTATCAAAACTCCTGTCATGGAAAATAATTTGATACTGATCATAGCTGCATTTTGTTGAGCAGTTGTTACATACCAGGTGTAATTCTAGAGACAATTGTGAGATGGCTAATATTATTAATCCTATTTTATAGATGAGACAAGTGGAATTAGGAGAAGTTAAATAACTTGATGAAATTCATACTTTTGTCAATTTATTTACATATACAAATAATTTTCCATATTACATATATATTACATAATTACATATAAATTTATTTATATATTTTATATATTTATTTATATATTTATATATAAATATATATATCATTTGTGCATCCCCTATTTCATCTAGCAACTTTATCTGCAACGATTAATGAAAAACATCTTTTTTTCTTAACATCTATCCAACTGATTCTCCTTTTGCATACAACCTGGCTTTATTCCTCATAGGTAAATCATGTAATCACAAGGAAATATACAATTGATATTCATGACCATGAATTTTTAATAGAACTAGTCTACCTAGTTGTGTAACTTTCTCCAGCAATGTTTTTTGCCCAGGTGCAAGCAGGAAGAAGACGGAAGTTTGGTTGAAGTGGAAAAGAAAAGAAGAGCAAAGATTTATGTACACTTTATCAATTTTATGTATTCACCATTTATCAATACTCACTGAGTAAATAGTAATACGTAGTTGTTACTGCCTTCTATCTGTTGGCATTTTTCTAGGGACTGCTAGGAAAGAAAAACTCTTCAATGCCAGGATCCTCTTTCAGGTTATTTTTGGATAATTTAATTTTGCCTCATTTGGGGTTTCTAAAATGTTTATGTGTTCACTACGGACAAAAACATATTAATATTTTTGGATATTTAAAGAAAGTCTTTAAGGAAGATGAATGTTTTAATATTCATCCCCAGAAAAGTGCACAAACTGCACTTTTAGTGTATTTTGTAGGATATTATAAAAGTTATACCATAGACTAGAATGAATGAAGTGAAGACAGATTAGGAGCAGCAGAAAGAGAAAGTGGAGTATTTTATGAATTAGAAGTCTCGAAGATGTTGAAGTTGCAGAAGGATATTTAAGCAGGCAAGGTAGAAGGATAAGTGGCATTACTAAGGGAGGAAGTTGGTGATTTTGGAGTTTGGAAAGCTAAGGGTGATTCACAAAGTGGCTGTCAGAGTCAGTGAGTGAAATAAAATACAAAGCATCATTGTACATGAGGGGAGCAAGTAATATAGAACTGGGATATTATATAGATCATCCATGTAAGTTCTGGAGTTATCCCAAAGTTAGGATGCAAAGGAAACTATACACAGGTGTCAAAATCCTCAGAGAATGAGTGGAATGCCTAGACTCTAAATGATTAATAGATGACAGCATAAAGTAGCAAGAATGTGTGGTAGAGTCACATGGCATACATTTCAAAGACAGGTGGATTTTTAAGGTGGTAGAGAAACTTTGAAGAGATTGCAATCATTTCATGTTCATTTGGAACCGTTAGCCACACATTTTGAGGCCTTACAGCAATTACTTAAACTCCTTTCCCATCTGGTTTTAACACTTCCTAAACCTTGAGTTGCATACTCTAGCTTCTGCCTCACAAGTTTATGTGTGACACCTCCTGCTTTCCATCTCTGTGAAATGCAAGTTTATAGTAATTCCAAATGATGTTCATTACTTAGGGTTTATGTCCAACCCAGGATCTCTAGAACAGCAGTCTTTAATAAAACTCTCTGCAATGACAGAAATGTGCTGTGTTACTAGTACAGTAGCCAAATCACTCTCAGTGCTGTTTCCAGAACCAGAAGCTCAAATATATAATTATCCCTCATCTTCTTATTGCAACCCTTTCTTCACCGTCCCTTGTCCTATCTCCTTTGGTACTGAACTCTTCTTTGGGATTCAGAAAATGATATGCATAAATGTCTGTCAGTGGGTCTAAACCTGAAACACATGGCTCTTTGAAGTGTCATGGATGGACTTCGGAAGCCCATGAACCTCCTGATGTTGTATGCAAAGGTTGTGTATGTGTGATTGTGCACTTTTCTGGGGATGAATATTAAAACATTCATCTTTCTTAAAGACTTTCTTTAAAGATCCAAAAATATTAATATGTTTTTGTCATAGTGAACACAAACATTTTAAAAACCCCAAATGAGGCAAAATTAAATTATCCAAAAATAACCTGAAAGAGGATCCTGGCATTGAAGAGTTTTTCTTTCCTAGCAGTCCCTAGAAAAATGCCAACAGATAGAAGGCAGTAACAACTATGTATTACTATTTACTCAGTGAGTATTGATAAATGGTGAATACATAAAACTGATAAAGTGTACATAAAATTGATAACGATAAGGACAGTGTACCTTGATGAGCTCAAACCTTCTTAGGGGGAGCAGGATCCCATTAGGACTTCCCAATATGATCCAAGAATAAATGTAGGAGTTGTAGGTCAGGGATCTTGCTTATGAGACCAGATATGTTTTATTAAATCCTAGTAACTGGGTTATTGCCATTTTCCCTTGACCATTTCCCAAAATAAAAGATCTCAAACCAAATGTAAAAAGATGTAGTTTACCTATTTTGGAGACAGTATATGTATTTCATTTCATAGTTAAGTTAGACATAAAATGAATATTAACAGGTCTAAAACAGAAACCCAAGGAAACAAATCCTTGGGGGCAAAAAAAAGAAGTAGGCAGAGTATTGACCTAGGATTGTCTTCAGACTTACCTGAGTGAGAGCTTCATATCAGATATGTAGTAAAGTAATAGAGTTTAGTAATCCAAAGTTTGAAGACACATCATGAATAAAAATGTTAGTAAGTGTGGTGAAGTATATGGAAAACCCTCAAGCTGTCTTATTCTCAGCATCTTATCTTGGCTTGCTTCCTTAGAAATACAAACGTCTGAAGTACCTTGTGGTACATCTAATTATGGGAGAGGTTCTAAGAATTGAATCCATCCCAAATTCCTATATTCATGCCCCCGAGGTGTTGACTCAGTTTTGCTTTATAAATGAACAAATAGATTGTGGCTTATATAATAAAGTGTTTCCTTTTATTTCATAGTAATGGATTGTGACATTATAACCATGCCTTAATAGTTTTACATTAAATCTTACAAGCCCTTTAAAATTATTGCCAATATTTCTTTAGTTAATTAAAACCAGTGAGTTTATTTGCTGGGTAATGTGATTTTTATAATTATTTAAGAATAGACAAGGTGAAAAATTTCTGAACTAGAGACATGAAGATTTTGTGGAATACGGAGAAGGTAAGTCTCTAAAGTGAACCTCTTCAGTTTCTTTGAAAGCTTCTGAAGTGAATGCAGGAAGGTACAAACTGGAAGTTAATTTTTGTATTACATCCTAAGTAATCAACATACACACGCACATAAACATTTTGACTCTAAAACTTATTCTCATTTATAGATTATTGATAGCCATACTATGTGTCTTACCTTAAACACAGCTAAACCCATCTATTAATGTTTCAACAGAGAGCAAATATCCAAAATGAAGCAATTAAAAGCATTAGACTACTGTTGGAAGAATTACTCAGCTCTGTGTTTGTTACTATTATGAGTGAGGAATTGAGCAATAACTCTTTTTTAACCTATAAAGCTGGAATATGAATACCAACCTCACAGAATTATGATTTTTTTTTTTTTTTTTTTTTCTGAGACAGAGTCTCTGTCGCCCAGACTGGAGTGCAGTGGCATGATCTCAGCTCCTGCAACCTTTGCCTCTCAGGTTCAAGTGATTCTCCTGCCTCAGCCTCCTGAGTAGCTGGATTACAGGTGCCCACCACCTTGCCTAGCTAATTTTTTGTACTTTTAGTAGAGACGGAGTTTCACCATGTTGACCAGGCTGGTCTCGAACTCCTGACCTCAGGTTATCTGCCTGCCTTGGCCTCCCAAAGTGCTGGGATTACAGACGTGAGCCACCATGCCTGGCCTTGATATGGTTTATATAAAAATGCCCTACTTAAGGATATTTTTGAAAATACAGCAGGACGTGCAAATTTAGCTTTATAACATATAAGCTTATCTATTTTGGTGGTTTCCAAATCTGGTTGATCTTTAGAATCACTTGGGAAGTTAAAATTAATAAATGGAGAAGCCTTGGGCTTTACTGTATATTTATTTAATCAGAATCCCCTGGCAAGGAATCCAAAAATCAGCATTTTTATTAAGCTACCAGGGTGCTTCAGATCTAAATCCCTAATAAAACAATAGCTACTGTTTATCGAATACTTAATATGTTCTAGACACTTTGTCAGGTAGATATTTTTCCTATATCTTGTGTCTCATTTAGATCTCACAAGAGCTCTGGAAGTCGGTATTATTGTCTCCATTTTACAAATAAAGAAATAAATATTGTGTCCCAGGTCCCCACAAGTTACATAATGAGTAAATCATGGAATCCTTGTTAAAAACTCAAGACTGCTAGACTCCAGTGGTTTTTTCAAGTTTTATATGTTTCATGACATGCGTTAGGACTAGAATTTTTAGCAGTTGTACTTGAAAGGATGAAAAAACTCAATAAGCTTAAAATAAGGCATTGCTATAGTATTCCAATGCCCTTCTAAGCAGATCAGTCTCTCTCGGTTGTCTGTCCACTAGCAGTACTATTGGAGCAGTAAGTGCTGCCTGATTGACCCCTCATGCTCTCATGAAGCAGGGTCACCTCATGTTCCACTAGACATGTTATCATCTTCCTTTGGTACTGGCTACCTATTGCACTGTGCCTTTCATATCTCAAGTATGTTAAAATTCTCATCAACTATCTGATATTTACTCCCTTAACAGTATAGGTATTTAGTTTGACAGAAATTAAATTTGCATGTTGACCAAAATTTGGCAGCCCAATAAAGGGTTCACAGTGCATATTCCTTCCACTGCAACATTCCTCCTATTTGTTTAAGACTGCTGACTTTCCTTGGGTGGTGGGGCGTGGGGGCAGGGGGTGGTTAACTTTTTCCTTCTCCTAAACTTAAACTCTTACATAAGGTCTAACATAGCTTGTTTCATCCCCATTTAACATACGGTTTTAGATCTCATTTGAGCTTAGATTTTTATTTTTTTTTCCATTCAAGACATACTTTTAAAAAGAATTTCTGCCAAAGTTGAAATGTTTCGCTCATGTGAGTGATACAGTGGTCTGCCATTGAAAGCAGAGCAACTTCCCCAGAGTGGTGTTGAGGTACTGGGGATCCCCTGCACAAGGAAAGCCATGGTCTCTGAGATGTATACCAGGCCAGAGAGTGAGTGCTTTTCTTGTCATCCCTTTGCCCAGAATCATGACTGTAAAGTGTTGCTTTGACAGTGGTATTAACCTCTTTTTTCCCCAGTCTTCTCTTCTCCTATCTTTAACACATAAAGTATACTTTCTGCTTTGTAATTTTTTTTGTTCTTATTTTTAAGACACTTAGAGAAGTTTCGTAACTTTCTCAAAAATCTGACTTCAAGGAAACTTTTGGAAGTATCTTTTAAAAACAGCAAAAATTACTATGAGGCAGAAAATGTGTTTTATGTATATAGTCAAAGATATTACTATAGCATAGATTATTAAGGTAGCCAAATATTTTGATTTAATTTACTTGGGGGAAAGTGGGTATTACTAATTGTCATTAACTAGGTGCCAAACATTGTAATAAACATGTTGTGAACATAATTTCATTTAATCCTCATGACCCAATTATGAAAAGCATTATTTCCATTTCATAGGCAAGGAAACAGGCTCAAGGGAGATCAATCATCCAGAAATTGATAGAGCTGGAAACCCTTGCCTATCTAACTTCAAAATCTCTCCTCATAACATTGCATTTAACATCCTCTTTCGTGACTGCTGTGATGGTTTTAAATAAATAGCTGCAAATTTTTTGATATTCTTTCTATTTTAAGGTGGGGCCTATGCCTTATCTCCTTGAATCTGTGTGGGCTTATAACTCACTTATAACCAATAGAATGACATGAAAGTAAATGCATAATTTCTGAAGCTAAGTCGTAAAAAGTGATGCAGCTTTTGTCTTCTTCACTGGTTCACTTATTTTGGAGGCCTAATCTTCCATATAAGAAATCCAACTATTCTGAAACCAGCATGGTATGAAGAGGCCTAGGGTATTTGGAGAGATCTCAACCAACAGCAGCCTCAGCCACCAAGGATGGGAGTGAAGATCTCTCCAGATTTGCAGCTCCCAAATGCCAGCTTTTCCCAGCCACTGCTCTAGACATTGTAGAACAGAGACATGCCATCCTTACTATGTACTATTGGGAATCTGGACATACAGAATCTGTGAGCAATAAAACAAATTGTTGTTTGAAGTTTCTGAGCTTGAGGGTAGTTTGTTACATGGGAATAGTAATTTAAACAACTGGCCACTAACTACCCAGATATGTCTTTCCACACTCCCCTCCCATAAAAGCCAATGTTTTCACTTTAAATTCTCCGTTGTTCTTTGTCTGGAATACCTGATTCCCAGCTAAGTTCAACTTCTCCTTCCAAATATAGCTCAGATGTCACTTACTTCAGAAAAACTTCGTTGTCAAATGCAGCCTTTCAAGCCTCAATGATGCAATGATCATAGGGGATATTTCCCCTTCTACCTTCTCCAATCAGCAGAAAAATATTCTAGGATGGGGTGGTTTGTCTCTTATTTTCTTATAATTGGGGTCTAGAATAGTGTCAGCATATGGCACACATTTAATAAAAATTTCTGAGTGAATGAATAAATACTTGAATGAACCAATTAATGAGAGTATAAGTGAACGAGTAGACATGGTGGTATATAATATGCAGAAAAATATGCCAAACATAATCTCTATATGAAGCAAATTAGGGAAGAAAACTTTTATAAAGAATTTATATAGATATGAATATTTAGATAAATACTGTTTAGAAAGCATGCATAAAACAATCTAATGTTTGGTGTCTATGGTTTTAAAATAGTTTATAACAAATGCTCTATGGTTAATGCATAATTCAGAGATGTAATGAAATGTGAGCCTTATATATACATAACTTTGATTAACAGAGATTTTTTAAATTGCCATTAAGCATCTTTTACATGTAGCAAGAAACAATTTTATATTTGCAAACAAAGAGATTGGGTTGAATTTCATAATGTTGCTTATACAGATTTTACTGAAGGAGTAGATCATATGAAAAGAATCAACTGGAAATTATAAAAGTAAAAAATAAAATATTTGGATTTATACTTCCACTAATGAAGGATTAACTACAATAGTAATAGTGTTTTCACCATAAATAACTACAAAACTTGATAAAATATGTGAAACAATTGTTTTTCAGATATTGAGCTACAGCTCAGTGAGAAAAGAGAAATGGATGAGGTATATTTGTTGTCACGTACTATGTAAAAGCAGTTTCCGGGCTACAATGATGGAAAGGAGAACCAGAGACAAGGCAGTGGTCTTGCTGAGGTGAGAAAACAGAGATCAGAGTTCAAGGAGGCTGAGACAACCAGAATTTGTAGACAGAAAGTTAAAGAGGAAAGAGCTGAACAGAGAGAGGACTCTAAAGATCTGCTGAAGTGTGTCCTTGAATCTTCATCTGAATATTAATCTGTATATGCATGGGATAAAACTCCATGAGGCTGAGGGAGAAAAAAAAACACATACACGGAAGCAATAAGTCCATAATTCCTGGAGGTCACAATTTAAGGTGGTCCTCAATCCCAATAGCTACAATAGAGGCACCTTGCAATATGTAAGGAATTGGATAGAGTCCCTATATGGGTATTGCCTTAGTAGTGGGGTTAATTTAGCCCTAGGCTAAAGCCTACTACAGATCAGTGCTAATCAAAATTAAAAGTTAGCTTTAAAAGAATTATACAGATTCAAAGTTAGTTTAAAAATAGTTAACAAAAAATAAAATGATAGTAATTTTTCAAATTTAATGAAAGCAACAATCCCATAGCTCAATAAACCCCAAGAAGAAGAAAGCTGAAAGAAATGACATCTAGGTAAATTATGATCAAATTGCTGAAAACCAGCAATAAAAAATTCTTAAAAGTAGTCAGAGAAAAATGACACATTGCATTAAAGAACAAAAAGAAAGTTGACAGCAGACTGTCCATCGGAAACTATGTAAGTCAGAGAACAATGGAAACATCGGCAGAGGACACACAGGAAAAAACCAAACTGGAATTTTGTATCTAGTTAAAATAACTTTCAAAAATGAAGATTAAATGAATACTTTATCAGACAAACATAAGCTGAGAGATATTCTCACCAGCAGATCTTTACTATAAATCAAATTTAAAGAAAGTTCTCTGGGAAGATGGGAAATTCTACCAAATGAAAAATTAGATGCACAAAAGAAAGAACACCAGAAATGATACATTTAGAGATTAATATAAAGATATTTTTGTAATTTAAAAATATCTTTAAAAGATAATTGATGGTTGGAAGCAAAAATAATAGCAATGTATTGTAAAATACATTAGAGTAAATATATATCAGAGTGAAATGTATAACAAGAATAGCACAAAGGACAGAAGGAGAAAACATGTATTGTGAGTTATATTTATACATCATACATTATTTGAGAGTGGAAAAAATTAAAAATATATTTTATAAACCCTGGAACATTTGCTAAAACAAAACAAAAAAGGTTGAACAAGATGCCAATATGTAAATATTTCTTACATGTTGCCAAAAACAATTTTATATTAGCAAAATGTTTTGGATTATATTTAGTAATAGTGCTTATTAAAAAGAAGCTTAAGGGAAAGGAAAAAATCATATCCAAGATTCAAGGATTCACTTTTAGATTTGACTTCTGGTTAGGAAGCAAGGTCAATGACAAAGTTAGGGGCAAAAGACTTTGGAGATTCCACCCATTTCTGAATCCCCACTCTCAGACTTGGCTTTCTCAGCAAGTGCAACATTTTTATATATGGCATATATGTCGTGTGTGTGTGTGTGTGCATGTGTGCATGTGTATTTGTATAAACTTTTGTATTGAGCAGGTCCTCTCTTTTGTTCATTGCTCCCTATACAGTGCCTGGTATAGTAGGTATGCAATAGTATTTTATGATTTACTAACTGGAAGTATCAGAACTCTCTGGAGAAGCAGGCAGATTGAGCACCATGAGTTACTCTTTGCATCTAGGTGAAGAAGAATAGATGAAACCATCATATGTGGCCTGGTATTTTAAATCCTCAAGTCCCTCTCTGATAAAGGTCCAAAGCTCAGCCTACCTGTGACTCTAAGCTCTAAGTGAGAGAATTTACTTAATAGCTACCAACTTTGACTTTAGATGTGCCTGACCTTGGTTTAGCAAAACAAATTCTTATCTTTCAAGCACCTAACTTATTTTTGTGGAGCCCAACTAAACCCCAGCTTGACAACCGAACCATCATTTATGCACTCTTTTTTTAATTGACAGTTTAATTTGGCCTCTTAAACTGAGCCTAGATCCAAATTAGCCTTATCATAACTATTCAGCACAAGGAGCCTCTGCTTTATGTATATTATGCTGCAGGCCCTGTGTCAAGCCTAAGAGGTAGGATATATAGCTCTTGCCATCAAGAAACACAAGGTTTACAGCAAAGGGAAATATATAAACAGGTAATTTTTAAATATTGTAAAATGTATTGTAATGACTGAAAGTAACAACAAAGTGTAATGGTGGCAAAAGCATTGAAATATACAAGCTTATTACAAACACTTAGCATACAAAAAAGCAGTTATGAAATTTTGGTATCTGCCATGCTGTGTTTCTTGGATGATATAACAACCCAGTGTTTGCATTCAGGAAAATGGTCCTGGGTACATATCTCAGCAAAATATGAGGAGTAGTAACATATCATTCCTTTAAATTCTTAGTTCTTTCCCATGTCTGTTGATTTTATCTAAGGTTTGAAAAAGGAAGCTGCAAGTCCCAGGCTTTCTTTTCATCATATGCTTCTTGCTTGCCAGCATTTAAAGGAGCAATTCTATCATGTGATTTGACTAACCACTGAATTAGGGAGCAGCAGTCATGTTATGTGAAGGCCTACTAGTTCTGTAGAGACTATACAATTAATCTAAACAATAAGGTTAAGAATGGGTTGATACCACAAGAAAAGGAAATATAACTACATGGGATGATAGATATGTTACTTTGTTTAACTATAGTAATTACTTCACTGTAATACTCAAGATAAGTAGCTCAAGATAAGTATATCAAAACATCATATCGTACACCTTAAATATATACTGTTACAAAAAAAAGAATGGGTTGAAAACCCACAGTTTATTGTGTTGTTTGTTATTAGAATGACAACCTCTGAGTTCACGCTAAGCTACATTTTGGGGTCAGGTTCCAGATCATAGATGACTGTTTAGGAGTTACAACAGAGGAAGGTATAAGATGAGATAATTTTATGTAGCTGAAGCCACAATGGACTCATTTTGTGACTCAGTACAGGATTTCTCAACCTTAGCAATATTGGCAGTTAAAGCCAGCTGATTCTTTGCTGGTGGAGAAGAGGGCTATTCTGTGCATTGCAGGATATCTGGCAGCACGCCTGGCCTCTGCCTTCTTGATGCCAGTAGCATTTGTGAGAACCAAAAATGTCTTCAGACATTTCCAAATGTTCTCTGAGAGGTACAATTTCCCTTCTTTTATAACCGCAAACCTAATATACACATTTTAGTTAAAAGTAAGACAATCTCTTCTTAAGTGACAGGTAGTTGATATCACTGCTTTTGCTTTTGCAATACGTGTGTCTGGAAAACCCTTGGAGGAGATGATATATGTCAAATACTAAGTTTTTTTTCAGAAAGTCACATGGATACAGTAGTGAAGGGAATGATTAGCTCTGCCTGGGAGTAATCCGTGAAGAACTTCACAAGAAATGATGTTACCCTTATGAAATGATTAATACTTTATCATGGGAGTGGAGTAGTTAGAGATGGAGTGGGTTCCTGATAAAATAATGCATTTGGCTCCCTCCCCTTCTCTCTCTAACCTCTTGCCTTTCTGCCTTTCACTATGAGGTGACACAGTAAGAAGGCCCTTGCCAGACATGGGCACCTCAATCTTGGACTTTCCAGCCTCCAGAGCTGTGAAAAATAAATTTCTGTCCTTTATAAATTACCTAGTCTTGGGTATTCTGTTATAGCAGCACAAAACAGACTAAGACAGATGATTGCCAGGTGGACAAAGGTAAGAGAAGGAATAGCAATCTTCATAGAAGAAACAGCACAGGTAAATGAATGGCAACATAGAATAAAATATTTATGGACCTTCAAGTAGTCGATATCACTCTCAGTTTACCAAAGGTAGCTCCTTTCTGTGCCTGTTTTCTCCGTATCTTTACTAATAGTGCCCCCTCCTGCCCCTGTCACTCTCAGAACTGTCCCATTTTAATGATAAGGTATATATGGTTATCTTAGATTTTACAGAACTACCAAACTCTGCCTTTTTTAGGCAAAATATTTATGGTCACTTCCTTCTTTCTTTTTTTCCTTTCTCTCACTCTTTCTTCAAGAAATAAGTATTGAATTCTTGACACATACTGATCACTGTGATAGGCAGGCAGAGGGAACAAAGCAGTAGAAAAGACACAGCCCCTGTCTTCAAGGAGCTTATGCTATAGTGAAAGACCTATAAATAAACAATTCTCACACTAAGAGGAGCCCATTGGAATAATTACAAGTTACTCTGAACTTACTTAGGACTTCACAGAAGGCTTTCTGAAGAGGAATGAGACAGCATTGCTGGTACCTGAAGTGCTAATGGGATACAGCCAGTGGATGAGAGGGTGGGCAGATGACCTGAGATGAAGAAACACCGTGCATAAAAACAGAATTGATAAATGAAAGGCTCACTGAGGAAGCAACACGTATCTTCATGCCCCGAAAGAGGTGAGTGAGGCTGTGAATTAAGAGAGGAGTCAGCAGATGGACAACCCCGGTGTATGAAGGTCTATCCACTGCCTTTACTTTTTAAAGATATTTCAAAGAATACCACACACCAAGGAACAGCACTATTCTATATGGGTTTTAAAAGTTAATCTCAACTTTTAGTTTTACTTGCAAAATAATTTTTATTAGATTTCTTTAAATTCCTTTTTTTTTTTTTTTTTTTTTTTACATTTTTAAGACTTCATTTTTAGAGAGCAGTTTTAGTTTCACAGCAAAATAGAGAAGGTAGAGTAGTTCCTCTATCCATGGTTTCACTTTCCAAGGTTTCAATTACCCAAGTGTGAACTGCAGTCCAAAAATATTGCATATAATAAGATATTTTGAGAGAGAGACTACAGTCCTTAGAAGTATTAAAAGAAACTTTCAATATTATAGGATAATTCTTTGCTTTTAGTAAGTAGATTTATAAATTTAACTCCATAATGATAAGATACAGACTGAATATATATTAAATTTAAATTGGTCATTCTTGTATGTAAATGTTCACTATCCTTTTCCTTAACTAAATGACAAAGTGTATTTGCTAAAACTGCTTTTTTTTTCAAAGCAACTGTACCACTAGCCACCCATTCTTACAAGTTTCCTTATTAAATTCCAATTAAGCTTATAGAACTTCTGACTTTGTAATTTCTAGTTAAGACTGACTTAATAGTGACAATAGTGATAATAATAAATGATAAACAACAGCAACATCTACTATAACAACTATCATTTATTCAATCTTTACTTTGTACCAGGCATTGTTCCAAGCTCTTTTATTAATCTTAACTCGTTTAATCTCGACAACAAACCTATGAGGTAGGCATTATTATTATACACTTTTCACACTCATGAAATTGAGGAATAGAAGTTAGTTAAATAACTTGCCATAGGTCACACATACAAGCAGTAAGTGGTAGATTGGGGATGCAGTCACAGGTGGTTTAGGTCAGGGTCAGCTCTGTTCACAACTAGTGTATATGAAGAGAGACCTTATAATTTTGTCGTGGTTTTTTTTTTTTTTCCCAGAAATTGGCATGCCTCCTTTCCATCTATGTTTTTATACTTTTACTATACATAGCTTTACAAGCCATAAATTATTGCTTTGTGCATTTTAAACCTATATAAATGCTATATCATAACATGCATAACTCTGCTTCTTATTTTCTACTCAAAATGATACTTTCAAAATTATTATTAGGAATACCACAGAATCTTTAAAAATACCATTTTAGCAGCTATTAATATAATATGCTTTTTTTCCTTCTTTAACTGGCTGATGAAATAAAGTATATTGTTAGATTCTGTACAGTTGAAGAATTCTTGTATTCCTGGTTCCTCTGCTGCTTGGTCATAGTATGTTTTATTCTTAATCCTCTGATGACTTCATTTGCTAATATTTTATTAAAATTTTGTGTCTATTTATTTACATTAAATTAGTCTATAGCCTTTATATTCTATAAGTTGCCTTATCTGGTAGTAAGAATGTACTAGCATTTTTAAAAATTGGGAATTTTTCTATATTCTGAGATAAGATAGAAAACTATGGTTTTATATTTACTTATAAGTCATATAAAAACCAATCTGGAAATGGTATCTTTTAATATGTATTTAGTTTTTTGATTTGGTAACACAGTCACATGGCTCAATGTTTTAAAAAAATATGAATGAACTATCAACATAAAGAGAAAAGTCTCCTTTTCACCCAACTCTTGGCGTCTCAATGCCATCATCATAGAAAGCCAATGCAGCGTGTGTGTGTGTCTGTGTGTGTGAGTGTGTACCCTTCCAGAGACTTTTTTACACTTACAGGAATAAGCACACATAGATATCTTCCCATCTACTACCACTTTTACAGAAATAGTCATAGATTATACAAATTAGTATGAATCCTATGTTTTCATTTAAAAGTATAAGCTGTAAAATTTTTTCAGCTGTTCAGTATTTCATTGAATCAATGTCACATTTAGGACTTTCAGGGTATTTCCCACATTTTAACATTTTAAACAATATTTCAATGAATAACCTTAGACTTATGTAATTTCACATGTGTAAAAAAATATGAGCTCACATACATGCTATGTGTCTATAAAATAAGTTACAAGGTATGAAATTGCTCTGTCAGAAAGTATATGCCTATGTAATTTAGGTAGATATTGCCAAGCTGCCTTGTGCAGAGGTTGTATATGGTGCTTTTTAAATGGTAGCTCTTTAATTACATTTCTAATCTCTTTTGTGATTATTAATCTGTTCAGTTTTTATATTTTTCTTGGGTCAATTTTAATATTTTAATATTTAATTATGTAAAATATTTAATATTATTATAATAAATTGTATTTATAATATTTAATATTTTTATTTGGGTTGTTATCTATTTACTTTAAGTTAAACATATATATAGCCAGATAATTGCAGTTTTTTGTAATTCTTTTAGTTTTTTTCAATATCTGAGGTAATATACCACTTAAAAATTCCTAATGTAAAGAAACAAACAACAGACGCTGGGCTCTACTTGAGGGTGCAGAGTGGGACGAGGGAGAGAAGAAGAAAAGATAACTATTGGATATTGGGCTTAATACCTGGGTGATGAAATAATCTGTACAACAAACCCATGGCATGTGTTTATGTAACACACCTTCACATGTACCCCAAAACCTAAAATAAAAGTTAAAAAACATTTAATGCTATACTTTTGCCTAATTCTTCTAACACAGGAATTATCTGTTTTACAGTTCTCTTCAAATAATCAACTTTTGGGTTTTATTTATACCACAAGTAATTTTGGATTTATGTTTTCTGCTAATTTCAGCTTTTTCTTTATTAATTCCCTTCTCTTTGGTTTCCTTTTGGTTTATTTATTGCTTTTATTCTAATTTTTAAAATTGAACATTTGTTCTTTATTTTTTAAGAGATATTATAGGTATTACAGTTGAGTTTCAAGTTATATCCTGTAGGTTTGGATTTAATATGTTCTTTTTTCATTACTTTCTTTACAAATGAAATTTTTGGTTTTGATTTCTTCTTTGATTCAAGGATCTTTTAGGATTGTGCTCCTTAACTTTCAAATAGAGTAGTTGTTGATTTTTTAAAATGTGTTGAATTTCATCTATTTAACATAAAATACTTTTTTAAATGCAGTATCTTTTTGTAGGGTACAACTAAATATGTCTATTAAATTGTATTAGTCAAATATTTTAAATTTTTTAGCATTTATGTACTTCTTGTAGCAAAATCTGTTAATATATTTACATCTCCTACCTCAAATGTGTATTTATCAATCTATTAATTGATATATCACTATCCAGTTAGAAATATAAAAATTTTATTTTAGATATTTGACCATGAAAATTTCAAACTAAAAAGGAGAAAATACGGTATTAAAAAAAATTTGTGCAAGCTTGTAAAAGAAAAAAAATTACAAGATAAAACAATCAAATAAAATGCATAAAATAATTGATATAAAAACAGAGTCAATTACAATACATGTAATTGAATGAACTATATGCCAACTTACCAACTTAATTCCCTTTATCAAAAGGTAGAGAATAGCCGGGTGCAGTGGCTCAGTCCTATAATCCCAGCACTTTGGAGGCCTGAGACGGGTAGATCGCTTGAGCTCAGGAGTTTAAGACAAGCCTGGGGAACATGGCAAAACCCCATCTCTACAAAAAAGTATAAAAATTTAGCTAGGCGTGGTGTCAGGGGCCCATAGTCCCAGCTACCAGGGAGGCCAGCGTGGGAGGATCGCTTGAGCCTGGCAGGTCAAGGCTGCAGTGGGCCGAGATCAGGCCACTGCAATCCAGCCTGGGTGACAAAGTGAGACCCCGGCTCAAAAAAAATAAAAAAAGAATATTCAATTGTATGTTTTAAATAATTCAATTATAAAATAGATTGGTTTTTTAAAAAAAAACACTAAAAGAGAATGATTTTAATGAGAGAGATTGGAAGCAGAGTTACAGGAAAAGATATATCAGGCAAATACAAGCAGATGAATTTTTTTTTTTTTTTTTGGAGACAGGGTCTCAGTCTCACTTTGTTGCCCATGCTGGAGTGCAGTGGCATAATCATAGTTCACTGTAACCTTGAACTCTGGCACTCAAAAGATCATCCCACCTCAGCCTCCTGGGTAGCAAGGACTACAGGTGCACACCTCCACGACTCCACACCTCCACACCTGGCCTTTTTTTTTTTTTTTTTTTTTTGGGTAGAGACATAATCCTATTATGTTGCCCAGGCTGGTCTTGAACTCCCCGTCTCAAGTGATCCTCCTGCCTTGGCCTCCCAAAGTTCTGGGATTACAGGAGCAGATACTTTTTGAATGTAGCTTATTCGACAGCGTTAGATTTCTGTGCAAAGACTGCACTAAAGAAAAGGGGATTGGGCAGCCACTGTGGCTCACGCCTGTAATCCCAGCACTTTGGGAGGCCAACATGGGACGATTATTTGAGCCCAGCAGTTCAAGACCAGCCTAAGCAATATAGTAAGATCTTGTCTCTACAAAAATTTTAGAAATTAGCTAGGGTGTGGTTGTGTACACCTGTAGTCCCAGCTACTTGGGAGATGGAGGCAGGAGGATCGCTTAAGCCCAGGGTTCAAGGCTGCAGGGAGCTATGATCACACTACTTATAGTTACCCTTCTGTGCCACAGAACACCAAAACCTATGCTTCCTTTCTAATTGTAACTTTGTACCCATTGACCAACCTCTTCTCATTCCTCCATCCTCCCTACCCTCACTAGTTTCTGGCAGTTACTTCCTATTTACTACTTCTATGAGATCAACTTATTTAGGTTATATTTATGAGTGATAACACGAGATATCTGCTTTTCTGTATCTGACCAATGTTATTTAACATAATGTCCTCCAGACTCATCCATGTTGTTGCAAATGACAGGATTTCATTCTTTTTCATGGCTTTTATAGGATTTCATTGTGTATATACACCACATTTTCTCTTTTTTTTGTTTGTTTTATTTTACTTTAAATTCTGGGATATGTGTGCAGAATGTGCAGGTTTGTTACATAGGTATACATGTGCCATGGTGGGTTGCTGTATCTGTCAACCCGTCATCTAAGTTTTAAGCCCTGCATGCATCAGGCATTTGTCCTAATGCTCTGCCTCCCCTTGCCCCACCGACAGGCCCCAGTGTGTAATGTTCCCCTCCCTGTGCCCATGTGTTCTCATTGTTCAGCACCCACTTATGAGTGAGAACATGCAGTGTTTGGTTTTCTGCTGCTGTGTTAGTTTGCTGAGAATGATGGTTTCCAGTGTCATCCGTGTCCTTACAAAGGACATGAACTCATTCTTTTTTATGGCTGCATAGTACTTCAAGGTGTATATGTGCCACATTTTCTTTATCCAGTCTATCATTGATGGGCATCTGGGTTGGACTTACAATAGCAAGTCTTTGCTATTGTAAATAGTGCTGGAATAAACATATGTGTGCATGTGTCGTTCTAGTAGAATGATTTATAATCCTTTGAATATACCCAGTAATGAGATTTCTGGGTCAAATGGTATTTTTGGTTCTATATCCTTGAGGAATTGCCATACTGTCTTCCACAATGGTAGAAGTAATTTACACCGCCACCAACAGTGTAAAAGCATTCCTATTTCTCCACATCCTCACCAGCATCTATTGTTTCCAGACTTTTTAATGATCACCATTCTAACTGGTGTGAGATGGTATCTCATTGTGGTTTTGATTTGCATTTCTCTAATGACCAGTGATGATGAGCTTTTTTCATATGTTTGTTGGCCTCATAAATGTCTTCATTTGAGAAGTGTCTGTTCATATCCTTTGCCCACTTTTCGATGGAGTTGTTTGTTTTTTTCTTGTAAATTTGTTTAAGTTCCTTGTAGATTCTGGATATTAGCCCTTTGTCAGATGGATAGATTGCAAAAATCTTCTCCCATTCTGTAGGCTGTCCACTCTGATGATAGTTTCATTTGCTGAGCAGAAGCTCTTTAGTTTAATTAGATCTTATTTGTCAATTTTGGCTTTTGTTGCAATTGCTTTTTGTGATTCAGTCATGAAGTCTTTGCCCATGCCTATGTCCTGACTGGTATTGCCTAGGTTTTCTTCTAGGGTTTTTATGGTTTTAGGTTTTACATTTAAGTATCTAATCCATCTTGAGTTAATTTTTGTATAAGGTGTAAGGAGGGGTTCAGTTTCTGTTTTCTACCTATGGCTAAACAGTTTTCCCAGCACCATTTATTAAATAGGGAATCCTTACCCCATTGCTTGTTTTTGTCAGGTTTGTCTAAGATCAGGTGGTTGTAGATGTGTGGTGTTATTTCTGAGGCTTCTGTTTTGTTCCATTAGTCTATATATCTGTTTTGGTACCAGTACCATGCTGTTTTGGTTACTGTAGCCTTGTAGTATAGTTTGGAATCAGGTAGCATGATGCCTTTTTGCTTAGGATTTTTGCTTAGGATGTTATTTTTGCTTAGGATTGTCTTGGCTATACAGGCTCTTTTATGGTTCCCTATAAAATTTAAAGTAGTTTTTTTCTCCTTCTTTGAAGAAAGTCAGTGGTAGCTTGATAAGAATAGCATTGAATTTATAAATTACTTTGGGTAGTATGGCCATTTTCACGATATTGATTCTTCCTATCCATGAACATGAAATTTTTTTCCATTTGTTTGTGTCCTCTCTTATTTCCTTGAGCAGTGGTTTGTAGGGTTGTTCTCCATTCATTGTTGGACACTTAGTTTGATTTCATATCTTGGGTATTATGAATAACACTGCAATAAACAGGAGTGCAGATATCTCTTTGACATACTGATTTAATTTCCTTTCTCACACTGCTAATAAAGACATACCCACAACTGGGTAATTTATAAAGAAAAAGAGGCTTAATGAACTCACATTTCCACGTGGCTGGGAATGCCTCATGATCATGGTAGAAGGCAAAAGCCATGTTATACATGGTGGCAGGCAAGAGAGAAATAGGAACCAAGCAAAAGGGGTTTCCTCTTATAAAACCATCAGATCTCATGAGACTTATTCACTACCATGAGAACAGTATGGGAGAAAACGTGCCCCATGACCCAATTATCTACCACCAGGTCCCTCCCACAACAAATGGGAATTATGGGAGCTACAATTCAAGATGAGATTTGGGTGGAGACACAGCCAAATCATATCAGATATATACCCAGTAACAGGATTGCTGGATTGTATGGTCATTCTATTTTTAATTTTTTAAGGAAACTCCATACTTTTTCCCATAATGGCTGTACTAATTTATATTCACACCAACAGTGTGTAAGTGTTCCCTTCTCTCCACATCCTCACCAATACTTGTTATCTTTGCTTTTTGATAATAGTCTTTCTAACTGGAGTGAGGTGATATTTCATTGGGGTTTTGATTTGTGTTTCTCTGATGATTAGTAATGTTGAACATTTTTTCATATACCTGTTGGCCATTTGTACGTCTTGTTTGGTGAAATGTCTGTTCCTTGAATATTTCGTCCATTTTTTAATAAAATTTTTTGTTTTTATATTATTGAGTTATTTGAGTTCCTTATATATTCTGGATATTAACCCACTGTCAGATGTATAGTTCAAAAATATTTTTTCCATATGTGGAAATATGAGATACCTGCTCCCCATTCACCTTCTGCCATGATTTTAAGCTTCCCAAGCCTTCCCCAGAAGCAGATGCCAGTGTTATGCTTTCTGTACAGCCTGCAGAACCATGAGCCGATTAAACCACTTTTCTTATAAATTACCCAGTCCCAGATCTTTACAACAATGTAAGAATGGTCTGATACAGGGATTTTTGTGGTTTCATACAAACTGTAGGATTTTTTTCTATTTCTGTTAAAAATGTCACTGTTATTTTAATAAGGATTACATTAATTCTATACATCACTTTGGACAGTATGGACATTTTGAAAATGTTAATTTTTCCGGTTCATGAACATGGAACATTTTTCCATGTGTTTGTGTCCTCTTCAATTTCTTTAATCAGTATTTTATAGCTTTAAGTATAGAGATCTTTTACCTCCTTGTTGAATTTACTCCTAGAAATCTTGGTGTTTTTTGTAGCTCATGTAAGTACAATCCTTTTTTGAATTCTTTTTCAGATAGTTTGCAGTGATTGCTAATGACTTTTGTATATTGATTTTGCATCCTAAAGCTTAACTGAATATTTTTAGTTCTAACAGTTTTTTTATGGTGAAATATTTAGGATTTTCTATATAGATGATATTGTCTGTAAATAGGGACAATTTGACTTCCTTCTTTCTAATGTAAATACTTTTAAAAAATTTATTTATTTATCTTTGTCTAATTGTTTGGATAGGACTTCCAGTACTATGTTGAATAGAAGGGATGAAAGTTTGCAGGCATTGTTATCTCATTTAAGATATTAGAAGAAAAGTTTTCAACTTTTCCTTATTTAGTATGATTTTAGCTATGGATTTATAATATATGGCTTTCATTGTGTGGAGGTATGTACTTTATATGCCTAATTTATTGAGAGTTTTCATCATACAGGGATGTTAAATTTTGTCAAATGCTTTCTCTGTGTCTATTAAAATGCCATACGGTTTTTGTCCTTCTTTGTGTTTATATGATGCATCACATTTATTGATTTGCATATATTCAACCATTCTTGCATTCTTGGGAGAAATCTCACTTGATCATGGCCTTTACTGTGCTGTTGAAATGAAATTGCTATTATTTGTTGAAAATTTTTGCATCTATGTTCATCAGATATGTTGGTCTGTAGTTTTCTCTTTCTGGTTGTGTCCTTGTCTGGTTTTGGTATCAGTGTAATGCTGGCCTTATATAAGAATGAATTTGGAAATATTTTCTTTTCTTCAACTTTTTGGAATATTATGAGAAGAATTGTTATTCTTCCTTAAATATTTGGTAGAATTCAGCAGTGAAGCCATCAGGTCCTGGGATTTTCTTGGATGGGAGACTATATTACTGATTCATCTTTCTCATTATTGATCTGTTCAGATCTTCTATTTCTTCATAATTCAATTTTGGTATGTTGTATGTGTCTGAGAATTTATGTGTAACAACTATAAGTACATACACCCAATGATGGAGTACCCAGATATATAAAACAAATATTATTATATCCAAAGGGAGAGACAGACTGTGATACAGTAATAGTAGGAGACTTTAGTACCCCACTTTCAGCAGTGGACAGATCATTCAGACAGAAAAATTAACAAAGAATTACCAGATTCAAACTGCACTCTAGCCCAAATAGATCTAACCAACATTTACAGTAGGTTACATCCAATAGCTGCAAAATACACATTCTCCTCAACTGCACTTGAAACTTCTCCAGGATAAATCATACATTTGGTCACAAAAGAAGTCTTAACAAATTTAAGAAGATAGATATATCAAGTATGTTTTCTGATCACAATAGTATAAAACTAGAAATCAGTAACAAGAGGAACTTCAGAAACTTTACGAATATGTGGAAATTGAACAACATGGTCCTGAATAACCAATGGGTCAATGAAGAAATTAAAAGGAAAATTAAAAAATTTCTTGAGACAGAATTGAAACATGATGTTCCAAAACCTATGGTGTACAGCAAATGCAGTTTTAAGAGTGAAATTTATAGAAATAAATGCATACACCAAAAAAAAAAAAGTCAAATAAACAACCTAATGTTGTACCTCAAGGAAGTAGAAAAACAAAACAAACTAAATCCAAAACTACTGAAAGGAAGGAAATAAAATCAGAGCAGAAATAAATGAAATAAAGACTTTAAAAAATACAAAAATCAACAAAATTGAGTATGATTTTTTGAAAAGATAGAGAAAAAAACCCATCAAACCTTTAGCTACCCTAAGAGAAAGAGAGAAGATTCAAATACATATAATTAGAGATGAAAAAGAAAACATTACAACTAATAACCCCCAGAAATACAAAGGAACATGAGAGAGTATTATGAACAATTATAGGCCAACAAATTGGATAATATAGATGGAATGGATAAATTCCAGAATCTGCATTTTTTTTTTTGCAACAAGAGTGTTGTTTTTAATTTTAATTTTTAATATTTTATGGATACATAGTAGGTATATATATTTATGGATTACATGAGATTTTATGATACAGACATGTAATACATAATAATCACATAAACATAAATGGAGTATTCATCACCTCAAGCATTTATCCTTTTTTTAAAAACTTTTATTTTAAGTTCAGGGGTACATGTATAGGTTTGTTACATAGGTAAACTTGTGTCATGGGGGTTTGTTGTACAGATTACTTCATCACCCAGGTATTAAGCCTAGTATCCATTAGTTATTTTCCCTGACCCTCTCCCTCCTCCTGTCCTCTAACCTCCAATAGGACTCAGTGTTTGTTGTTCCCTCCTGTGTGCCCATATGTCCTTATTGTTCAGCTCCCACTTATAAGTGAGAACAAGCAGGATTTGATTTTCTGTTCCCGTGTTAGTTTGCCAAGGATAAGGGTCTTTAGTGCCATCCATGTCCCTACAAAGAACATGATCTCATTCTTTTTTTATGGCAGCGTAGTATTCCATGATGCATATGTAACACATTTTCTTTATTTAATCTCTCATTGATGGACATTTAGGTTTATTTCATGTCTTTGCTATTGTGCATAGTGCTGCAGTGATCATACATGTGCATGTGTCTTAATGGTAGAATGATTTATATTCCTTTGGGTATATACCCAGTAATGGGATTGCTGGATTGAATGGCATTTCTTTCTTTAGGTCTTTGAGGAATCACCACACTGTCTTCCACAATGGTTGACTAATTTACACTCCTACCAACAGTGTGTAAGTGTTTCTTTTGCTCTACAACCTCACCAGGATCTATCATTTTTTGACTTTTTAGTAATAGCCACATAATCTGTATTTCAACAAAATTTCCAATATTAAAGTGTTAGGAGCACTCCCTTGATTGCATTTTTCAGCAAGAGACCTGTGAAGACCATCAGTGGACAGTAAGGGAAAGTAGTTCTGACTAATCTGGATGTCTCTTTTTGTCTCTCCTTTCTGTCCTTTCCATTCCACTTAGGAGAGAAACTCGGTTGGAGGTTTTGTTGGTTCTTATGATACTGGGGCACCAAACCTCCGTGCTGCCGAGGTGCCTCAGGGATGGCAAGTAAAGAGTAGGTCCTTCATGCCAGGAAGAGGGATAAGCAAACAGGTGTGTCTGGGTGGAGTAGGTTCAGGTGCCGGACTCAGGTGTCCCAACCAGAAAAACAGTAAGAGAATTGTTGGAACAGGAGCTGGTGTGGGTTGTTGAGCTGAAATCTCTCCTTTTTAAAGTGTTAGTGCTCTCAGAACTTCTTTATCATCTCCTGGCACACAGGACAATCTTCCTCCCACCTGTGTCACATTATGATCTTGTCAGTGTCTATTATTTTCTTCTCTTCTTTTCTTCTCTCAACCCAACTGGAATTCTCCTTGGCTATTTCTCTCTCTAGCCAACCCAAGGCTAATATGAGTTGTCTGCATATATATTTTTAATCATCTTGATGTGCTCCTTGGTACTCCTCCGGCTTAAAGTGCCCTGGCTGTTCCCTCTGTCTGGAATGCTCTTTCAATGATGTGGGCATAGCTGACTCTTTGACTTCTCAGTAAGGCCCACACTGACCACACTATTTAAAATTGCAACTCATGCCTGGTGACCTTAATCCTCTGTAGCAGCTTGCTCTACATTTTCCTCTCTGTAGTATTTATTATCTTCTAACATGCTATATGATGTACTTATCTGTTATGTTTGTTACTTATTATTTGACTTCCCTTGCCAGATATTGACAATGTTCTCTGCCTGTGTTGTTCACAAATGTATCCATAAAGAATAGTGCTTTGCCATGGGTAAATTCTCAATAAATATTTGTTGAAATTGAATTGAAGTGAGTTGAATTGAATTGAGTTGAACTGAATTGGATTTTATTGAATGAAAAGACTGTCACTCTCACGTTTTACGTACAGGCACATCCAAAAACTTGTATTTTCTACTGGATCATTTCCATCAGTAGACAAACATGCTTTTATTTCTCTCATCGAAAACAAAAAGCTAAATACATTTGTGGACCTCCATTGTTTTCTTATCAATTTACCTCCCAATTTCTCTGCTCCTGTTTCAGCTAAACTCCTTGAAAGAACTGTTGGTGCTCATAGTTGTCTTTAATTCTTCTCTCCTTCTCTTGCCATTGTGTTCAGTAGGCTTTTGTTCTCCTTTGTCCACATAAATGACTCTTGTCAAGAGCATCAAGAACATCCTCACTGCTAAGTCTACACCCAGATCCCAGCCATCGTCTTTTTTTTTTTTTTTTTTTTTTTTTTTTTTTTTTTTTTTTGAGACGGAGTCTCGCTCTGTCACCCAGGCTGGAGTGCAGTGGCCGGATCTCAGCTCACTGCAAGCTCCGCCTCCGGGTTTACGCCATTCTCCTGCCTCAGCCTCCCGAGTAGCTGGGACTACAGGCGCCCGCCACCTCGCCCGGCTAGTTTTTTGTGTTTTTTTTTTAGTAGAGACGGGGTTTCACTGTGTTAACCAGGATGGTCTCGATCTCCTGACCTCGTGATCCGCCTGTCTCGGCCTCCCAAAGTGCTGGGATTACAGGCTTGAGCCACCGCGCCTGGTCTTTTTTTTTTTTTTTTTTTTTTTTTTTTTCATGTCAGCAGTGTTTGGCTCACACCATTGGTCAATGGTTCTTCTTGGCATACTTTCTTTGCACACTTCCAGGACACCACACTTTCCTGACTCTCCTACCTCCTTGTCTGCTTCTTCTCACTCTCCTTGGTTCTACATTTCCCAGTCTCTAAATGTTGGAGAGCCCCACTGCTAAGCCCTTTGGCCTTCTTCTCACCCTTTGGTGATAGTAACCAGTCTTAAACCAGGCTTTAAGATCTTTCCTATGCTGATGACATCTACACTTAAAACTCTCGTCCAGTTCTCTGCCATAAATTCCAAAGTGTATATAGATTTATATGCTAGACCTTTAAATGTGTTATTTCAAACTGAATATGTCAAAACGGAGCTCCTGATCTTCCCTCCCAAAGGAGGAACTCTCTCCAGTCTCACTTCATAAGAAGTTGCTCCACAAATATGCGGCATCTGACTACTTCTCAACCCCCACTGATACCACCTTGCCAGAGCCCCAGCTTCTCTCTCCTGAATTAGCACAACAGTTACTAGGCCTATTGTTTTCAACCTTTGTGAGGGACTAAGTGGCTAAGTTGGCTGGACTTCCTGAGTCAATAGGAACTTCCCTAACGGGACTTTTCCCTAAGCCAAAATGAGTCACAGCTGCAAGCTAAGGGATTGAAACTTCAACCAATCATACAGGGAGTTTAAGCTCTAGCTGCAGCCTGATGTTTTTAACCAATCAGGCCCGCCAACCCACAAGCGGATTAAAAATAAGCTAATTACCTAGGACAGAAAAAGAAAAAGAAGAGCGGTCATAAGGGGACATAAGCATAAGACACCCCAGCCAAAAACCCGCAACCCTTCCAGGTCCCCTTCCACCAGGCGGAAGTTTTACTATCGCTTTCATTTTACTTTCGCTTTCGCTCTGATAAAGCTTGCCACTGCACACTCTGGGTCCACGGGCTTCTCTAATCGAGCTGTAACACTCGCGACTGTGGTCCACGGCTTCATTCCTTGAAGCTCGAGAGACCATGAACCCTTCGATCGATAAAAGACCTTCCATTGAGAGAAGACTTCTTGCCTTATTATTTCCACCTATAATCTCTTCAAAACATAGCAGTCAGAGTCATCTGCTGAACTCACAAGTCACTCGTCTGCTCAAAGCCTTCCAGTGGCTTCTCATCTCACAGAGTAAGTCAGGCTGCTTACAGTGGCCCACAAGGAGCTTCACAGTTTAACTGGCTCTCTCTCTCTTTCTCTCAATGACCTCACCCTTCACTTCTTCCCCTTGCACGCACTGAACTCCTGGCTGTGCCTCAGACATGCCAGGCACACTCCTGACTCAGGGCTTTTGCCCTTTCTTTTCCCTGGACCTAGGCATCCTTCCGCTAAATATTGCCAAGGCACCCTCTCTACCTTCAAGTCTTTGCTGTTTCTCAAATGCCACTTTCTGAGTCCCTTTCTGGCCCCCGGCTCTTCCTCTTTCTTATTACCACTTTTTCTTTCCCATGTCACATTCTCTTCTAACTATATAATTATTTATTTTACTTTATTGTAAACCTCTTTTGCCAGAATCTGTAAGCTCCAGAAAAACAAGGGCTTTTGTTGATGTTGTATATTTCCCTATTCCTAGATCCTAGAACAGGGCCTGGCACATGATGTAGGCTCAGTAAATATTAGTGGTATAGATGAAATTATTAATTCTATGGGCCTTCATCCTTCATTGAGAAACAGTGGTTACAGGGAGGGAAGGGGGAAAGAATTGGCTTAAAACCTAAATGATTTACATTTACTCCCTTCAAATGTAAACAACTGCTGGCCATCTGAATGTTCTTGGACAAATCTCTTCATCTTTCTGGGCCTCAGTTTTCTTATGTGTATAAATAATGGGTTGAACTAAGTAATCTCCATAAACATTCTTACTTTAGCATTCTTTAAGTCTCTAAACCTCTTGTCCCTGCACTGTCTCTGGGATTTACTCTCTATCTCTCTGCCTTTTAAATGTTCTTTATCCATTCATCAATTCTATAAGCAATAATTGAGCATATTCAATGGGCCAATGCCTAGCCTGAGCCCTGAGGATATATGGTTGAATAAGATAAGAATTTCCACTGGGGAGAAGGTAAGTGAAGAAAGGCAGCTCATAAACTTCAACAGGGTGGTCACTCTTGTCCTATGGAGGCCAGAGCCTTGAGCATATGTTGGGTGATGGTGGGGAAGGTGGAAGAGGATGGGGCTGGACTTCACTCATGGCTGCATAATGCACAGGAAATCCAGAAGCTGACTCTCTATAATAAAGAAGGATATTGATTTTAGCAGTTTTCTGGTATCTGAGTTCTGGTTTTGTGGATGTAGTATTTGTAGTAGTGGCAAAACACTAGCCCTATCTCTGCTAAAAAAACATGCAGAAAAGATGAGGCTTCTACAAAAGGCTTAGCTCATTACAGTTGGGGTCAACCTGTCTTTCTGGCTTGATGCCTACCCGAGTGAACAAGCAAAAAAGATTACTGGTTGAAGCACTCTCTACCCTGCTCACCCAGGGGTCACCTTAGGACAGCTTCTGCCTGATGTTTGGAGAATTTCCCAGGAAGCTGACTTGAGGCAAGGGGAGGACATGAGAATTGGAAGACAACAAATTAAACGTTGCCCATCCCTTCTGAAACATACAAAGCCTTTGGAACACCCTCCATTTGCAGAAGATTATTTCTTTAATTATATATATATTTAAGGGCCTGAGTCAGTCAATTATCTGCCTTCACAGACCTATCTTGCTGCATAAACAGATTTCCATTTCCCGATGCTGTCGCTAAATGGCAAATAGTAAAACACTGGGAGAAAGTGGCTGACATTGCTCTGTATGTGTATCTAAAAAGCCCAGTGTGATCTGATGCATCTTCTGGGGCAAACACAGATGCATGTGAGAAGAGAAGTGCAGAAGGGCTCAGCGTGCATGGGAGTGGACCATCACCTCTCACTCCAAATCCTGGAGCTGCTATCTGCTTTCCTTTCTTTTTTTGCCAATGATGCAGCCAAAACTGCCTGCATTGTTGTCACTTCAGATTTTGGACTCTTGTGGGGATGTTCTAACATACTCCTTGCTTTTGTGGCTTTTCCGTCAGTCATCCAGTCAACAAACCTTTACTTTACTGTGGGCCTAGTATAGGCTGCTCTCCAGGCATTGCTAGAGGAACAAAGATTAACCTGGCACCATCCAAACCTAACAAACTCAATGCTCTAGTTGGGAGACAAACATTAAGCAATAATTACAATGCAGTATGTTATAGGCAGTAACAGAAATACATTTAAGAAATGGAAGTGTCAATTTCAAGAGAGGCAGGAACAGAGAAGATTCTCAAAAGAGATGTTATCTGAGCTAGGTTTCTAAGAATCAATAGAAATTTGTCACATGGATAAGAGGCAGAACAACTGAGGAATCTGCACATGCACAGGCACAGAAGTGAGCAGCAGTAGACCCATGTGCAGGGAACCACAGGTCCTTAAAGCATTCTTGGAGTGCAGCGCAAAAGCCAGGGTGCTGAGAGAGGACAGGCTCCCATGGGCCTGATGGTGAAGGTGGTATTTGTCATAAGGAAGACTTTTCTTACTGACGTGAAGCATCACTGGAGGCTTTCAAACAAGATAGTGCCATGGTCAGATTGGGGTTTTGGAAATATCACCCTATAAATAGTGGAGAAAAGATCAAAGCAGGAAAAGCGATCAGAATGAAAGGGGGTAAGTGACAGTGAAGGTAAGGGCCTGCAAAGTTGGAAGCGGCAGACAACACTGGCATTTAGGAGGCAGAGATACAGAGCTCAGGTACTGCTGGAGTGCCTGGTTGTGGAAGAAAGGGAGAGAATGAAGCGACAAGCTGGCTGGCAGGCTCTGATTTGGTGGCTGACTCAGTGATGACCCCTCCAACCTCCAGGCCTCTGTTTGGATACATGTGACAACAATGGCCACCCTGTTGGAGCATATGAACTGCCTTTCTTCACTCACATTCCTCTCTCCAGTTCTGAAGGCAGGGGTCTTATCTTACTCAACAAGTGTCTTGCCCTGTGTTTGGCTTACAGAATATGCTCAATTATTGCTTTTAGAATTGATGAATGAATAAAGGAAGTCTAAAAAGGAGAGAGAGAGTAAAACCTGGAGACAGTGCAGGGACATGAAGTTTAGAGAATTAAAGAATGTTAAAGTAAAAAGATTCATGGGGATTATTTAGTTCAATCTGGTAATTATACAGATGAAGAAACAGAGACCCAGAGCACTAAAATATTTGTCCAATGTCACACGCCTGAGATAACAAGACAGAGTAATGGGCAAATTGGGGATGAAGAGATTATGAATTCACTTTGGATACCATTACATTTGTGATGCTTGTGGTGGTAAATGCAGATTCTCATATCCAATGTGCTGTTGGAATGTGGTGTTCAAGAGAAGGGTCAAGTCTAGACATGCAAATTTGGGATATAGATCATACTAAGACCACACCTCATGAGAATAGGTGGAGTCAGGAGCCAGGAGGGCCACAAGGGGAGCTCTAGTAATCTCAGAGATGGTGTAGCATGGTAGGAAGCAGCATACCAAATTGATTGGCCATCCTGTGCCTCAGTTTCCCCAATCTATTTTCTGAGGTTGTCATGTGTTATATAAAATAAATGGATATTTATAAGACCTTATAGCAGTGCCTGGCATGAACTAAGCTCTAAGTAAGTATGAAAATGAATATATAAACACCAACATTTGATGGTGGACAGAGAAAAAAGACTCAGAAAATCAGTAAACTAGGTATGACAAGAATGGTAGGAGGAAATCAGGCAACTGTGGGAACACCAATGACCAAGGAAGAGAGAGTGTAAAGAAGGCAGGAGCAATTATGTGGCAGATGCTAAAGAAGACTAAAATCAGAAAGTGCCTATTGGCTTTGGCAGTTGAAAGTTCATTGGTGGTTTTTGGTGGAGCAAGATGGCCGAATAGGAACAGCTCCAGTCTCCAACTCCCAGCGCGAGCGACACAGAAGACCGGTGATTTCTGCATTTTCAACTGAGGTACTGGGTTCATCTCACTGGGGAGTGCCGGACAATCGGTGCTTGTCAGCTGCTGCAGCCCGACCAGCGAGAGCTGAAGCAGGGCGAGGCATTGCCTCACCTGGGAAGCGCAAGGGGGAAGGGAATCCCTTTTCCTAGCCAGGGGAACTGAGACACACAACACCTGGAAAATCGGGTAACTCCCACCCCAATACTGCGCTTTAAGCAAACAGGCACACCAGGAGATCATATCCCACACCTGGCCGGGAGGGTCCCACACCCACGGAGCCTCCCTCATTGCTAGCACAGCAGTCTGTGATCTACCGGCAAGGCAGCAGCGAGGCTGGGGGAGGGGCGCCCGCCATTGCTGAGGCTTAAGTAGGTAAACAAAGCTGCTGGGAAGCTCGAACTGGGTGGAGCTCACAGCAGCTCAAGGAAACCTGCCTGTCTCTGTAGACTCCACCTCTGGGGACAGGGCAATAACAAACACAGCTGAAACCTCTGCAGACGCAAACGACTCTGTCTGACAGCTTTGAAGAGAGCAGTGGATCTCCCAACATGGAGGTTGAGATCTGAGAAGGGACAGACTCCCTGCTCAAGTGGGTCCCTGACCCCTGAGTAGCCTAACTGGGAGACATCCCCCACTAGGGGCAGTCTGACACCCCACACCTCACAGGGTGGAGTACACCCCTGAGAGGAAGCTTCCAAAGCAAGAATCAGACAGGTACACTCGCTGTTCAGAAATATTCTATCTTCTGCAGCCTCTGCTGCTGATACCCAGGCAAACAGGGTCTGGAGTGGACCTCAAGCAATCTCCAACAGACCTACAGCTGAGGGTCCTGACTGTTAGAAGGAAAACTATCAAACAGGAAGGACACCTACACCAAAACCCCATCAGTACATCACCATCATCAAAGACCAGATGCAGATAAAACCACAAAGATGGGGAAAAAGCAGGGCAGAAAAGCTGGAAATTCAAAAAATAAGAGCGCATCTACCCCGGCAAAGGAGCGCAGCTCATCGCCAGCAACGGATCAAAGCTGGACGGAGAATGACTTTGACGAGATGAGAGAAGAAGGCTTCAGTCCATCAAATTTCTCAGAGCTAAAGGAGGAATTACGTACCCAGCGCAAAGAAACTAAAAATCTTGAAAAAAAAAGTGGAAGAATTGATGGCTAGAGTAATTAATGCAGAGAAGGTCATAAACGAAATGAAAGAGATGAAAACCATGACACGAGAAATACGTGACAAATGCACAAGCTTCAGTAACCGACTCGATCAACTGGAAGAAAGAGTATCTGCGATTGAGGATCAAATGAATGAAATGAAGCGAGAAGAGAAACCAAAAGAACAAAGAAGAAAAATAAATGAACAAAGCCTGCAAGAAGTATGGGATTATGTAAAAAGACCAAATCTACGTCTGATTGGGGTGCCTGAAAGTGAGGGGGAAAATGGAACCAAGTTGGAAAACACTCTTCAGGATATCATCCAGGAGAACTTCCCCAACCTAGTAGGGCAGGCCAACATTCAAATCCAGGAAATACAGAGAACGCCACAAAGATACTCCTCGAGAAGAGCAACTCCAAGACACATAATTGCCAGATTCACCAAAGTTGAAATGAAGGAAAAAATCTTAAGGGCAGCCAGAGAGAAAGGTCGGGTTACCCACAAAGGGAAGCCCATCAGACTAACAGCAGATCTCTCGGCAGAAACTCTCCAAGCCAGAAGAGAGTGGGGGCCAATATTCAACATTCTTAAAGAAAAGAATTTTCAACCCAGAATTTCATATCCAGCCAAACTAAGTTTCATAAGTGAAGGAGAAATAAAATCCTTTACAGATAAGCAAATGCTTAGAGATTTTGTCACCACTAGGCCTGCCTTACAAGAGACCCTGAAGGAAGCACTAAACATGGAAAGGAACAACCGGTACCAGCCATTGCAAAAACATGCCAAAATGTAAAGACCATCGAGGCTAGGAAGAAACTGCATCAACTAACGAGCAAAATAACCAGTTAATATCATAATGGCAGGATCAAGTTCACACATAACAATCTTAACCTTAAATGTAAATGGACTAAATGCTCCAATTAAAAGACACAGACTGGCAAACTGGATAAAGAGTCAAGACCCATCAGTCTGCTGTATTCAGGAGACCCATCTCACACACAGAGACATACATAGGCTCAAAATAAAGGGATGGAGGAAGATTTACCAAGCAAATGGAGAACAAAAAAAAGCGGGGGTTGCAATACTAGTCTCTGATAAAACAGACTTTAAACCATCAAAGATCAAAAGAGACAAAGAAGGCCATTACATAATGGTAAAGGGATCAATTCAACAGGAAGAGCTAACTATCCTAAATATATATGCACCCAATACAGGAGCACCCAGATTCATCAAGCAAGTCCTTAGAGACTTACAAAGAGACTTAGACTCCCATACAATAATGATGGGAGACTTCAACACTCCACTGTCAACATTAGACAGATCAACGAGACAGAAAGTTAACAAGGATATCCAGGAATTGAACTCATCTCTGCAGCAAGCAGACCTAATAGACATCTATAGAACTCTCCACCCCAAATCAACAGAATATACATTCTGCTCAGCACCACATCGTACTTACTCCAAAACCGACCACGTAATTGGAAGTAAAGCACTCCTCAGCAAATGTACAAGAACAGAAATTATAACAAACTGTCTCTCAGACCACAGTGCAATCAAACTAGAACTCAGGACTAAGAAACTCAATCAAAACCGCTCAACTACATGGAAACTGAACAACCTGCTCCTGAATGACTACTGGGTACATAACGAAATGAAGGCAGAAATAAAGATGTTCTTTGAAACCAATGAGAACAAAGATACAACATACCAGAATCTCTGGGACACATTTAAAGCAGTGTGTAGAGGGAAATTTATAGCACTAAATGCCCACAAGAGAAAGCAGGAAAGATCTAAAATTGACACACTAACATCACAATTAAAAGAACTAGAGAAGCAAGAGCAAACACATTCGAAAGCTAGCAGAAGGCTAGAAATAACTAAGATCAGAGCAGAACTGAAGGAGATAGAGACACAAAAAACTCTCCAAAAAATCAATGAATCCAGGAGTTGGTTTTTTGAAAAGATCAACAAAATTGACAGACCGCTAGCAAGACTAATAAAGAAGAAAAGAGAGAAGAATCAAATCGACGCAATTAAAAATGATAAAGGGGATATCACCACCGACCCCACAGAAATACAAACTACCATCAGACAATACTAAAAACACCTCTACGCAAATAAACTGGAAAATCTAGAAGAAATAGATAATTTCCTGGACACTTACACTCTTCCAAGACTAAACCAGGAAGAAGTTGAATCCCTGAATAGACCAATAGCAGGCTCTGAAATTGAGGCAATAATTAATAGCCTACCAACCAAAAAAAGTCCAGGACCAGATGGATTCACAGCTGAATTTTACCAGAGGTACAAGGAGGAGTTGGTACCATTCCTTCTGAAACTATTCCAATCAATAGAAAAGGAGGGAATCCTCCCTAACTCATTTTATGAGGCCAACATCATCCTGATACCAAAGCCTGGCAGAGACACAACAAAAAAAGAGAATTTTAGACCAATATCCCTGATGAACATCGATGCAAAAATCCTCAATAAAATACTGGCAAACCGGATTCAGCAACACATCAAAAAGCTTATCCACCATGATCAAGTGGGCTTCATCCCTGGGATGCAAGGCTGGTTCAACATTCGCAAATCAATAAACATAATCCAGCATATAAACAGAACCAAGGACAAGAACCACATGATTATCTCAATAGATGCAGAAAAGGCTTTTGACAAAATTCAACAGCCCTTCATGCTAAAAACACTCAATAAATTTGGTATTGATGGAACGTACCTCAAAATAATAAGAGCTATTTATGACAAACCCACAGCCAATATCATACTGAATGGGCAAAAACTGGAAAAATTCCCTTTGAAAACTGGCACAAGACAGGGATGCCCTCTCTCACCACTCCTATTCAACATAGTGTTGGAAGTTCTGGCTAGGGCAATCAGGCAAGAGAAAGAAATCAAGGGTATTCAGTTAGGAAAAGAAGAAGTCAAACTGTCCCTGTTTGCAGATGACATGATTGTATATTTAGAAAACCCCATTGTCTCAGCCCAAAATCTCCTTAAGCTGATAAGCAACTTCAGCAAAGTCTCAGGATACAAAAATTAATGTGCAAAAATCACAAGCATTCTTATACACCAGTAACAGACAAACAGAGAGCCAAATCAGGAATGAACTTCCATTCACAATTGCTTCAAAGAGAATAAAATACCTAGGAATCCAACTTACAAGGGATGTAAAGGACCTCTTCAAGGAGAACTACAAACCACTGCTCAGTGAAATAAAAGAGGACACAAACAAATGGAAGAACATACCATGCTCATGGATAGGAAGAATCAATATCGTGAAAATGGCCATACTGCCCAAGGTAATTTATAGATTCAATGCCATCCCCATCAAGCTACCAATGAGTTTCTTCACAGAATTGGAAAAAACTGCTTTAAAGTTCATATGGAACCAAAAAAGAGCCCGCATCTGCAAGACAATCCTAAGTCAAAAGAACAAAGCTGGAGGCATCACGCTACCTGACTTCAAACTATACTACAAGGCTACAGTAACCAAAACAGCATGGTACTGGTACCAAAACAGAGATATAGACCAATGGAACAGAACAGAGTCCTCAGAAATAATACCACACATCTACAGCCATGTGATCTTTGACAAACCTGAGAGAAACAAGAAATGGGGAAAGGATTCCCTATTTAATAAATGGTGTTGGGAAAATTGGCTAGCCATAAGTAGAAAGCTGAAACTGGATCCTTTCCTTACTCCTTATACGAAAATTAATTCAAGATGGATTAGAGACTTAAATGTTAGACCTAATACCATAAAAATCCTAGAGGAAAACCTAGGTAGTACCATTCAGGACATAGGCATGGGCAAAGACTTCATGTCTAAAACACCAAAAGCAATGGCAGCAAAAGCCAAAATTGACAAATGGGATCTCATTAAATTAAAGAGCTTCTGCACAGCAAAAGAAACTACCATCAGAGTGAACAGGCAACCTACAGAATGGGAGAAAATTTTTGCAATCTACTCACCTGACAAAGGGCTAATATCCAGAACCTACAAAGAACTCAAACAAATTTACAAGAAAAAAACAAACAACCCCATCAAAAAGTGGGCAAAGGATATGAACAGACATTTCTCAAAAGAAGACATTCATACAGCCAACAGACACATGAAAAAATGCTCATCATCACTGGCCATCAGAGAAATGCAAATCAAAACCACAATGAGATACCATCTCACACCAGTTAGAATGGTGATCATTAAAAAGTCAGGAAACAACAGGTGCTGGAGAGGATGTGGAGAAATAGGAACACTTTTACACTGTTGGTGGGATTATAAACTAGTTCAATCATTATGGAAAACAGTATGGCGATTCCTCAAGGATCTAGAACTAGATGTACCATATGACCCAGCCATCCCATTACTGGGTATATACCCAAAGGATTATAAATTATGCTGCTATAAAGACACATGCACACGTATGTTTATTGCAGCACTATTCACAATAGCAAAGACTTGGAATCAACCCAAATGTCCATCAGTGACAGATTGGATTAAGAAAATGTGGCACATATACACCATGGAATACTATGCAGCCATCAAAAAGGATGAGTTTGCGTCCTTTGTAGGGACATGGATGCAGCTGGAAACCATCATTCTTAGCAAACTATCACAAGAACAGAAAACCAAACACCGCATGTTCTCACTCATAGGTGGGAACTGAACAATAAGATCACTTGGACTCAGGAAGGGGAACATCACACACAGGGGCCTATCATGGGGAGGGGGGAGGGGGGAGGGATTGCATTGGGAGTTATACCTGATGTAAATGATGAGTTGATGGGTGCAGCACACCAACATGGCACAAGTATACATATGTAACAAACCTGCACGTTATGCACATGTGCCCTACAACTTAAAGTATAATAATAATAAATAATTATTGACAGTAAAAAAAAAAAGAAAAAGAAAAAAAAATAAATAAAAAAATAAAAAGCAAAAAAAAAAAAAAAAAGAAAGAAAGTTCATTGGTGATTTTAGCGCCTCCTTGGTGGGTGCTCAGGGGGAAGAGGGGTGGGCTGAAAAGTGAGTTAGGGGCAAGAAGTGGGAGGGCTGATGTAGGCAGTTGGCTCAGGGCGAGGCTGGGCAAAGTGGAGGAACCCTGAGCTGTTGAACTCCATTCTAGTGAAGCTCTGCAACAAGTCTCACCTACAACACAGGCTGAGTCTCTCCTCATCTCAGAGTCGTCATCTGTAAAATGAAGTCAAACTTGACCTCCACATTCCTATCAGCTATGATGGCTGAATCCTTTTCTTTTCTTGTGACTAACATATGATAGTGATCAAATTCTTTTTCACTTATAAATGTACCTGAGTCAGCTAGTGGCATTCTTTTTAAAATCTTGTTTTGAGTTTATGGAAATAGATGCTATGAGGGCTGGTTTATTTTTTAATTTACGTAGTGTTTTTAATGTACAATTTTGCATTGATCTTTAGGCATGCACGTTATTGGTATTGTCACCTTATCTATGAAGACGACTTCAAAGAATAGGGTAATTTTTCTCAAAGTCACAAGAAAAGTAACCCAATAATTGAAGCCAGGACTTCTGGCAGGCAAATCCTATGCCTGAGAGCTGCTGGTAGTACCTGGGGTAGGTGGCACAAAACTACTTAAGAACTGGGCCTTTAAAGAACATTGTTTTTGTTTATGAAAAATGCCTTTTAGCATAAAATGTCTTCAACATATTTATCAAAATACTAAGTTTTTCTGCTCCATCCTCTTCTCCTGCAGTAGGACATAAGATTTCTCATTTGGAGAAATAAACTTTTAAAATGAATATTTTGGTTTCTCCTGCAGTGATAGGGTGTTTAACAATATGATCATTTATATTTTATTAGACTGATGTGGCTTCGTATTCACCTAGACAAGTTCAAAGCACTTTTGCTTACATTATACATCTGATTCTCCTCGCCACTCTTTGAGAATGGTAAAACAGGAATGACTAGTGTCATTTTAGTCATTTAGTAAGAATCTGATGTTAGAAAGATGATGTGACCAATGCACGGTCTCTCAGAATTGCTCAGAAACACCATTTAGACACTGAGTTTCCTCATCTCGAAGCTGGAGATAATTCCAAGCTTGGGGAATCATTGTGCTGCTGCCAATAAGATAGGGTCAGTAGGTCCCGAGTCTATAATTGACACTCGTAAATTAGTGAGCATTAGGAGAAAAAAGTGTCCCACCTCTCTGTACAGTCCTCATCTTTATTGTCAGGGTGTTGGCGGTGGTGTCACGAAACTTAAGGGAAAATTGAAAATGATGCATAAGATGGGAGAGAAAGAGAAAGGAAGGAACAGGAGAAGGAAAAGAGAAGAAACCTTAGCAGTAGTTAAACATTTCACAAATGGTGGCTTTGGCTGTTTCCAATGTTTGTGTAAAGTGCTGACTTCATCATTCTATAAGTGTTTTATAGAATAATATTTAAAAAGCCCTTTGAGTGCCTTTGAAAACAGTGTTAGATAAATATAAAATACTGGGTGCATAAAAGTGGAAGACAACCTCAGATATATAGTCTATGTGTGAAAAGAAATAAAATTGCTTTAATTCATCAAAAAATAATCACTGTAAAGTTGTAAAGTGAAGAAAGCAGAGTTTTCTTTTTTTTTTTTCCCCTTGGCAGAGTAACCAGCCTGGTTTTCATAAGGATTAATGTGGTATAAACATGTTTATCACTAATAAAAGAGTCTATAGAAATACTGCTTCTCTTCTTCAGCATGAGGATGAAACACTGCTAATTTCATCTCAGCAAGAACAATTCATCTGTCTTTGGGGCACAAACTTGTATAGTAAGTCAAAAAATTCTATGACCAAGTAGTTTATTTTATCAGGGTGTCAGGTTTAGAGTGTGACCTGATTTAATCTCAGAAAGATATCTTTTTGGATGTGGTTCCAGAATATTCTGGGTATTATCTTTTAAAGTAGCACCATAATTTCAAAGGATGATAAAATAAAGACAAAAACATGAATATATTTTCTTAATTTCATTAGTACTAAAATTCTTGCACCAATTTCAAGAAAAGGGTAAGTTTGACTGTAAAATGCCTCACTACGAAACTGAAAGAAAAACATTTATTTCTTTTTTTAGCCCAAGAAAATACTTTTGAAAAAGAAAAAACACTATATGTACAAAGATAACTACAGCTGCACTGTTTGTAATAGAAAAAAATGAACAGTTAGTAAGTAGTTGAATATTAATATGGTAGGCTGTTTTATAACTATTAAAATTATAAATATGCTATCTATGAAAAATCTGGGGAAATATTTTATAATATAATGTTTTGAAAAGTGTACAACAAAGCAAAGTGTGCTATATGCTATTATTATGTCCATGTAAAAACTGTATGTCTATATGGACAAAGTGTGGATGGGAACATGAAGAAACAGAAACCATTGGTTGTGTCAGCATATCAGTCAGGATAAGCTAGGTTATGCTACGGTAACAAACAATACCTATATATCAGTGACTCACAACAAAAGCTCATGCTACCCAATCAGACTCTGCTCATTGTAATCCTTTTGGCACCCAGGCTGAAGAAGGTTCCATCTTTACACATCCTGCCTCAATTGTCTCAGTGTTGGTAGAGGAAAGATACAGTTGGTACTATATCTGAAAGATTCTACATGGAAGTGAAATATGTCACTTCTACTTACATTTATTTAGCCAAAGCAAGTCACATTGGCGTGTCAACTCCAAAGGGGGCAGGGAAGCTAAATCCTACTATGTGATCAGAAAGAGAACCAAATAGATTTGAATGACACTAATAAGCTCAATAAGACTGATAAAATTACAGATGCTTTTTAAAATCTTTTATAATGTTAAAATACATTTTTATTATTATTACCTCAGATTCTACTTGTGAGCCAGAAATTGGGACTTGATGATGTATGTGATACTAATCTTTCAAAGAAAGGCTTTTACCTGAAAATTCTTTAACATGCATATTCTTTTATTCAAATAGTTTAAAGGGATCAAGATGATAAACATTTTTGCATGAGGAAATACAGTTTGAGTGAAAAATATTTCTGGCTTCATTCATTGTAATATGCAATTTGTAAATTACATTAAGGAAACAACTTGCAAGAAGGCATTCTGTTATAAATATTTATAAATGTAGTTAGAAAAATACATCTTTTGCCTATGTACAATAGAACAATTTGCTTGCTTCAGCAAGCAATCAGCAATAAAGGAAAAACATGTCATACTGGTAGGGTTTTAAATATTTCAGTTAGTAAGCTCCTGAAAAACATCAGTTGAGCATGAATGGGAGACAGTGTGATGTACAGCAAAGGACACTGGCTTTGGCATCAGGTGGGTTCAAATGTTGAACCACATTTATTAATTACACTACCTGGGGCAATCAGGCTAACTTCTTCCACACAGTTCCCAGCACATAGTAAGCACTCATATTTGTTTCATAAGTGAATTTCTTCTTTGTTTCTATCATTTATGCATTATGAAAAAAGTTTTCTCTTGGCTTGTAAGATAGTCAAATTGTACCCGAATATAAAAACCAAGGGCAGAGTAAGTGTCTGCAATAAGGAGTTTTCAATTTTTTTTTTTTTAAGCATTCCTGAAAACTGCCTTCCTGACATTAGAAGTTATATCTAAAATCTGACTTATGGATTTGACCACACACCCCTAAGCCCGTAAATTCAGTAATTGCCTGTGGTGAAGGACCCTACTTTTCCCTGTGGCCTCTATTCTCTGGACCGTGTCAGCCATCCTCTCCGTGGAGGACAGGTCTGTGTTCAGTCCTATGAAGGCAAACACAGGATAAGGAAAGGTTTAGGACAGGCCAAGGAGTATAGTTCCTGGAAAGTAAAAGCGTGGGAGTGTGGGTTCTGAGCTGATTGAAAGGACCTAAGAGAAGAGTTCTAGAAAGAAAATGAAGACCTGACTTTTTTCTTTCCCTGTTAGCAATATAAATGGGAGTTTTTATTCCTACATTTTTAAACAGAATTCTGAGAATGGCATGTTTTTCCTTCTCTGGCTCCTCAATTACTGTCTGCTCCACAAAACAGATAAAAAGAAAAAGAATCAAGGAGAAATCTCATCCCCAAAAGAATTTTAGTACAAGTTCTAAATGGAACCCAGGGCCCTGGAGTGATGCCGATGCTGGCGGCTGATTCTGGATGATCCTGGTTTTGTGCTGTGTGGAGAGCCTAGAAAGTGTGTACCAGGATGGGAGAGTCTCTCAGTTTCGTAAAAATTGTTATAAATGAGTTTCCCATCCTTGATAACGATTTTTTAGGCCTTTCAAGCCTTTCTAAACTCTCCAAAAATAAAATTGTAAAAAAGGAAAATCTATCCCTGTTACTGCCTTTAAGCTAAATAAAATTTATCTGGATAATAAAATTATTTTAAACAAAGTTAGTGAACAGCAATTTTGGTTGTAATTGACCCATTCTTTCATTTAAACTGACTCAATTTTAATACTCCTTTGGTTCAAGGAGGCTAGCAGTAGCAAAAAGGAAACCATAAGAATTCATTCCTTTTAACTGTGTTACCTGTTAACACTCAGGTGGCCCAAAGAGTTTGGAGTTTCCTTGTTGGCATTACAGCTCCCGCTGGCTGCATTAGCCAACAACAGCCAAAGTCACTTTTTTCCACATGAAGTGGGAATATGTAATTGTATAGGAACATCTGCTTATCAGTGATATTCATGGAATCTTCAAAGAAAGGAAATGAGAAGGTGTGTTATTTGGCAAAGATGACACCAACTTTCTCCACAGTGCTACAGTCTTAAAAAGTGGCAGCTATTTCCATGAATTCTTTCACATTGGGTTTGATCATTATCCTGCCAGAAATGGATGTTTTGGGAAGGTTGTCACTGATGCTTATTGAGAGTTTAGAAATCTTCAAAACTGGGGAAGATGACTCATATTAGTATTTGCCTCACTTCATTTACTTATCCATTTATTCATTCTGGAAAACGTTATCGCATACTCTTTTTTCCCCCCTTCTGTTTCTACAGATGAGTTAAAAAATGGTCTCTAGGATAAAGATTTGGACTCCAGGGTTCTCCTTTTCCTCCTCCCTTTCTCTTCCTTCCCTCTCCCTACATAAGGTTGATCTCATACTAAGAAAAGTAAAAAGCCAGGAAGGCAAAGCTCTGGTCTTTCACTGAAAACGTTTTCACCTGTCTTTCCACTGTAGGGCCTTAAACACAGCCTGTCTACAGTAGCACAAGACAGAGGCACGTATAAAAGCTGACTCTGGGGACCCATTCTGAGCTTGGCTCTAGCATTTATCACAGCAAGCCTTGGTTCTCTTTGTTCTGAGATATTTAGCTGAATTTCACATAGTGGTGATGATTTGTACACAATCATATAGCGTATAGCAAAGCCTCATTTGTCTGGCACTATCATATCATCAGGATGTTGAGGAAACTTATGTTTATATAGTTAAGAAAATACTTCTTTTACTTTTACTTTCTTTACTCTTTCACTTTGTGTTTTGATTAAAATATTTCTAAAATTGATTAAGCTGTTTTCTTGTTTCTTAAACAGTGTGCAATGAACATAACTTAACCTTTTTTATTGCTCCTTCTGATCATTAAGCACCTTAATTACTGCTCAAATGCTATAATGCAGTTTTAATGTCTCCTCCCTGTGTTGTTCATTATTATGGTTCTTGTCACTGAATCTGCAGCCAGCAGTATTTCCCTTCTCACTTGTGGTTCTGGCCTGACAAACCAGACAACCCATGGTTAGAATTGTCTGTAAAATAAAGACCAATAAATACTGAGTGGTCCTCTTCAACATTGTCTCATTGGTGAAGTGCATGAGTCATAATACATGGAAAACTGCTTTATAAGAACTTTCTAGGTTCTTATAATCACATCAACTGAGACAAAGTAGATGCATCCTAAAAGGTATCATGAATACCTTTTTGGAGGCTTTGGAGCATAGTTTGCATCACTGAATTTTTTTTAATATTGAACTTTTTAATTAAAACATTTTTAATTGACATGTAATAGTTACCTAATTTATGGGGTACATAGTAATGTTTGATATATACAAGGTATTGTGATTAATTAGCATATCCATTGTCTCAAACATTTGTCATTTCTTTGTGTCAGAAACATTCAATATACTCCTTGTAACTATTTGAGACTATACGTTATTGTTAACGATAGTCATCCAACAGTGCTATGGAACATTAGAAATGATTACTCCTACCTAGCTGTAATTTTGTATCCTTCAAGAAATCTCTCCCTATTCCCTCACTCCTCTACCCTTCCCAGCCTCTAGCAGCTGCCATTCTACTTTTTATTTCTATGAGGTCATATGAGAGATGAGATTATATCTCACTCACCTATGAGTGAGAACATGTAGTGTTTAATTTTCCATTCCTGGCTTATTTCATTTAATGTCCTCCAGTTTCATCCATGTTGCCATGAATGACAAGATTTCATTCTTTTTTAAGGTTGAATAGTATTCCATTGTGTCTATATGCCCCATTTTCTTTCTTCGTTCATCTGTTGTTAGACACTGCGGTTGATTCCATATCTTGGCTATTGTGAATAGTGCTGCAATAAATGTGGGGTGCAGATGTCTCTTTGGCATACTAATTCACATTTATTTGAATAAATGCCAACTGGAGGGATTGCTATATCATATAATAGTTCTATTTGTAGTATTTGAGGAACTTCCATTACTGTTGGTCATAGTAGCTGTGCTAGTTTACATTTCCACCAACGGTGTATAAGACTTCTCTTTTCTCTGCATCCTCATAACATTTGTTAATTTTTTTTTTAATAATAGCCATTTTAACTGGGGTGAGATGATATCTCACTGTGGTTTTGATTTGCATAATCCTGATGACTAGTGATGTTGAACATTTTTTCACATATTTGTTGGCCATTTGTGTGTCTTCTTTTGAGAAATGTCTGTTCAGAGCATTTGCCCATATTTAACTGGATTATTTGCTTTTTTGCTACTGATGTTTGAATTCCTTGTAACTAATGTTAATATTATTTCTTCCAGTTCATGAACATAATATGTTTTCTATTTTTTCATATCTTCTTTAATTTCTTTCATCAGTGTTTTATAGTGTTTTTTTGTAGAGATCTTTTACTTTCGTGATTAATTTTATTCCTAAGAATTTTTTGGTAGTTATTGTAAATCCAATTGATTTCTTGATTTACTTTTTAGCTAGTTTGTTGTTCATGTGTAGAAATCTTGCTTATTTTTAATTCTGCAACCTTACTGAAATCATTTTTAAGAGTTTTTTGGTAGAATCTTTAGGTTTTTCAGAATTTTACATCCTCCTTTCCAATTTGGATGTCCTTTCTTTTTCTTTTTTTTTTTTTTTTAGACAGTCTCACTCTGTCACCAGGCTGGAGTACAGTAATGCAATCTCGGCTTACTGCAACCTCTGCCTCCTGGGTTCAAATGATCCACCTGCCTCAACCTCCCAAGTAGCTGGGACTGCAGGTGCGTGCCACCAAGCCCAGCTAATTTTTGTATTTTTAGTAGAGACGGGGTTTCATCATGTTGGCCGTGATGGTCTTGATCTCTTGACTTCGGGATCTGCCCAGCTCAGTCTCCCAAAGTCCTGGGATTACAGGCATGAGCCACCATACCCAGCCTGATGCCCTTTCTTTCTTTCTCTTGCCTTATTACACTAGCTAGAGCTTCCAGTACTATGTTAAATAGTAGTGGTGAAAGTAGGCATTCTTGTCTTGCCTCAGATTATAGAGGAAAAGCTTTCAGCTTTTCTTTCCACTTTTCCCCATTGAATACGATGTTAGCTGTGGGTCTGTCAGTTTTTATTGTGTGAGGTACTTTCTTTGTATACCTAATTGCTGGATTTTCATTATAAAAATATATTGAATCTCATCAAATGCTTTTTCTGCATCTGTTGAGATGATTAAATGACTTGTCTTTCATTTTGTTAATGTGATGCATTATTTTCATAGATTTGTGTATGTTGAATCAACCTTGCATCCCTGGGATAAATCTCACTTGGTCATGGTGTATTTTAAAGTGTTGTTTGGATTTGGTTTGCTAGTATTTTGTTTAGAATTTTTGCATCTATGTTTATCGAGGATATTAACCTGTAGTTTTCATTCTGTTGTTGTGTCTTTGTCTGGTTTTGGTATCAGGCTAATGCCGGCCTTGTAGAATGAGTTTTAAAACATACTCTTTTCTTAAATTTTCTGGAATAGTTTGAGAATTGGTATTATTTCTCCTTTAAAATTTCGTAGAATTTAGCAGTGAAGCCATCTGGTCTTAGACTTTTTTTTTGTTGGGATACTTTTTATTACTGATTCAATCTTATTACTAATTATTATCCTGTTCAGCCTTTCTATTTCTTCTTGGTTCAATCTTAGTAGGTTGTATCTGCCTAGGAATTTATCCATTTCCTCTGAGTTTTCAAATTTATTGGCATATAGTTGTTCATAATTGTCTCTAATAATCATTTTTATTTCTGTCATACCAGTTGGGACATTTCCTTTTTCATTTCCGATTTTGTGTCTTCTTTCTTTTTTCCTTAGTCTAGCTACTGGTTTTTCAATGTTTTTCATTTAAAAAAAAAAAACTTTTTGTTTTGTTAATTATTTCTTTTTTGTCTCAATTTCATTTTTTTTACTCTGATCTTTATTATTTATTTTCTTCTACCAATTTTGTATTTTCTTTGTTCTTGTTTTTCAGTTCCTTCAGATGTATTGTTAGGTTGGTTGTTTAAAATAATTCTGTTTTTTTTTTAATGTGAGGATGTATTGTTATAAACTTGCCTCTTAGTAGTACTTTTGCTGTGTTGCATAGGTTTTGGTATGTTATGTTTCTATTTTAATTTGTTTCAAAAAGATTAATTTCTTTCTTAATTTCTTCCTTTACTCACTGGTCATTCAAGAGGATGTTGTTTACTTTCCATGTGTTTATATAACTGCAAATGTTTCTCTTGTTATTGATTTCTAGTTATTCCATTATAATCAGATGAGATACTTGATATAATTTTAAGTAAAAAAATTTTTAAGATGTATTTTGTGTTTTAACATAGAGTCAATCCTGAAGAATGTTCCATGTGCTGATTAAAAGAATGTGTATTCTGCAGCTGTTGGATGAAATGTTCTGTCAATGTCTGTTAGGCCCCTTTGGTCTATGGGGCAGTTTAAATTCAATGTTTTTTATTGATTTTCTGTTTAGATGCTCTGTTCAGTGCTGAGAATGGTGTTGAAATTCGCAACTATTATTGTATTAGGATCTATCTCTCCTTTTAGAGCTAACAATATTTGCTTTATATACCTGTGTGATCTGGTGTTGGGTGCAATTATATTTACAATTGTTATATCCTCTTGCTAAATTTGATCCCTTTAATATTATATAATATCATTCTTTGTCTCTTTTTATAAAAGCTTTTGAGTTACAGTCTGTTTTATCTGATATAAATATAGCTTCTCCTGCTCACTTTTGTTTTCCATTTCCATAGATTATCTCCCTCCATCCCTTTACTTTTAGTCTATGTGTGTCTATAAGTGAGAAAAGTTTCTTGTCAGCAGCATATAATTGGGTCTTTTAAAAAAATTCATTCAGCCAGTTCATGTTTTCATTAAGAAATTTAATCTGTTTACATTCCAGGTAATTATTGATAGGTTCGAACTTACTCCTGTCTTTTTATTGATTGTTTTCTGCGTGCTTTATATATTCTTTGTTCCTTACTTTTTTAGTATTATTTATTTTTGAAATTTGGTGGGTTTTTGTAATGACAATAATTTATTTATTTATTTTTCTTCTGTGTGTATCAGCTTTACCACTGAGTTTTACAGTTTAACATGTTTTCATGATGGTGGCTGTTGTCTTTTCACTTCCAGATGTAAGATTCCACTGAACACTAGATTGATCTAGTAGTGATAAGTGACCTTACTTTCTTAGTTTTTGTTTGTCTGAGAAAGACTTTATTTCTCCTCATTTCTGAGGAATAGATTTGCTGGGTATAATATTATTTGCTAACAGATTTTTTTTGTCTTCAGTACTTTGAATATATCATCCCATTCTCTCCTGGCCTATAAGGTTTCTGCTGAGAAATCTGCTTTTAGTCTAATGAGGATTCCCTTATATGTGACTTGACACTTTTCTCTTGCTGTTTTTACAATTTTTTCTTAGTCTTTTGACAATTTGACTGTATTTTACCTTGCATAGAACTTGTTTGGGTTGAACCTATTTGGGGATATTTGAACTTCCTAAATCTGAATGTCTATTTCTCTCCCAAGATTCAGAAAGTTTTCATCTATTTCATTAAATATGTTTTCTAAACATTTTCCCTTCTCTTCCCCTTCTAGAATCCCCTTATTGTGAATATTTGTTCACTTAATGGTGTTCCATAAACCCTATAGGTATTCTTCACTCTATGTTTTTTGTCTGCCAAAGTTATTTTTAAAAACTTATCTTGAAGTTCAGATATTCTTTCTTCTGGTTGGTCTAGTGTGTTGTTGAAGCTCTTGATTGTATTTTTTTACTTCATTAATTGAATTTTTCAGCTCTTAAGATTTCTGTTTGATTCTTTTTTATTATCTCTATCTCTTTGTTGATTGTTTTCCTGATTTCATTCAATTGTCTATCTGTATCTCTTGTGTCTCATTGAGTTTCCTTAAGATTATTATTTTACATTACTTTTCTGTCATTTCATATTTCCTTATGATTTTGGTCTAGAGAATTTTTGTGTTCCTTTGGAGGTGTTATTTTCCTTGCTTTTCCATGTTTGATGTGTTTCTAAGTCGATTTCTCTGCATCTGGTGGAACAGTCACCCCTTCCAATTTTATGGCATAAACTTCATAGGGAAACACTTATTCATATGGCTGGGTCTTGGTGTGTCAGTTGGGTGGAGTGCATTGGTTTTGGTTCTAAGTGGATACAGTAATGTAGTCTCCATGCAGTGTCTTCAGTTCTAATCTACACTAATGATGTTTGTGAATGTATCAATGTCCTAGGCTGCGAAAGTTTGAGGTGGAAGTGATGTGGCTTTGCCAAGGATGGACTTACCAAGCTGTTTCTCAAGCTAGGGATGCATGTTTGCACAAAATGGGTCAGCCAACTCTGGGTCTAGCTCACTGGGGTTGGAGCTACAGTGCTATAACTGTGGCCAGGGTTATGAGAATGCGACTGTAGTGCTGGCTTGGAGGTGTGTTCACCTGGAGTGGGACTACTTGGCTATTTTTGTGGCTCAGAGTGTGGGTGCATGGCTGTTCGGCCTCTCTAGGGTTGTGTCTGCCATGGGTGAGACGACAAGGTTGTTTTTCAGTTCCTGACCATGAGTGCAAGGCTACAGAACAGGCCTGGGGTGACCGTCTTCTGAGGCAAGGCCCACAAACCTGTTTCTCAGGCCCTGGGCACTGGCACATGACTGCTTGGCCAGCCCAAGGGCATGTCTACTGGGAGCAGACCTGTTGGACTATTTCTCAAGCCCTGGGCATGGGTGATGGGCTACTGAGCAGGCCTGGAGGCCATGTCTTCTGGGTGTGAGTCCACCGGGATGTTTCTCAAGCCCTAGACATAGGTGCCTGGCTGTCTGGTCAGCCCAGGGGCATGTCAGCTGCTCAGCACCTCAGTGGCTCTTCTGCTTGAGGGAGGGCATGCAGTAGTTTGGCCGGCTCAATAGAGGGTTCTCCCTAGGTGAGTCTGCCAGACTACTTCCCTGTCTGGAAGTGTAGGTGAGCAGGGCACACTCCAGTAGTGACTCTGTTCTTAAGATGGCTCTATGGTTCCACAGCTTGGCTCACCGGTGGTGGGTGGAAGTGTGGAGTGACACCTTGTGCTCCTGGTCCTGGGCAATGCATCTGTGTGAATTCCTGACAGCTTCCAAAACTGGGCTCTGGGGTTGCGAGGACTATGGGATTCTACTATTATAAGCACTGTAGGTGTTTGTGGTGGCAGTGAGGGCTGATGGGGTTTTTCTGATTACCTTTTCTCCACAAGGGGATGTCCCTCCTGACTCTGAGCTGGTCCAGGTGAGGAAGACAAGGCTATAGTGTCTGGGCACCTCTACATTGCCCTCCTGGCCTTCCAATCACCACAGACGCCCCTCCCCCAACCCTGCTACGCTGCACTCCATTGCTCTCCCTTTAACACTCCAATCGAATCTTAGCTGTTTATTTGTTGCCTTGTTCTTTTTTGTGAAGGTTGTGGGGATGAGCACCAAGCATCTCTAGTCAGCCATCTTGTTGACATCACTCTTTTCTGAATCTTGAATTTAATTTATTCTCTGCCCAGTTATTCAACATAGATGCCATCAAGGTCTTCTTGATGATATTAAAGCAAACGAAAAGGACTATGTCTATGGGATAGCCCTCATCTCACTCATGGTTCAATATCCAGATCTCCTGTCTGGTGCTAAGAAACATCTGCAATAAAGTAAGAGTATATTCAAAGTGGGGTGCTGGGGGGAGCGTGTAGGGCAGGAGAAAGAACATAGAAGTTGTCTATTTGGTAAAAACAAGCATATCACTGTTCAAAGATTGTACAGAACTGGAAAATATGCATGAGCCAGAATTTCCGTCCATCTCTGTATCTTCGTCACCTCCTCCTGTTGCTGGCTTTTTGCAGCATGCCCTGAGCCTCGTTGCTGATTTGGAAATCCTATGAAGTTATTAGCCTCTGAACTGGCAGAAGACATGAAGAAGAGGAACTTCAACTCTTCCATAAACTTTAGTGTGTGTTCCTCTTTTTAAAAGACTTGGAGGCCAGGCGCGGTGGCTCACGCCTGTAATCCCAGCACTTTGGGAGGCCGAGGTGGGTGGATCATGAGGCCAGGAGATCGATACCATCCTGGCTAACACGGTGAAACCTCGTCTCTACTAAAAATACAAAAAATGAGCCGGGCATGGTGGCGGGCGCCTGTAGTCCCAGCTACTGGGGAGGCTGAGGCAGGAGAATGGCGTGAACCCGGGAGGCGGAGCTTGCAGTGAGCCGAGATCGTGCCACTGCACTCCAGCCTGGGTGACAGAGAGAGACTCCGTCTCAAAAAAAAAAAAAAAAAAAAAAAAAAAAAAAGACCTGGAAAACTAACACTTTACAATCTATGGTGGTGTGACTATGTACTTTTCCTGCTAATCTATAGGCTTCACAAGATCAGGTACTTTGTCCTTTACCTATCTAATCCCCAGCAGTGCCTGGTGCTCCTGGGCTCTCTAACCTTCTTGATCTTCTAAACTCTGCTACTCTTCAGTCCTTAATTAGCATAACCATTTCCAAGTTCAGGATCCTAAATTTTAAATCTTGCAGAGGGCTGGGATCAGCTTCCCTCACTTTTACCTCTCAATTCAATCTCTAGTATCCTCATCCAATTTCTGGCTTAAGCAATTTGCTTCTATATGAATGAACCCTAAATAAATATCTCCACACAACCATTTAAATTAATTCCTGTGCATATCCTTTGTCAAGTCAGTGATCATTGCTTACATATGTAAAAAGAAAAAAGAAGTTGATTATTTCTTTTATTCTTGGGTTGAAATGTAAGCAGATCTTCTAGGAAGGAGATGTCGATTTTAGTACTAGCCTTTTAAGTAATTTCCTGCCTTCCTTTACACTAGCTATTAATGTCTTGGACCCTCAGTTTTCTTGGCTGTAAAATATGGCGGTTGAACTAAATAATTTCTTCAGCAATGCCAAGTTTTAAGATGCTATTTTATTGATTACAGGAATTTAACTTCATTTAATTGGCTGAAAGAACTACTATCAGAATTTCTTTAAAATAATATTAAATTTTATTTGTCCTATTATTTTTCAGATTTTTTTGCTTTATATTGGATATTTTTAGTGATAAAATATTTTACACACGCAAAAAAGTAAAGAGAATCATACAACAGACACTTGTACCATGTATGACAATGTACCTGGCACACAGTAGGTGAATAATAAGTACTCTTGAAATGAAAGAATGATCTGGACCGTCGTCAGAGATAACTACAGTTGCTGTAAAATAGCTGTGATTTTCCCAGAATGACCAGCAGAGGGCGGACTTGCACATTGACAAAACTGACCCTTGATTTAGGTAAATTACCTTGGTGTCTTAGCTCCCCTGATACAACTCAATTATTGTGAAATTGCTTAGCACATATCCAACAGCTGATCTATGTACCCCTTGTTAACCATATTAAATGAACACAACTACATGTTTGCAAATTGTTCAGAGACTTCAAAGTCAATGCATTGTCAAATAACAGTTTGGAAAATTTGCAGTATTTAAACCACCTATCTAGATCACTCTAAATCTCCCTAAATCTTCTTTGTCAGTTGTAGTTATATTTCTAAACCTTGTCATTAGGAGTAGCAGAGTGATGGTCTGAATTAATTATCAAAGTTGCTGAATATTTTGTTTCACTAGTTAAATATTGTAATTTCTCTCTCTTGATCTGTTAACAAAATATATATAACCCCCCCCATACACACACATGCATATCCATTCCTTTTGCCCAGAGGAAGCCACTGTTAACAGTTTCTTGAATCTTTTTTGAAATTTCATATGCACATATAACCTAGATACATAGGTTTTTTTAACCATAAATGGGATCACAAATGCATGCAGTCCTGTAACGTAATTTTTTAAAATAAGCATGTAATCACCTACAATATATGTGTGTTAACTAGTAGAGATCTTGGCAGAGAGCAAAAGTCCTGAATGTTTCTGGTCTGATTACTGGGAATCCATTTGGCCCAGCCAACACACTCAATCCTTTGTTGTCTCTTGTGTGTAGATACGTGTTTTCAGTGGGAAGTCATAAAAATAACCCCTGAATCTTGGTTATCCTATACTTTTTGCCTCTGCACATGCAGGTGGAGGATTACCACAACAACAAGATGCAGCTGTAAGAAAATAGGCTTGCTTTGTAGTGTGGCTGAGCACTACAGCCAGATCAAAGCCATAATTTCCAGTGTCAATCATGAGGATTCTCTTTCCCATAAATCCCTCTAAATTGTACATTTCTTGCTATGGAAATATTTGCCTTTGAATTTCTCAATCTCTATTTAAGGAAAATAAATGGAAAATAATAGTTTAGATTCAGGAAATGCAAGGGTTACTTTAGCTTTTGCATTGCATTTGTACAGTCTAATAGTAAATCCACTTTATAACTAGGATTTATATATAGTACCATGTTCAACTTCTTTTACACTGGTCCTTCTGTGTCCGGGATCCATAATCTGTGGGCCATGGACTGGTACTGGTCTGTGGCCTGTTAGGAACTGGGCCGCACAGCAGGAGGTGAGTGGTGGACTAGCAAGCAAAGCTGCATCTGTATTTACAGCCACTGCCCATTGCTTGCATTACTGCCTGAGCTTTGCCTCCTGTCAGATCAGTGGTGGCACTGGATACTCATAGGAGTGCAAATGCTATTGTGAACTGCGCATGTGAAGGATCTAGGTTGCGGGCTCCTTAAGAGAATCTAATATCTAATGATCTGTTACTTTCTCCTATCCCTTGAGATGGGACCATTTAGTTGCAGGAAAACAAGCTCAGGGCTCCCACTGATTCTACATGATGGCGAATTGTATAATCATTTCAGTATATATTACCATGTAATAATAATAGAAATAAAGTACACAATAAATGTAATGCATTTGAATCTTCCCAAAATCATCCCCAGCCCACCCCACTCTGTGGAAAAATTGTCTTCCACAAAACTGGTCCCTGGTGCCAAAAAGGTTGGACACAACTGCTCTATGTTACACCAACATTAACTGATACTAACAGAAATCTTATTTACCACAGTAAACACACGAAGTTATTTTATATACATTTTCACAGAGCAAGTTCATTTTGGTAATACCCAAATCCATATAGCATACTATGTTTCTTTCTATGATTATCATCATGGACTCTCTAAATTGGAAAATGAGTCCATCTGGTCCAATTTTACGTTATATATTAGCAGAGCCTTGCTATGCACAAGACTCTGCTACTAGATACCTCTGTTGAAAACTATTAATCCACAGACCAGCAGTAGCAGCAGCAGCAGCACCAGCGAACTCAGGCAAAGGCAAACTAAATTCAGAGGACCCACTTCACACACATTGAATTGGAATTTCGGGGAGTTGGAACTAACAATCTGATTTAACAAGGACTTTGGGTGATTCTTGTCATACTAAAGTTTGAGAACCATTGATCTATAAACTCCTCATTTATGATCACTAGTTTCTGCTTAAATACTTCCTTAATTAGGAAATCTACTACTTTACAAGGCAGACCATTGCATTTTAGAACATTACGTCTTGTTGGAAAATCCCTTCTTATTTAGATCCAAGTCTACCTCCCTGGAGCCTCTATGTACTACTTGTTTTGCTCAACAAGAGCACAAACAGTGTTGACTCCATCTTCTATATGATGGTGAGTTGTGGTCAAACACAGCTATCCTGCTCCTCTTCCTCCCTCCATGAGTGTCCTCCTCCCCCAATGAATGTCCTTCTCGGGATAAATAACTTTAGTGGCGTTTAAACGTTCACCAAGCTGCATTTATCTCTTTAATATTCTTATTGTTCTTCTTTAATGATGTTCTGTTTTGTCACCATTCCTTCGAAGTGAAACACTTCAAAGAGTACAATAAATAAATAAATAAATAAATAAATAAATAAATAAAAATTTTAAAAATAAATTTAAAATGAGAACAGAAGATAATCCTTTAAGTGTGGTCTGACAACAGAGGGTAAAACAAATAGATACCTCTGTTAAAAAGTAAGTGCTATTATTGGTTTGGGATTGGACATTCTGATTATAATAGGCTTTTTCCTTTATAAAACTGAAATATCTACAGAAGTCAGGTTTTCTTCTAAAAGGAGTTATTTATTTGGGTTAGTGACTTATTGTTTGACATTTTCAAGATAATTTTAAATTCGTTTTACTTAACCACAAACCATTATAAAGGAGACGCATTTCCTTCGCTTTGCATAAATTATCCCTCCACCATTAGGATTCCCCAAGATAGGAAAGTTACATACCTGGGAAAAACCGTGGTGGTAAATGAGGTTCAGTCTGATGACCACTGCAGCCCATGACTGTGCCAAAGACAGACGACCTTTGCTTCCCCTCAGCCTCACCACAATGTTTCATTGGCCAGTGCAGGAGAAACCAGGATGCTTCCTCATACTGCACATCTTTATCTGAGAACCAAAGGACAAATATGGGTGTCACATGCCAGCTCCTTCTACCTCCTTCTGAAACCAGAGGACTGGACTGGGACCAACATAGATTATGCTGTTTAGTCCACAGATTTCAGGAAAAGTGAATTCTGAAGAATCATTTTTTTTAGATCTTCCTATGTGTAAAATTCTTGCACAATTTTCACGAAAATTGTGAACTTTAAATGAGATTGTAAATCTCACCAAAGATTTGTACACATAGGAAGATCTAAAAAAAATGATTATTCTTTTTTTCCTTTATAGCTGATGCTTGACTTTTTTTCCCTTGGTAATATAGCTTATGAAGCAGATATATATGCCAATACGCCTTTGATTTTAAGTCTTTCAAATAGAAGACCGTATGGATAAATTGACATATGAGAGATGGATAAATGTATGGACACATACATGTTCAACAGTTGTTGTTTTAGAGATTATGCCACAGAGTCATCAAATGCTGTCTAACACTAAATTAGGTTTTCCTGTGAGTTGGTAAGCAACCTGTTGTGGGAAGTAATCAAGTAGGGACTAGATATCCATCTATCAGAAAAAATGAATTGCTAGAGAGATATGGCATAGCCTTTCCAAATTTAAGTTTCCATGAGTGTAGAGAAATGAGGATAATGGCTGTTAATGGTTAGTGTTTACCTTAGGAAAGCCACCAATCTAACTATTCTATCTGCACTAACTCATTTAATATAGAAAGAGATAGTTCTGAAAAGGGAATTTTAACAATAGTCTGACTTTCTGCAAAGAAAATGCCAAGTGACAAAGTTATATTGTTGATATACACACATATTCACAAAAGACCACTATATAGGGAATAAGCTTTTGCAAATAAACACAGTATTGCCTCCAAATCAGTGACTTATTGTTAAACTTCCCAATTTCTTTCACCCTTCGCACTTTGCCTTCTAACTCCTATATCTCCTGCCTTCATTTAGTTGCCCAGTAGGAAGGTTGGACCAAAGTGTTTTCTTAGACCTCCAAACTAAAACCCCTTTGCAGCCAAGGGTAGAGGAAAATAAATATATTTAGAAGGGAATTAAATCAATGCCAGCCTAGGAGGGTCAGCAGACCTGACAAAAGGTTTCCTTTCAGCTTACTTTTAAATATGACCTTCAGGAGGCTAGAGACTTGTGAGGGTTTGGGTGTTTAGTAATTTACATTGGCTTGTTCCCAAGCTCTGCCTTCCCTTAGTGATGTCCTAGACAGAGCGCTCTGCAAATTCCTCACACAGTCCTCCCTTTCTCTATGTAAGGTAGACTTTAATCTGATCTGGAGTTCACTTACATCAAATGCAGTTTGCCATTTCTGTAGGATTTAATGGCACCAAAATTCTTCCCAAAACATGTTGATCCCCTACTCCATTGCTACTTCCTTCAGGAAGCAAGGGAAAGAGATTTGCTGAATGTCCACTCTGTCACTGATGACCAGGTTAAGTGTTCTCACATAGATCACCTATGAAGAACTGATGACTAATCTCTTTTAATAGATTAGGAAGCCGTGGCTCAGAGAGATTAGAGAGTTGTCCAAAGGGAGGATTCCAGCTGCAACTGTAGCCTTCTGCTCCAGGGCCCTCTCCCTGCCTCAGGGTGCCCCATCGACACGTAGCCCATGCCCACAGCACCTCCAAGACACCTGGCTCAGCATTCAGCACCCTCTACCTTGTACTGTAATAATCTGTGCCCACATCTTCTCTCCTTTACTGTCTTCTCTCCAAGGACCAGGAGTGGGTTGTGTTTATCCTTCTATCCCCCATAAGGAGCAGTTTCTGGCTCACAGTGGGTTCTTATTTTACAGTTGTTGAATTGCAGGTTCGACGTGCATTGGCATTCCATCAAAAGAGCATTAGGACTTACTTGGAATCTCCAGAGACTCTCAATGTGGTCACATTGTTCTAAGCAGGTGAGCACCAGCCCTTCATCCCGGCAGCACTTAATGGCCTCAGACCACAGACCCCAGTAGCAATCATTGCTACTCTCTCTTCCACATTCCCCTTCATTATCTGGAGGAACAAAGACCATCATAAGTGCTGAAAATCCAAGTACATGAGGATGAATGACCACTCAATTAAAAAACCTCTATATCAGCAAAGATTTCTAACATTTTTTTTTTCAGGAATACTTCAGTGTCCTAAAAATTGGGTTGGCTCCTGACTTTCACAATCTTTCCTTGGTGGAAAAAGTGATGATCCAGCCCCACTTGATTCCGAAGTCATCACTAACCCGGGAAGGGAGAATGTGTGCTGGAATAAATTTTAGGACATTGATTTTTTAAATCTCTCCTCTACCATTGTTCATGTGGGTTATAGGCTCTCTAAGTATTGCATCAGGGAAGGATAAGACTGGGCAGGAGAGCAGGAGCCCTCAGAAGTTCCCATCTTCCAGTTGTTCTTGTTCCCAGAAGTCTCTAGGTCAGATGGAGGAAAGGGATTACAGGAAGAAACAGAGAAGTTGCAAATAAGCAGCAGGAAGAGAGGGGTTTCCTTCACATACACACTATCTACCTGCCTCTGGAACCAAGCCCGTGTCTTTAGGCTCTGCTCTGCTCAGTCTTGCCTTCCTCTTCTACCACCATTTTTAAGGAAAGCTATTCTGTGCTTTGCCTCTGAACTTGCTCATATTGCCTCTGTTTTTGAAATTTTACATAGATAAATCTCCAAAGGAATCATATCTGTTCAATGCTTAGCTGTCTTCCTAGCATTTTACCAAGTTTTTTACTTTCAATGTGGTCCTTAGAAAAAGTAGATAGAGCCAGTATTACTGCAACCCCACTTTCCTGACAGCTCACTGAAGAACAGTCACTTGTTCAGAGAATGCAAGTACCAAATAGTGAAGCTAGGCCAAGTACATGGGCTATTTGTTACATGCTTGGCATCCAACTAGAAGCACTTCCAGTAACTCGCTGCCATATTTCAAGGTGCCCACCCACCCATGCTTCCTTCTGGGGAATTCCTGTCCAGATCCCCTAATGTCCTAAGCAGCTGTGCTCTGGCCAGTGCGGTTTTTTTTCCCAGCTCTTGTCTCAGCTGAGTGCTGATGGTGAGCTTCTGATATGGTTTGGCTGTGTCCCCACCCAAATCTCATCGTGAATTCCCACATGTTGTGGGAGGGACTCGGTGGGAGGTAATTGGATCATGGGGGCAGATCTTTCCCTGTACAAGCTGTCTCTTTGCCTGCTGCTATCCATGTGAGATACGCCTTTCACCTTCCACCATGATTGTGAGGCCTTCCCAGCCATATGGAACCGTAAGCCCAATAAACCTCTTTCTTTTGTAAATTGCCCAGTCTCAGGTATGTCTTTATCAGCAGTGCAAAAATGGACTAATACAGTAAATTGGTACCAGTACAGTGGGGTGCTGCTGAAAAGATACCCAAAAATGTGGAAGCGACTTTAGAACTAAGTAACAGGCAGAGGTTGGAACATTTTGGAGGGCTCAGAAGAAGACAAAAAATGTCGGAAAGTTTCAAACTCCCTAGAGACTTGTTGAATGGCTTTGACCAAAATGCTGATAATGATATAAACAATGAAATCCAGGCTGAGGTGGTCTCAGATGGAGATGAAGAACTTGTTGGGAACTGGAGTAAAGGTGACTCTTGCTGTTTTAGCAAAGAGACTAGCAGCATTTTGTCCCTGCCCTAGAGATTTGTGGAACTTGGAACTTGAGAGAGATGATTTAGGGTATCTGGCAGAAGAAATTTCTAAGCAGTGAAGCATTCAAGAAGTGACTTAGGTGTTGTTAAAGCTCAGTTTTAAAAGAGAAACAGAGTATAAAAGTTGGGAAAATTTGCAGCCTGATGCTGCCATAGAAAAAAATATCCCATTTTCTGAGGAGAAATTCAAGCCAGCTGCAGAAATTTGCATAAGTAGCAAGGAGCCGAATGTTAATTACCAAGACAATGAGGAAAATGTCCCCAGCGCATGTCAGAGGGCTTCATGGTATCTCCTCCCATCACAGGCTCGGAGGCCTAGGAGGAAAATATGGTTTTGTCTGCAGCCTGGCCTAGGCTCCCCATGCTGTGTGCAGCCTAGGGACTTGGTACCCTGCTTCCCAGCCACTCCATCCATGGATGAAAGGGGACAACATGGAGCTCAAGCCATGGCTTCAGAGGGGTCAAGCCCCAAACCTCGGCAGCTTCCACATGGTATTGAGCCTGCGGGTGCATAGAAGTCAAGAATTGAGATTTGGGAACCTCAGTGTATGGAAATGCCTGGATGCCTAGGCAGAAGTTTGATGCAGAGGTGGGCCCCTCATGGAGAATCTCTGCTAGAGCAGTGCAGAAGGGAAATGTGGAGTTGGAGTCCCCACACAGAGTCCCTATTGGGGCACTGCCTAGTGGAACTGTGAGACGAGGGCCACTGTCCTCCAGACTCCAGAATGGTAGATCCACCAACAGCTTGCACCGTGCACCTGGAAAAGTCACAGATACTCAATTCCAGCCCATGAAAGCAGCCAGGAAGGAAGCTGTACCCTGCAAAGCCACAGGGACAGAGCTGCCCAAGACCATGGGATCCCATTTCTTACATAAGTATGACCTGGATGTGAGACATGGAATCGAAAGAGATCATTTTGAAGCTTTAAGATTTGACTGCCTCACTGGATTTGAGACTTACCCAGGGCCTGTAGTCCCTTTGTTTTGGCCAATTTCTCCCATTTGGAATGGCTGTATTTACCCAATGCCTGTACCCCCATTGTATCTAGGAAGTAACTAACTTGCTTTTGATTTTACAGGCTCATAGGCAAAAGGGTCTTGCCTTGTCTCGGACGAGACTTTGGACTGTGGATTTTTGAGTTAATGCTGAAATGAGTTAAGACTTTGAGGGATAGTTGCGAACTGTAAGACCAATAAGTTTCTTTTATAAATTGCCCAGTCTTGGGTATGTCTTTATCAGCAGTGTGAAAACTGACAAAAATATAGCTCCTAACCCTTTAAGAGTTAGCAATGAGTGGGAAAGGCCAAAAGGAGAGTTACAAAGCTAGAGAGGAGGCAAGGGCAGCCTTTATGGGCCATGTGTAAGATAAAATGAGAATGCCATCCAGCAGAGAGAGAACAGAATGGTGCAGTCAAAGAAAAATAGAAAGGTAACGGTCCTAGTCCATGAGAAGGAAATACAGCATCCTTAGCTTTTCAGAACTGTTGTATTAAAGCTCTCTGTTTCTTCAAAATAACCCTAATTTTTTGAGCTAGCGAGTTGGAACTCTATGCCATGATTTAGGTATAACCTGAGTGTCAGTGAGCTCAGAGTACAGAGCAGTGAACACTGTTACAGAGCCCCTCCTACAAAGGGTGCTGACTAAATAACTCGGAAGCCACCATCAGTGGGGCTTTACTGAGGTAGGAGCAGGGACTATGTGCAGGGCATACAATTAGTCTGAAATATTGGGTCCTTTCTTCATCACGCTCCTCTTGGGATATTTCTTTATTACTTAGTGTTAAGTGCATCTGTATAAGAGACCACCTGAGCAGGCTTAGTGTGAGCAACAAGGCTGTATATTCACTTGGGTACAAGTGGGCTGAGTCCGAGAAAGAAGTCAGCAAAGGGTGGTGAGAGTGGAACTGGTTTTATAGGTTTTGGGTAGGTAGTGGAAAGTTACAGTTAGGGGCAGTTTTTTTGGGCAGGGGAAGAACGTCACAAGGTGCATAGTCACAAGGCATGATATCACAAGGTCGATTGATTAGTTAGGGTAGGGCAGGAACATACCACAATGGTGGAATGTTGCAAGATAGGTTAATCAGTTAAGGCAGGAACTAGCTCTTTCTTCTTCTTTAGTGGTTCTCCTGGTGCTTCAGGCTTTGTGACTCCAGGAGGCCTAAATGTGTGGGTCATAGGGGTCACAATGGCTCGACCATGGTGTAGCCTGTTCAAAAGACCTTACACTTAGTCCCTCGATGTTTTTAGGAAGTAGCATATTAAATATATCAACCTGTTGTTCAGCTCTATTGCTAACATAAAATTGTGTTTACATCTGTACTAAAATATTAATTGGTATGTTAAATTGTGATTTGTGTATATATTTATCTCTCCACTAGACTGTGACCTCCAGATCATAAGGCTGGTTTACTTTTCTTTAAATACACTGTGCCAAATACTACCCCTTGCCTGCCATAGGGACCCAATAAATACGCAAGGAATGAGTGAATGAATAAATTAGTATATTACCAAAGACAGTGTACCTCAGTAAATGGCACTAAAATGTACTATTAAGGCAAGAATAACGTGAAAATTTCTTACTGATCTAAAGTTACATTATCTACCTATACCCCCATGAAGAGAATAGGATAAATAAATAGTATCTCGTACAAAGAATACATATCACATCCTCTTTAAGTTGAATTTTGGGGATGACTTATTGAACCCCTATTGTATAATTTACATGTCATCTCATGGTGCAACATCACTGTTTGCTGGGCCATTGCCATGGAAGTCAATGTGGGTGATGAGACCTGCCCAAAACCTCCCCAACACTTTGCCCAGGTGGTCTGCCCTTTGAATCATGACTGCCTCTACTGACTTTGCTTTATTGAGTGCCTCCAGTAAATTAAAGCAGCTTTCCAGAAACTGGATGCAGGGATTTTTCCGCTAAGAGCCAGAAGCATTGTGAAAGTAGTCATTTACACAGGAGAAAGGTCACTTAGATCAGAAAAAGCCTGCTGGGATTGGTTGGTCAGACCCAATTGTTAAGTTTCCAAGAATTTGTCAAGGCAGTTGCTCAATTCTTAAATGATATAAATTTACGAACCAATTCTATGAAAACCAAAGATAAGAAAAACTCAAAATCATTACTTCCTTATTACTACATTTTACTATTATTGACACTTATAAAGTTATTTCTATGTATTGTATTTGCACGATGGAACTACTGCATAATGATGTGCTACTGTGTAGCATCTCTTCCCAACTCTGTGTTCAACAAGTCATTTGGTAGCTTGAAATTGGCCTTGGTGGGAGTATTTACACCTTAGAACTCAGCAAACACTACAAATCAGGGCTATCCTCCACCCCCAGAGCCTGTTGTTCATCATTTGCCAGCACACCACAGATGTGCCCTTGAATAAACTCAGCAATTTCAGCCATGCCTTTCAATGAGAATTAAACATTCAAATGAGGACAATGCTTTAGAATGCACAGTGGAGGATGCAGTAAACATCTGCTCAACATTCTCTAATCCTTGAGAAAAAAATTTCATAAAACTGCTGGAGCGGAAGCTCCCCTTCTTTGTATTATGAAAGCCAGCATGTGTAGACCCTTACTGCCAGCGACCCTCTCTCTCCTTGGGAAGCACTTTATGGGAACCAAGCTCAAAAGAGATTATGTCTCAACTGCATTTTAATACTCTGGCTGCAAACCTTTAATGAAAAAGGCAGAAAAGGTACATTAAAAGCCTCATATTGATCCGTGAGGCTTTTTATGATCATAGACAACAAAAATGAAGTGGTAAAGCAAAGGCTATTAACTTACTATGATAACAGCAGGACAAATAAACAGAAAAATGCTTTTCAAAAAGTGTAGGTATGAGCTTACATAAGCAGATTGCAAGAAAGTCACCACCCTTAAAAGGCCATCATTTATCAAAGCAATAAAAAAGTCACAATGATTTCAACCAGTATCTAGTGGTAGTAAAAGATACGGCCTTACAAATCAGATACTTCATACCCCAATACAATTGCTAATATCTAATTCTCTTGAGACAGTTTGCATGTTTTGAATTTAAATTAAACCAAGAAATCATTGCCAGAAATGTATGAGGTAATAAGATTTGTTTTTTGCCCAAAGTTAGGTCACAGTCCAACATACCAAGCCATAGATTACTTTTTTTCAGTCTGGGAGACTATATTGTAAAGAGGCACGTTAAAATAAGACAGTAAATGCTTGCTTTTTTAAAAAAAAAAATACATTTGCCAATAGCTACCATATGAAATAAATGCTCACTCGGGTGCTATATCAAGTTCAATCACAGCCATAGGGTCAAACAGATACACACCTTAGCAGGTAATTCTTTCCTCTGGCCAACAACTTTCTCAGTTTTAATGATGCTCTGGACTCTGGAACTCAGCATCCTTACTTCTATGGATGCTCAAAAAAGTTGTTTTAGGTATTTCTTTGCAGACAGCAAGTCTTGTTGTCTTGAATCAGTTTCCTCTCTTTTTGCTAAAGCAATTTTCTTATGAGTTATTAAGTTGCTTATAAAACATTTATGAGCAAATAACCTCACTAATTCACATTAAAAAGAAAAACAATCAATTTGCTAAGAGAGCAGCTGTGGTAAAACAAATGAACACACAAATTTTTTCAATCTCAAAAGAAAGTGTGCTGGTCACTTTGCTCTTCTGTTTTTATCTCTTTTTAGCAGCAGCCTGGGAGAAAAATGTTGTGTGGTTGAGAGTTGCTTCTGGGTCAACCTGATTATTCAAAAAAACAAAGAAAGGTTGTTTTCCCTTTGCTCATGTTGATACTGTTCCTGCCCTCATTTCCAAAAAAGAGAGTAAACTCTTTCCTTACCTCCACTTTGGAAAAATATTTGCATAGAAATTTATCTTGCCTGATGAGCCTTTAGTCTTAGCTAGTGTGACATTTCTACATTATATGAATTTCCATTGCTGAATCATTTTAGGAAAAATTAAAATATTTTCCTCAGTAAATACATGTAGTCATAGCCTCTTTGCAACATGCTAAATCAGCCTTTGATTCATTTTGATTTAAATTATAACATTTTGTGAAAATATGAAAGTATAAGGTACATTCACAGGCTCTCAGAAAAATTTACATGCACCTTAGTAAGGAAATTTGACAACCCTCTAACTGGTCAATTGCTTCCTATCTTTCTACATATATCATCTTTGGAGGTATTTCTCTTGTTACTGCCTGTTCAGTAACCCTTTGATGGGTCCTTGTGGCCTGCAGAACAAAGTTGAAAATCTTCAATATGGCATTCAAGGCCTTCCAAGACTTACTTCCAACTTTCTGACTTTCCTTCCCCTACATTTACCCACAGGTGACCTTTCTGTAAGCTAAGAACTGTGTTCAGCACTTCAAATTCATTAACTCATTCGTATCTCATGAAAACCCTAGGAAGTAGATGCTATTATCACTATTTTACAGAATAAGAAAATGAGGCCCAGCAAGACTAAATAACTTGCCCAAGGTCACACAAGAGGTCAGTGGTAGAGCCTAAAACTGCAGTGTTCTTGTGGCAGTGTTCATGCTCTAACCACTACTCCTTACCTCTCCTGTGTTCCAGATACCTGCAGATCCCACTTTGCTCTTGCTCAAGCTATCGCTTTGGTTTGAAATGTCACTCTCCCACAACTACCACCCTGCCTTCAGGAGCTAGCTCAAATGCTACTGCCTCCCATAAGTCTTCCCCAATCCCTGCCAGCCCCACCTCCTATCAGAATTTTCCTCCCTCCTCTGCCTCTTAAAGCATTTTACTCCTCTGCTCAGAAAAAAATTTTAAAGAGTCATTCACTTCCACAGCGTCTTGAGGCCAGTGCCTATTTCCTTTTTGTATGTATTCCCCACAAAGACCTTCCACAGAATCAACGTAATCAGTAGATTGCATTGTGTTCAATAGATTTTGCTGAGTTTAATTGAACATGGCAGCTTCCTGAATGGTAATCCCTTTCTTAACTACATTGAGCAGGGGGCAGAAAAATCCAGGAAAAATCTGTACACAGGATGAAGGCCTCGGGAAAAAACTGGTTCATGCTGGGAGGCTGTGTGGTTAATGATGGAAGGTCTTTTTAGTTGGACAATCTGCATCCTGATCCAGACTCCTCCTCTTCTTAGTTGAATGGTTTTGGGCACATTCTTTAATCTCTCTTAGCCTCACTAAGATCATTAATAAAATGTGGGTACTCACACATGACCCCACTCTAGATAAATGGCAGCCATTTTCATTATGTACACATTTGACCTCTGGTGACATCTACCATCTTCTCCACCTCATCAAATAGCACTATCGTCCCTCAAAGTGCTTCACCCAAAACTAGAAGCCTTCCAGGATTCCTTTGACTCCTTCACCCCTCATAACCCATATGACAGGAAATCATAACCAATATGACAGGAAATCATATTGACTCTGCCTCCTGAAAATATCTAACATTTTTCCATTTCTCTACATCACTGCTGCCATCACCTTAGTCTAAACCACCACTATCATCTTCTTGCCTGGGTTTCTGTGATGACTTATAAACAGTTCTTCCTGATCCACTTTGTTTCCTTCAGTCTATTCTTCACACAATATTTAGTCATCTTTTAAAAATGTAAATTAGATCACATCACTCCCTCGTTGAAACCACCCAATGGCTTCCCATCATGCACAGAATAAAATCCAGCCCCTGCATGATCTGGCTCCTGCTATCACTCTGACCCCTCATACCACTCTTCTCATTCTTCTTCCTAGCCTACTTGCTTTCTTACTGTTCCTCAAACATACTGGGCTCATTTCCATTGTCAAAAGCCCACTGGCTTTCTTACTGTTCCTCAAGCACACATTCATATAATCTTGCCTAGAAAGCTTTTCCTTTTGGATTTGACATAGACATCTCCTATTTATTCAGCCTTCAACTTAAATGTCTATCTACCAATCTATCTCTATATATGTATATATTTGTGGATATAACACACAAGGACACATGCACACACACACAGAGTTTTTTTTATCTGTTTGCCCACTAAAATTTAAGTTCTATAAGAGCAGGAACTTGGTTTCCCTCATTAAAAACTATAATCCTACAAGTGAAACTATTACCTAGCATATAGCATATGCTAAATACCTGCTGAATAAATGAATATTTGTTGACCTGAATAATAAGAAAGCACATTAATGCATAACAACTATAAAATATCATATTCATATATTAAACATTTATAAAGCACCTACCATATACCAGATATTGTGTTAAGTAATGAGGAATCAAAAATAAAGCACAATTTCATCCCTTCATGGGGTGAGCTTACAGTCTGATATTAAGTTTCATTACGGATATTGGGACCTTTGTATAATAAAGAAAAATATCTTTATATTACTTTCATGTTTCTTCATCTTTCCAGTCCTTATTGTCCACATGGCCTAGTGAGAAGGTGGGTACTTTAACAGGATATGTGCAGTCTTAGAGTTTTATGGGCCTGGGTTCAAATCTCAATCTTCCCCCAACCAGCTATATGTATATTAAAAACTTGTATAACCTCTTTGGGTCTTCTCACTTCATCTACAAGAAAAGAAATGGAGATTTCAACAAGATGGAAGAATAGAAAGCCCTTGACGCTTCTTCCTCCCACAGACACACCAATTCAACAGTAACACAAGGATCAATTCCCTTTAAGGAAATCTAAAAACTAGTTGAAAGGCTCCTGCACTCTGGGCAAGTGAAAAATCATTCACAATAAAACTGGTAGGAAAAGTGGACACACCTTGTTGCCATATCCCTATCCCCATCACAGTTCCATATGATCTGGAGGCAACCTCTAGCTCCTAGCTCTTCCCTGAGCAGCAAAGGAGATAACACCATGTATTTAGCATCCCATTTCTTTTTTTTCTGGTGCTACCAAAGGAATTGGATTTTATCTTGCCTGTTTCAGAATGCTGATGAGTCCTAGCATATGCTAGACTCTTGGGCACTATGAGGAACAAAGTGGAGGTTTGAACAAGTGTGTAAGAATTCACTGCAGTTCCTCCTCACAGCACAGAGAAAGCAAGTTAGAACACAATCTCACATCTTCTTCCTGGGGAGAGAAAGAGTTAGACTCTGCAACCAGCATTCCAACTTTTTAAGGGCCTAGCCAAAGGATTGGTTTGTGACCCACCTGTCTTGGAGTGCTAATGGGACTTGGCACTCTCCCCATACCTGGCCACTGCTAAGAAAAAAGATGTCTGTTTGGACTAGCATGAAAATTTGAGAGGCCCATAGAAGCTCTGGCCAGGTTGACTGGTGAACGTCTTCTCCAAATAAGGCCAATTTGTAAAGACTGTAAGAGGTGGTAGATTTTTTTTCTTTAATGTGTAGATTTCAACACAAAAAGTTAAGGAAAATAAAGAAACAAGAAAACACATTCCAAACAAATGAGCAAGATAAAGCTCCAAAACCTAATGAAATGGAGATATATAAATTAACTGACAGAGAATTCAAAATAACCATAATAAAAATGTTCAATGAGCTCAGGAGAACAATGCACAAAGACAGTGAGAATTTAAAATAAAGTGATGGAAAAGTTTTAAAATAATCACAGAGAAATATTGGAGCTGAATAACATAATAACTGAACTGAAACATTCAAAAGAGGGACTCAATAGCAGACAAGAGCAAGCAGAAAAAGGAATCAGCAAACAAGTGAGTTGAAATTATCCAATCAGAGGAGCAAAAAGAAAAACAGAATCGAAACAGTGAAGATAACTTAAGGGATTTATGGGGCACCATCAAGCAAACCAAATACACATTATGGGAATCTCAGAGGAAAAGAAAGCAAACACTCAAGAGTTTATTCAAAGAAACGGTAGCTGAAAACTTTCCAAATCTGAGGAAGGAAATAATATCCAGATCAAGGAACCCAAAGAAATCCACGCTGATACATTTTGATTACACATAAGGAAAAATTAAAAAGAAAAAAAATCCACACTGAGACATTCAAATTGACATAAATCAAAGACTAAGAAAGAATTTTGAAAGCAACAGGAGAAAAGTGATTTGTCGCATAAAAGGGAACCCTTACAAGACTCTCAGTAAATTTTTGCAGCAGAAACCTTGCAGGTCAGAAGGGTGTGAAATGACATTGAAAATGCTGAAAGATTGAAACTCCTACCAAAAATTAGTATAATGGCCAAACTATCCTTCAAAAATGAAGACTAGGTAAAGACTTTCCCAGATAAACAAAGGTTGAGGGAATTTGTTATTACTAGATTTGCCTTATAAGAAATACCAGATGGAGTTCTTTGACTTGAAAGAATGCAAACACAATAACATAAGAAAGTATAAAACTCATTGGTAAAGGCAAATATATAGACAAATAAAATACTATATTACTGTAATGGTGGGATAAATCACTTTTAATTCTGATATACAATTTAAAAGAAAATATATAGTATATTATATATACTATAAATATATACTATAGTGTATATAATATATATAATAGTATATATTATACTATATATTAAATATATACTATGTATTATATATTAATATATACTATAGTATATATAACATATATAGTATATACTATACTATAATATAACTTAAAAATATGTGAATAGATATACAATATAAGTAGCTATAAATGACCACATCAGTAACATAAAGTATAGAGAAGGAGTAAAAGTGATATATAAACTGTTATATTTTAGGTAAGCCCCATAGTAACCACAAAGAAAATATCTATAGAAGTTACAGAAAAGTAAATGATAAAAGAATCAAAGAATATCAATACAAAAACCTCAATAAAACACAAAGAAAGATGGCAAGAAGAAAAGAGAGGCAAAAGAACTACAAGACAAATAGAAAATAATAAGCAAAACAGCAATCATAAAGCTAACCATATCAATAATTGCTTTAGATGTAGATGGATTAAACTCCCCAACCAAAAGACAGAGAGTGGCTAAATAGATTTCAAAAAAACAAAACCAACTATGTGTTGTCTATAAGAGACTCACTTTAGATTTAAGGACACACAGACACTGAAAGTAAAGGGATAGAAAAAGTTATTCCATGTGAATGATAACCAAAAAAGAACAGGGATGGACTTACTTATTTAGGACAAAACAGACTTTAAGTCAAAAACTGCCACAAGAGAAAAAGAGAATATCATGTAGTAATAAAAGAATTAATCCACCAGAAAGGTATAACAATTATAAATATATATGCTACAACATCAGAGCACCTAAATAGATAAAGCAAACACTGGCAGACCTGAAGGGTAAAATAGATAGCAATACAATGGTATTAGGAGACTGCAATACCCCACTTTCAATAATAAATAGAACAAGCAGACAGAAAAGCAACAAAAAAACAATGAACTTGAACAATACAGTAGACAAAAGTGGACCTAATAGATATTTATGGACCATTTAACCCAACAATGTAGAATATACATTTTTCTAAAGTGCACACATAAAATTCTCCAAGATAGATCATACTAGGTCATAAAACAAGTCTTAACAAATTTAAGAAAGTTCAAATCACACAAAGTATATTTTCCAACCACAATGAAATAAAACTAGAAATCAATAGCTGAAGAAAAATGGAAAAAAATCACAAAAAAGTGGAAATGAAACAAGTTTTTAAAATAACCAATAAGTCAAAGAAGAAATCAAAGAGAAATCAGAAAATATCTTGAGACAAATGAAAATAAGCATACACTATACAACAACTTATGGGATACAGCAAAAGCAGTACTACAAGGAAATTTTACAGTGATAAATTCCTACATTAAAAAGGAAGGATCTCAAAAACACAACTTAACTTTATACCTCCAGGAATTAGAAGAAGAACAAACTAAACCAAAAGTTAGCAGAAGGAAGTAAACAATAAAGATTAGAAGTAAACAAAATAGAAAACAGAAAAACAACAGAAAAAGAAACAATGAAACAGTTGGATTTTTGAAAAGGTAAAAACATTAACAAACCTATAGCTAGACTAACTGAGAAAAAATGAGATGACTCAGATAAAATAAGTAATGAAAGAGAAGACATTACAATGAAAGCCACAGAAATAAAAAGGATCATAATATTCTACTATGAACAATTACATATCAATGAACCAGTTAACCTAAAAGAAATAGATAAATTCCTGGAATCATACAACCTACTAAGACTTAATCATGAAGAAATAGAAAATCTGAATAGAGTTTGAATCATTAATAAAAAACCTCCCAAGATGGAAAAGCCCAAGATCCAATGACTTCTTTGGCGAGTTCTATCAAACATTTGAAGAATTAAAGCCAATTCATCTCAAACTCTTCCAAAAGATCAAAGAGAAAGGAATACTTATTACTATAGTTTTGTGAAGTCAGCGTTACCCCAATGCCAAAGCCAGACAAAGATACTATGAGGTAAGAAGAGTACAGTCCAATATCTCTGATTAATATGCATGGAAAAATCCTCAACAAAATACTAGCAAACTGATTTCAACAAAATATTAAAAGGACCATTCACCATAATCAAGTGGGACTCAAGGATGGATGGTTCAACATATACAAATCAATTAATATAATACACCACATAAAGAGAATGAAGAATAAAAGCCATATGATCACACAATGAGGAAAAGTCTGTCCCTTCATAAATAGTATTGGGAAAACTGGAAATTCACATGCAGAAGGATGAAAATGGACCCTTATCTCACCCTTTATACAAGAAGCAACTCAAATGGACTAAAGAATTAAATGTAAGACCTGAAATTAAACTACTAGGAGAAAACATAAGGGAAAAGCTCCACGACATCGGTCTAGATAGTGACTTTTTGGATAAAACCCTGAAGTACAGACAATACAAGCAAAAATAGACAATTGGGATTTTATCAAACTATTAAGCTTCTGCACAGCAGAAGAAACAATAGAGTGAAGAGACAACCCACAGATTGGGAGAAGATATCTGCAAATCATACATCAGATAAAGGGCTAATATCCAAAATATACAAGGAACTCAAACTATTCAATAACAGGAAAACAACCCTATTTTAAAAGAGGCAAAGACCTGAAGAGTAATTTCTCAAATGAAGACATACAAATGGCCAACAGATACATGAAAAAATACTTAAGAACTCAAATTATCAGAGAAATGCAAATTAAAACCAAAGTGAGAGATCACTTCACACCTGTTTGATTGGCTATGAGTATCATTAGAAAGACAAAAGATAAGTATTGGCAAGGATGTGAAGAAAAGAGAATCTCGTACACTGTTGGTGGAAATGTAAATTAGTACAGCCATTTTGGAAAACAGTATGGAGGTTCCTCAAAAAACTAAAAATAGAATTACCTAGTGATCCAGCAATTTCACTTCTAGGGCATATACCCAAAGGAACTGAAATCAGTATGTTGAAGAGATGCCTGTACTCTCATGTTTATTGCAGCACACATTAGCCAAGATATGAAACAACAAAAGTGCCCACAACAGATGAATGGATTTAAAAAGTGTGCTATACAGCTGGGCACGGTGGCTCATGCCTGTAATTCCATTACTCGAGGAGACTGAGGTGAGTGGATCACTTGAGGTCAGGAGTTAGAGACTGGCCTAGCCAACATGATAAAAGCCCATCTCTACTAAAAATACAAAAATTAGCCAGGCGAGGTGCCATGTGCCTGTAGTCCCAGCTACTAGGGAGGCTGAGGCAGGAGGATCACCTGAGCCTGGAAGGCAGAGATTGCAGTGAGCTGAAATCATACCACTTCACTACAGCCTGGGTGACAAGAGCAAAATTTCGTCTCAAAGAAAAAAAAGAGTGCTATAAATACATAATGAAATACTACTGGGCCTTAAGAAACAGGAAATCCTGTCATTTGCATTTGCAACAACGTGGATGAACCTAGAAGACATTATGCTAAGTGAAATAAGCCAGGCACAGAGGGACAAATATTGCATAATCTCACTTATATGTGGAATCTAAAAAGGCTGAATACATAGAAGTAGAGAGTAAAATGCTGGTAACTAGAGCCTAGTAGGAGTTGGGGAGTAGGCAGGGAAAAGGGAAATGTGGGTCAATGAGTACAAAATTTCAGCTAGGTAGGAGGAATAAGTTCTGGTGATCTATTGGTGATAATAATTATAATTAATAGTGTATATTTCAATAAATAAATATAATTATTGGTCAATTAAAAATAAAAAAATTTAAAAATGTATCTTCTCAAAAGTCTTATTTTCGAGTAGCATTATAGCATACTGGTTAAGTACACAGGACCCCAAGTCCAGACTACCTCTGTTGGATTACCAAATGTGTAAATATGAATAAGCTATTTAACTTCCCTGTGCCTCAGTTTCCCCTCAGCAAATGATGAGACCAATAGTATCTCATAAAATTGTTCTAAATGTGAAATGAGGATGCTGACATAGTTTGCATGTTTCCAAATTATGTCATGTTGAAATGTGACCCACATTGTTAAAGGCGAGGCCTAGTGGGAGATGTTTGGGTCATAGGGTTGGGTTCCTCATGAACGGCTTGGTGCCACCTCCTTGGTGATGAGTGAGTTCTCAATCTGTGAGTTCACACAAGAACCAGTTGTTTAAAAGAGCCTGGCATCTCCCTTGCTCCCCTTCTCACCATGTGACACACCTTCTTCCTGTTCACCTTCCTCTACGATTGGAAGCTTCCTTCAGCCCGCATCAGAAGCAGATGCTGGCGCCATGCTTCTTGTACAGCCTGCAGAACCATGAGTCAAATAGACCTCTTTTTAAAATAAATTACCCAGCCTCAGACATTCCTTTATAGCAACAAAAAATGGACTAATATACATGTGAATCGTTTAGAAGAGTATTAACCACACAGTAAGCACTCAATAAAGGTTAGCTATTCCTCCTGTTACTCTTCGCTCTCCTAAAATCACTCAAACTTAATAGCATAAAGCAGTAATCATTCAGTTATGCTTCCAGGTCTATGGATCAGGGACTTGCAAAGAGAATAATAGGGAAGGCTGATCTCTGCTCCACGATGTCTGAAGGCTTAACTGGGAAAGCCTAGTCTTAGAGCCTAGGAGTGACTTTACAGCTGTGTGCTGGGATCCTTTGAGGGTTTATTTCACAGTTCTGGGGGTTGAAGATGGTTGTTGACTGGGAACTCCACAGAGGCTATTGACCCAAATACCTATATGGAGCCTTTCCATATGGCTTCATGGCTTTCTCCCAGCACGGGAGAAAGTTGCCACAAGTCAGTGTCCCAAAAGTCAGGAATCAGAGGCTGTGAGTTTCCTAAGGCCTGCGCCCAGAATTTGGCCCAGGGTCACTTTCTCCGTATTCTTCTGGTCAAAGGAGTCACAAAGCCCTCCCAAGTTCAAGGGGAAGGGACACAGACCTCACTACCTAATGGACGGAATGTCAATGTCATGCTGTACAAGAGCATGTGGGTTGGGTGTATTGTTATGGCCATCTCTGGAAAATACAATCTGTCATAGCTATTACTGTTAATATGATGCCCTACTAGTCATGAAAAACATTTTAACTCTAAGGGATGCCCTCTCCAGTGCCTAAAAATTGAGGTAAAATATAGGAGAAGAAGGCAAGAGAGGAGAGGCATTAGCCATTTATGTATCATCACAAATTAGACATTATTCAGTCAATTGCTCTAGTTTAACAAGTGACAAAATGAGGTTAAGAGAAGTGAAGTGAGTTGCCCAAAATCATCCTGCTGGCAGAAACACTGGGATATTTTGTTTCTGATACACCACAATACCTGGAAGAACGACAAAATGTAGTTCGAAGGGGAATAAACAGAGAGATGATGAAGAGAGAAAAGGTGAACTAGAGAAGGAAATGGGCAGGAAGACAGAGAAAGAATTGCCAGCAACTGCCTCTGAGACTCCAGTAGTCTTTGGATGCGTTCCCATACTTGATTTTAAACTGCAGAGCTGCTGGGAAACCTTAAGGCCTTGAATAATGTTGGCAAAACCCCTTGGATCTTTTGGATGATTTCTGCTCCTCCCTAACCCTGAGGTTAAACTCTGGCCTGGAGAGTAAGAGGTGGCTGGAAATCCACCAAGTCCTAACCACAGCAGATATCTCTTTCTCCCTGTTATCTTGTTTACCTGGTTGCTTGGGACCAAACTTCCACCTCTCATGTCATTTAAACTCTCCTCTAAATTCAGTCCCCACTTCACCCTCCTCCAAGTGGATTTCTTCCCATGCCTCTCAGTGTGGCTCTGGTCATGTAGTATGACATTGCTTTGAGGTCCCGTTTAATCTGGTGTTTGGTCTCAGATTAGAACTCTAGAAACAGAGAGCTCATTTTGAAGTTTGGTGTTTTTCAAAGACCCTGCGTGTGGTGGAAACAACATCCACTGGAATCTCAAGGCTGGAGGGCCCTTCACCAGCCTGGCACCCTGCCTTCATGTAGTTCTGCCCAACCACAGAGAACAGCACTACTCTAAAGGCAACCTCCGGAAGTTCACTTTTCTTTTACAGTTAATGTGAAACCCCTAACCTTCCTATTGGGAAGGGCTTCTTTGTATCTAGCTCAATTATGTCCAGTTACTAAGTAATCCTGTTTCTCCTTTTGGTATACACAATGGTGCTGGAGACTAGCAGCCATAAGAGCTAAATGCAATAGGCATTCTTGTAATGAATAGAGCAGGTCTTTCCTCATTTTTCTTGAAAATATAATAATTGTTCAAAGTTCTTATTTTTATTACTTCATCAAGCATTTACCAATCATTGCCATGTTCATTGGGAATGCAAATATATATAAGGTACAATCTCTGCCCTCACAGAGTTTACAGTCTAGTACAGAGATTATAAGCTTGCAATCCATGGACTGGACTCAAGAGGTCTATGAACCCCCAAAATTACATGCAAAGCTTTGAGGGGTATGCGCATTTTTCTGATATAAATCTCTTTTACCAGATTCTGTTCAGGAACCATGACACAAAAGATGAAAAACTACTGAGATGCAGACATTCAAGCAAAGGTCACATTCCTGATCACAGACAAACGGAGAGGGGGAGAGGGCTACTGTGTATCATCTCAATAGAGATGAGGTTAGTATCCAGTCCAGGTGGGACTGTAGAGGGGACATATTATTATTCACAACCAGTTGGCAGGTGCCTGGTCATGGCTACTGGGATAGGGAGGGAGGTCCATCAGACAGGAAGGTGCTATGTTGAAGGCCCTGCTGCAAAGGAAACTCTCTCACTGTTACAAATATTTTTCACAACTTTATCATTTGCATTATTCTCAGAACATATTTCAAGTTCTTTATGTGCCTGCTTATCCATAAGCCCAGGAACAGCCAGGGTTTTCTGGTGATTTACATAACACAAGGAAACTGCAGGTACAGAAGGACCTATAAGAAGAGAGTTCTTGGCTCAGTCTGGCACAATTTGGCCAAAGGACTGTAGGTTAATTTTATAAATTATTTGCATATCACTTACACATTCACTTTAAGATCACTATCCACTTAAAATGGTATCACTAGCTTCCAAAGATTGCCATTCTTTGGAGATTTTTTCCCACTGCTGATACATATACGTATGTATGATATATATGTAATGATAACTATATATTATATACCACTATATATGTGTATATATATTCCATGCTTATGTATTATATACCACCATATATGTGTGTGTATATATATATTCCATGCTTCCTGTAAAGTCTGCAGATCCATGAGCCAATTAAACCTCTTTTCTTTATGTGTGTGTGTGTGTAGATATATATAGTGGTATATAACATATATCTGTCATTACGTACATCATTTTATATAATATATAATAATATATACGTATTATATATCTATCATTATACCACTATATATAGTAGTATATAATATACGTCATATGATATACATATATATGTTATATGAAACATTAATATGTATATTTCTATGTATACTACTAATAATATATTTATATATTTTCTCATTCAAGCAAGCTTTCTTATAACCAGAAGTGGAAAATGGAAAGAAAGAAGAAAACTTGGAGGAAGGCAAAGGGTGAATATTGAATCAATTGAATGGATTCAATTCAAGGGGGAATCAATTTTGTAAAACGAATTTTATCTTAGTGACACTTTAGAGAACACTGTTACTATAGAGAACAACTCAGTTTCTACAAGCCAAAAGATCATAACAAAGCATTAGAATGGACTTTATTCAGGTTATTTAAGGCAAGTTAGTTTGCTTTTATTCAAAGGCTGCTGAAATACTTACCAAGCAAGCAGACAAAGTATGACAGCTAGAATAAGGAGAAGATTACTGTGAGTTCCTTTGCATGAAGCTATTTGGTGTTTCAGAAGAAATTACATTAAAGAAAGCATCTGATCAAACATATACTTCTGTCAGTACAACAGAAGGAATCTAAAAAATAATTTTAGTTCTTCTTAAACAGCCAGTTTTCATGATTTCATAACCTTTGTCACACAGTCAGAAACTAACTTTATTAGAATATATTTAAGTTGTCAAACATTTGCTGAATACCTATTATTAGCAAGGTGCTGTACTAAGCTTTGCAGGGGATACAACTATGAATAAGAAGTAGTCCTTTCTTTAGAGAAGTCACAGAATGCTGAGACTGACTCATATTTATAAACAACTGTAAGTCAAAACAGAAACTATTAAATACTATAATAGTAAAAAAAAAAAATCCAGAATGCTATGGAAATAGGAATGAAGGCACCATGTGGACTTGTAAAGCCTGAGAAAGGTCTCATGAAGGAGGCAGAATCTGAGCTGGGTTGCAAAGAAGGTATAGATGTTACCAGGTACAGAGACAGGGCAAGGTCATTAGAGACCCAGCATATGGCAAGAGGGTGAGAGAAGGAAATTATAAAATATGTCCTGGGAACAGCAGGGACCAGTTTGGTTAGAACAAATATCTTGAGATGGAGTAGAAGGCAGTACATCCAGAAAATTTTATTAGTGTAAGAATCTCATGAGTTTGCAATAGACAGTAAAAAATTTAGACTATTCCATAGGCATAGTCTATGGGAGAAGGGATTCTATTATTAAAAGTAATAGCACAAAAGGATAGAAATTGGAGGCATAGAGGCCACTTATGAGGTTACTACAATAGTCCAAGTAGGTAGAAATCTGGCACTGGGTGAAGATAAATGAGACTGAGCTAGCAAGAATATGTATAAAGCCAGGTATCAGCATTATTGGCAAGGTAATGGTCTCCAAAGAAAGCTAGTTAGCATCATCCTCAAAGATCTTCTTGGCACAAATCCCAATATACAAAGTAGAAAAAAAATACAAGATAGATGATCCTCTAGATGAAGAGCTTAGCAATATAGACTCCAAACCAGAGCAACCCAGTAGTGTTGCATTTAATCATGGGGGTCAGTTGGATGTACAGAGTGTTACACAAAAGTTTATCTGAAACTGGAAAGGGTAAGATTAATCAGGTAGATTATCCACTGATTATATTTGATTAGTTTATCCTTCATGGAGAATAATTGTTTTATCAAAAAAGTTATTTAATTGAAGAGCATTTAAAGTAATACCAATTGCAATTTGAAACTTTCTTGAACAATTACTTGTGAATTCAAGAGATTGCTATAATGAAGGTTGATATAGTTTGGATATTTGCCCTTGCTCCAATCTTGTTGAATTGTAACCCCCAGTGTTGGAGTTGGGGTCTGGTGGGAGGTGTTTGGATCATGGGGGCAGACCTCTCATGGCTTTGGTCTGTCTTCGTGATACTGTGTTCTTAGGAGATCTAGTCATTTAAAAGTGTGTGGCACCTCCCCGTGACCTCTCACTCTCCCTTCACCTTTTGCCATAATTGTAAGCTTCCTGAGTCCTCCCTAGAAGTTGAGCAGATGCCAGTACCATGCTTTCTGTAAAGCCTGCAGAACTGTGAGCCAATTAAACCTCTTGTCTTTATAAATTACCCAGTCTCTGGTAATTATATCAATGCGAGAAGAGTCTAACACAAAGGTCAAAAACTCAGGTTCAAATCTTGCCTTTCATCAGTTAACAGTGTAACCATGAACAGCTACTTAAACTTGACAATTGTTACTTTTCTGATCTGGAAAACATTGATAATAATACCTAACTCATTTGGTCATTAGGAGGATAGAGGAGACAATGTATATAGAAACACCTGGAACAAAGAAGTTTAGTCATATAGGATTGGTATTCTGACTTTGTGTTTCTTTTCTCTTTAATGCATTTGCATTGGAGTGCCCTAAGCCAGTCATACACCCAATCCATTCAATTCTATGCTTAGGCATTGTGCAGTTTCGTCAGATTCTGAGATGGTGGCCATATGATTGTGTTTTCCAAGTGAGGGATTCTCATTACTACTCCATTCAAAGTTGACAAATTGGAAGAGGAAAAATTTAGAATATGATTTAAAATCTATTTGACCCACAGTTTTATCTACCTCTTACTAGTCTATTCTGAATATCAGGAATTTTCTGCACCAGTGGACTTGGCTGTGCATCCTGAGATCTTAAAGATGGAGAGGTGGCCTGGCACGGTGGCTCACACCTGTAATCCCAGCACTTTGAGAGGTCGAGGCAGGTGGATCACGAGGTCAGGAGATTGAGACCATCCTGGCTAACACGGTGAAACCCTTTCTCTACTAAAAATACAAAAAAAAATTAGCCAGGTGTGGTGGTGAGTGCCTGTAGTCCCACCTACTCGGGAGGCTGAGGCAGGAGAATCACTTGAACCCAGGAGGCGGAGGATGCAGTGAGCAGAGATTGTACCAGTGCACTCCAGCCTGGGCGACAGAGGGAGACTCTGTCTCAAAAACAAAACAAAACAAAAAAACGATGGAGAGACCAAAGCTGCCTGGTGGGCAGTTTCTTTGAGCAGGGATCTGCTAGCATCCACAGTGAAGAAGAGAAGTATTCCAAACAGAATGAGAGCCACCCTGGCCAGAAAGGGCAGGGACCTCACTTCTCACTTGGAAAGGCTGACTTGATTACAATAAAAAGAGAGAGAGATTGGGAAAATAAGGAGTTGACTGGCAAGTCATCAATGGTGAAGGAAAGCATGCAGCAGGTTTGAACATAATTGGATCTACCTTTTTTTCCTTCCTGAAAATAAATCAAGAATCAGAGAATTGAGATACTTAGTTATAGGTCTCTCTGTCTGTGGCTGTTGGCATTATACTAAGTACAATCAACTATTCTGCCAGCTCAGCTAACCAAAGGAAGGGTTTCACACGTCGTAGTAGATTTACTTGGATATGCATTTTAAATGTTATAATCAGACCTTCTTTGCAGCTTGCCTAACTCAGAAGAGAAGAGTGAGGACTATTACAAAGAAAAGTCATAAATGGCTATGGTTTTAGGGGTGTGTATAAATATGAGATAGAGCCAAACTCTTCATCATCTCAAAAAGCCAGCATGCCATGGAGGTTAAAAGCAAAGGTTCTAGAACTAGTCTACCTATATTCAAATTCCAATTCTATCACTAGCTATGTGACTACTGAAAAATTGTTTAATCTCTCTGTGCCTGGGTTTCTGCATTTGTAAAACAGAGGTGATAATAATAGTATGTATATGTAATCGAGTTTGTTATGACAAATAAAAGAATTAACATGCATAAATTGCTTCATAAGTGGTAACTACTATTAAGGTAGGATAAATAAGTATGTGTAATGAGCATCTCCAAACTTATTGTAGTATGACCCCTCCATCCCACACAGAATTTTAAGCAGAGCTTCAAGAAAGTAGTTGATACCTCTGTCTCTGAAGACAGTTGCTGAGCAAAAAGAAGGGAAAAAACAAGACTTGGAGTGGGAGGATCAGAGGTAAGAGAACCTGAATAACTGCCCTCTGGAAAATCCCAGATGGCCTTGTCACCCTCCTGTGGTTCTGTGGATGACACCAGAAATGTTGAGAAGGACAAAAGCAGGTTCAAAGAATAGACACCAGAGCTCCTTGATTCACATCACCTGCAGGGGCACTACCACAGGTGTAAGTACCTGAGTAACAGAACAGCAGACTTAGAGGAATGAGCACCAATCCCAGCTCACTTGCTGTTGGTAACCACTGGATTCAAAGCAAAGCACTGTCTTTCGTGACAAGATGTTTTTGCATGGGCTTTGTCTTAACTAGATGAGCACTTGCAAAATTGATAAAAAATAAATAAAAGGCAACTGGAAAACTAGAAGCACATTTTGTACCATAAGAAACAGAAATTGTCCACCGAGCTGCCTGTGATCCTGGCTATGGCCTGTGTGAAGAAGTGAAGGACCATATGCAACTTTGTATAGTCAAGCATTATTCTTTAATTTTCTCAACACAGTTTTGAGTTTCCACTATGCCCTTCACATATTAGGTTCTTGTATTGATTATACTTGGCTAAGAATTATGTAGCTCAGTGGTCTGCTGAGCAAAGCAAATAGTACATTCTGTGAGCAAACATGAAGATGACACCTGGAGTAGCGACTTGTCTAGAATTCGAGATAAATGATCAGAATAGATGTATACGTCTATAAAATGAGAAAAATAGCAGGAGTCATCCATTCTCCCTAGGCTTCTAGGAAGAATAATTTTCATTATCATTAAAAATATTTATAAGCCCATAAATACTCACAGATAAATATTCTTAATAACTTTTCTAAAGACTTTAGATGTAGGCAGCACTTTTCCAGCCACATCTAAGACATTTTTACCCATTAAAGTCACATGTTGAGGCCTTGTAGCCTAATTCTGGAGCCATGCTTACATTTGCTATTTAATTTAAACTAAGCTTCTTTCTATGGAGAACTATTTGTGGTTGCTAAAGTCCTGCCTACCCTTGTAGAGCTATGTCAGTGATATCAGGGACTTTGATGTGATCAGGGTCTAAATTCAGATCACAAGGAAGCTGAATGATAACTGAAGAATGTCATCAGGCTTGCTGTCCCAGCACCAAGAGAGGCAGAGAGAGAGACACAGGAAGAGAAAAAGAGAGAGAGGAAGGGGAGGGGAAAGAGTAAGGGATGAGGAGGCCAAGAGAATAGGGGAGGAGAGAAGTACAGTTTTCATTGGTAAGTAGGGAAGGGATTGATAGCTAGAAAGAAGGAAGCTGATAGGTTATTGACTAAAACCAGTAGCTCCCTACTCGAAAGCCCATATTATGTAGCATGAGCGTCCACCTTTAGTGAACTGGAGTACAATTCATCTTTCAAAGTAAAAAATGCAGCACAAACTGTAACGTATTCTAATTCAGTTTAAAAATACACCATTTTAATCTCAAGCATTGTATTCTGTTTATTGCCATGAACAAACAGCAGGTTTTGGTCAAAGCTGGGCTACCTCAGGAAGTAAAGAATTTCCTCTCATTGAAGAGTACTGATTAGAAAGAACAGTCATCCAGCAGGTTCCACAGCATGAGGTGTGAGACCACATTAGACCCCCTTGACATTTCCTCTCAACACTGGGATCCTGCCTGTTCTACCATTAGTAGAGTTGCTTTCATTATCAGATACATGTTTTGCTTGTTTGTTTGTTTTTCAAAGACAGTTTTGGAGGCAGTGTGGAGGATAGATTGGAGGATGGTGTGACCATTTTCTTGGAGACTAGTAAGAGACTCTTGATAATCCAGATACAAGCATAAAGGCCTAGTTTACACAATACTATAGGGATTCAGCCACCCTAAGGTTAATTCGTAGGTAGTGGAATGGATTTTCCGCTAATATTCTTCTCAGGGATGCAATGCATTTAGTAGAAAGATTTCTTCTTTTATAAAAGCAATGCTGCAAGCCCATCATCTGTGGCATATGCATTTGGGCATATCATTTTCTTGTCTGAACTCCTTGTAATAGGGTTCTGCATTTACAAAGTAAGCTGGCTATGGCTGGTGGTTCAGTTTCTGGCTATGGAACAGAGCCAGGCCAAGTGCTCTTACTGAACCAATTTCTTGAATTTGTCTTTATTGGCATTATTGTTTGTGTCCTTGAGCTAAATAAATTCTTGCTGAACTAAAGGATCCTGAGAGGAGGAGATGTGAATTGGAAGCTAAACTACACACAAGAAGTTCAGCTTCCATTTGCCAGTGGGGGACTCCAGGCAACTTTCTGGTCGCTTGTGTGCTTCATTATCTATTTATCAGGACAGAATATTTGCCAAGCCCTTCCTGTGCTAGAACCACGCTAGACATTCTCAGATGTCAGGTTGGCAAATAGATCAAAGATGCTGCTGATAGGTACAGTAAAAATTCATGTAGAAATAGTACAGAGTTCTTCAGGTTCTGTTTCTAAGAAGCCAGAAAAGAGAGAAAATGAGATTGGGAATTTATTTTAATGCAACAAAAGTTTATCAAACACCTACCACAGTCAATGAGCAAGGCACCATTGATAGGGGTAAGGAGGGTGTATTAAGAAGCATTTTCCAGAGAAACAGAACCAGTAGGATATAGATAGTTAGATATATGAGAGGGGATTTATTAAGGGAATTGGTTCCCATGATTATGGATGCTGAGAAGTCCCACAAGAGGCCATATGCAAGCTGAACCTTCTGGAAGGCATGCCTCAGTCCAAGTCAAAAAGCCTCAGAAGCAAGGAAGCCAATTGTGTAACTCTCAGTTCAAGGCCAAAAGCCTGAGTGTCCTGAAGGATACTTGTGCAAGTACCAGAATCCAAAGGCCAAAGAACCTGGAGTTCTGATGTCCAAGGGCCGGAGGACAAGGGTATCCTACCCCAAGGGTGAGAGAGAATTCCCCCTTCTTCTGCCTCTTTGTTCCATCTGCCCTTAGCCAATTGGATGGTGCCTGCCCACACTGAAGGCGGATCTTCCTCACTCAGTCCATCAACTCGCATGCCAATCTCTTCTGGAAACACCCACACAGACACATTCAGAAACAATGCTTCACTAGCTATTGAGACATCCCTAAATCCAGTCAAGTTGACACCTAAAATTAACCATTACAGATGGGAAGGGATATACAAGGTAAATAATACAGGGATCTGCCCTCTGCAACTAGTTGAAGAAATAGTCATAGAAACAATTAGGTTTAGGTAGAATGAGATAAGTGTTGTCACACTAGTTGTTTTGTGTTTTTCATTCTAACTGAGGAGATCATGGAAGAAGTACCGATTGAGCCAAGCTTGGAAGGAGAAGTCTGAAAGCTGCACTGGAGCAGAGAGTGAAGGAAGGAGGTCAAGAACAGTTGCCTAGCATAGACCCACCTCCATTCTGAAGGGAAAGTATAGCTCTCCTTTTCTGTACTAGGCAATATGCTGGTCACTAGGGATGTAATATGAGGAAAACAGACTCAGTCGCTCTCCTCATGTACCTCATTAGCTAGTGGCGAATATAACATTAATAAAATAATACATGTGTAAACATATAGTGAAAACATGGATAAGGTATTTCTGTTTTCCCGTATCGAAAGCCAGTTTTTCTCCCTGTGCTCACCTTTATGGCCCAGGGGAAGAGAGCAAAACAGAATTCTCATTAGAAAAAAGAATGTAACATAGGGAAATCTGCTACACAGGAAGAGAAGGTAGAAAACTCATTTTTTCTATCCTAGTTGGTTTAAAAAGAAGTAAAGACAAAGATAGTGTGAAAAGATTAGACATGCATGTCCTAGCTTTTCCTCCACTCAGAGTAGAACTCAGATGAAAGATGAGGAAGTGTGATAGACTCATACAGAGAGTGAGGCATTTGAACATTAGAAACCATAGGAAAGGCTGAGTGCGGTGGCTCATGCCTGTAATCCCAGCACTTGGGAGGCTGAGGTGGGCGGATCACAAGGTCAGGGGATCAAGACCATCCTGGTTAACACAGTGAAACCGCGTCTCAACTAAAAATACAAAAACTTAGCCAGGTGTGGTGGTGGGCACCTGTAGTCCCAGGTACTTGGGAGACTGAGGCAGGAGAATGGCGTGAATCAGGAAGTGGAGCTTGCAGTGAGCTGAGATTGCGCCACTGCACTCCAGCCTGGGAGACAGCAAGACTCCATTTCAAAAATAAAAAAATAAAAATAAATAAATAAATGAAACCATAGGAGATAGTTAATGACATGCTTCTCTGGGTATAATGCTAGAATTACCATTGAGGTCATTTTCCAGCATAGCAAAGAAGACAGGGTAACATTTGCAGAGATAAAATTGGTGTCAAAATTTGTATAAACTGCAAAGACATAGAATCAACCTAAATGTCCATCAATGGCAGACTGGATAAAGAAAATGTAGTATAGTCAAGCCGAGAGTCAAATCAGGAACACAATCCCATTCACAATTGCCACAAAAAGAATAAAATACCTAGGCATACAGCTAACCGGGGATATGAAAGATCTCTACAATGAGAATTACAAAACACTGCTCAAAAATCAGAAATGACACAAATAGAATAACATTTCATGCTCATGAATAGGAAGAATCAGTATCATTAAAATGGTCATACTGCCCAAAGCGATTTATACATTCACTGCTATTCCTATCAAACTATCAATGACATTCTTCACAGAACTAGAAAAAACTATTTTAAAATTTATATGGAATCCAAAAACAGCCCAAATAGCCAAGGCAAACCTAAGCAAAGAGAATAAAGCTGGAGGCATCATGCCACCCAACCTCAAACTATACCATGGGGATACAGTAACCAAAACAGCATGATACTGGTACAAAAACAGACATATAGACCAATGAAACAGAACAGAGAGCCAAGAAATAAGTTCACTACTTACAACTATCTGATCTTCGACAAAGTTGACAAGAACAAGCAAATTGTGCTGGGATAAGTGGCTAGCCATATACAGAAGGTAGAAACTGGACCCCTTCCTCATACAACTTAAAAAGTAGATTAAAGACTTAAATGTAAAACCCAAAACTATAAAAACCCTGGAAGACAACTTAGACAATGCCCTTCTAGACATAGGAACAAGCAAAAATTTCATGACAAAAATGCCAAAAGCAATGGCAACAAAAGCCAAAATAGACAAATGATATCTAATTAAACTAAAGAGTTTCTGCAAAGTAAAAGAAACTATCAAGACAGTGAATAGGCAGCCTACAGAATGGAAGAAAATTTTTGCAAACTATACATCTGACAAAGGTCTAATATTCAGTAAACCAAACAAATTTACAACTAAAACAAACAACCCTATTAAAAAGTGGTCAAAGGACATGAACAGACGCTTTCCAGAAGAAGATATACGTGTGGCCAACAAGCGTATGAAAAAAAACTCAGTATCACTGATCATTAGAGAAATGCAAATTAAAACCACAATGTGATACCATCTCACAACAGTCAGAATGGTTATTACTAAAAAGTGAAAAAATAACAGATGCTGGTGAGGTTGTGGAGAAAAGGGAATGTTTACGTACTGTTGGTGGGAGTGTATAAGGGAATGCTTATACACTGTTGGTGAGAATTCAACCATTGTGGAAAGCAGTATGGTGATTTCTCAAACAGCTAAAAACAGAACTACCATTTGACCCAGCAATTCCATTACTAGGTATATACCCAGAAGAATATAAATCATTGTATCATAAAGACACATGCACACATATATTCATTGCAGCACTATTCACAATAGCAAGACATGGAATCACCCTAAATGCCCATCAATGGTAGACTGAATAAAGAAAATGTGATACACATACACATAGGATACCACACAGCCATAAAAAAAAGAATGAGATAATGTCCTTTGCAGCAACATAGTTGGAGCTGGAGGCCATTATCCTAAGCGAACACAGGAATAGAAAATCAAATACTGCATGTTCTCATTTACAAGTGGGAGCTAAACATTGAATACACGTGGACACAAAAAAGGGAATAATAAACACTGGGACCTACTTGAGGGTGGAGGGTGGGAAGAGGGTGAGGAACTGAAAAACTGCCTGTTGGGTACTATGCTTATCACCTGTGTGAAAAAAATAATCTGTACACCAAATCTCTATGACATGCAATTTACCTATGGAACAGGCCTGAACATGTACCCCTGAACTCAAAAGTGAAAAAAAAGTATGAATCCTTGTAAGGCGGTATGAAGATGCTAAAACATCCCTTAATCATTACTTAATTAACCAGGATAGGCAAGATTATTGCCATGTACTGAATTGTGTTCCCACTGCCCCTTCCCTCTGCCTCAAGAATCATGTGTTGAAGCCCTACCCCCGAATGTGATGATATTTAGATATGGGGCTTTTGGGAGATACTGGGATAAGATGATTGGGTTCAGATTAGGGTGGGATCCTGATTATAGGATTAATGCTCTTATAGGAAGAGGACTGGACACCAGAGTTCTCCACTTGCCCAGTGAAGACAGAGGGAGAAGGTGACCACCTAACAGGAACTGAATTAGCCAGCAGTTTGATCTTGGACTGCCCAGCATCCAGAATTGTGGGAAAATAAAATTGTATTGTTTTTGCCACCCAGCCTATGATATTTTGCTATGGCAGCTGAGCTGACTAATGTGGTTATGGTGCTATAACAAACGACCTCTCAAAACTCAGATGCTAACACAACAAAAATATATCTGCTGCTTGTGCAAAGGTAAGCTGCAGTACTAGGCAATTCTACAGACCAACTGCCCTCTATAGGAAGACTCAGTGATCTAGGGTGCCTTTATGGTTGCTCCACCATCTCAGCATGGGAAGCTACTGAGAGGTTTAATCATCTCTGAAGGCAGCTCCTATCAGAGTCTATTCTGGGATGCACTTCAGTTGATTTAAGTTTTTGGAAGGCCAAGTGTAGTCTATAACAGTCACAAGTTGGAATGACAAAAGTGAACCTCCACCTCCCCAATGAACTTTAATTCATAGAAGGAATATATATGGTAGAATCTCTCTATTTTTTCACTTTTACTCATGAATTCTTCTGCCACTTTCCTGACTGCCAAAAGAATTGAATCAGAAACAGTCAGATAAATATTCCTCCTTCCTGCTTCTTCTAGTGACCACGTGGGTATGGTGGATCTTCTAAAAAATAACATATCTCTTATTAAGATTTATTTGTTATCTACATACCAATAATTGCTCCAACTCTGCAAATCAGATTACAAAATAATTATAAACACCAAATGTGGTTCAAATTGCCTCTTACAGTTTCAGGCAAGCAGGATGATGGCATTAATTTGCTGCACTATTGCGCAGTGCATTTCTGGGGCCATTAAAATAAATGTTACATCACAGCAGCACACAGCATCCGAAAACATAAGGAATTCATGGCCCTGAAAGTTTCAAATAATATAATTTACCAGTCACATCACATAAACTTCATTTGAGTCTCTCCTATTATGGATACCAGGAAGCCTGTGTTAATGAGTGCTTGGGCTGTCAAGGGAAGGATATGACAATAAGGACATGGATTCCTACAATCCTATTATTATGGGGTAACCAAGTCTCTGCTCTCTAACAAGCAAAATTAATACAAAATAGAACTTCCCTTTTTTCCTTTCCCCAGGACTATGTTGTTTAGAATTAAAACTCAAACTTTAACATAATGAATGGCTTTGATTGAAAATAGAACAGACAGATTAAGATTAGAATTCCTAGTGCTCCCTTTTCCTCTCAGTTATAATCACTCTTTCTCCTAGCAAGTGATGAAGACAGAAGTGATAGTGAAGGATCTAGGGCATGCTGAGAAAAACATGCACATACTTCATTAATTTCTTCCTTTTTTTTTTTTTTCCTGGAGACAGAGTCTTGCTCTGTCGCTCAGGCTGGAGTACAGTGGCGTGATCTCGGCTCACTGCAGGCTCTGCCTCCCGGGTTCATGCCATTCTCCTATCTCAGCCTCCCGAGTAGCTGGGACTACAGGCTCCCGCCACCATGCCCGGCTAACTTTTTGTATTTTTAGTTGAGATGGGGTTTCACTGTGTTAGCCAGGATGGTCTCCATCTCCTGATCTCGTGATCTGCCCACCTCAGCCTCCCAAAGTGCTGGGATTACAGGCATGAGCCACCATGCCCAGCCTACCTCATGGATTTCTGGGAAAAAAAAATAGATAATGTAGATAGACTTTCTGTTTTTCAATTGGGGAAACTAAAGTCACTGACCCAAGATCACACCACTAATGAGAAGAAGAGCCAAGACTAGACTCAAGCTTCATGATGCCTAAGCCAGTGCTGTTGTCACTGTGTTACCCTCCCATGTCTGGTCCAGATTCTAGTAAAGGATTCTGTTTCCAATAGTGGTATCCAAAATATCAAATGAGAGACCAAGAAAATTTTCACTTATTGAATTAAATTCATTAAAAGAACAAGCATGTTTTTAAAAAATCCCCAGCTTTCTTGACTGTGCATGGAAGAGAAACATAAAATATATGATGGATATCACAGAAAGTCATTGGTGGGATTGGGAGATTAGATCGATGGGTAAGTAATAAGAATGCTTAGGAAGGAATATTGCAGGTATGATGGTACCTATGTGATTTTTTTTCTAGTCAGGTGCATTTGAGAACATTTTTTCATATGAAAAACATTAATCATCTTCTCCTCCTCCTTCTCCTTCTTCTTTTCTTCTTCTTCTCCTTCTTCTGCTTTTTCTTCTCTTCTTCCTTCTTCTTTTTTTCCTCCTCCTCCTCCTTCTTCTCCTTTCTCCTTCTCCTTCTCTCTCTTTCTTCTCTTAATTAGGAATATGCTCTAATGGATAACCTTTTAGAATGGTTGCTCTTGTGAAATCCAGTAGGGTCATGGAGCCACTAATGACATACTTTGCTCTGATGTTCACATTAAAAAAAAAATAGCTGCCTTTAGGACCTGGCTCAAAAGGAAAGAAATAATTTACCTTTCCTTGGCCTAGCACTTGAATCCTATAAATAAATAAATAAATAAATAAATAAATAAATAAATAAATAAAGTGCTGAAAGAATCTTTTAGAGATATACTTTTCAGAAATAAGCTATTAAAATAATCAATGTCATTGGTCACATCCATGAAGATAATATAAATAAATGTATGGGTGATGTCCACATCAGCTGTGGCAGCAGAAGGTACACTGTAGCATCCATGGATTGATGCAAAGTTTTGGCAGAGGGGACTGGAAGTCCTGTTTTCAAAATATTGTCACTTCAGGCTTTGGACACTGACAACTGCTATTATATATATGTCATTTTAAAATGTAGAAATTGGAGTTCAAGAAAGGGAGTCAGAGCAGGATGGCCAAATAGAAGCCTCTGCTGATCATCTTCCCCATAGGAACACCAAATTTAACAGCTATCTACACACACACACACAAAAGCAACTTCACAAGAACCAAAAGTCAAGTGAGTGACCACAGTACCTGGTTTTAACTTCATTTTGCTGATAAAGGCACTGCAGAGGATAGGAAAGACAGTCTCAAATTGCTGACACCATCCTCTCCCACCCCCCAGCAGCAGTCATGTGGTGCAGAGAGAAAATCTGTGTGCACAGGGAGGAGAGTACAGTGACTGTGGGACTTTGCATTGGAACTCAGTATTGGAACTTGGATACCAGCTTAGCCACAGCAGGGTACATCAGGCAGAGTCGTGAGGCACCTATTCCAGGCCCTAGCTCCTAGACACAACCTAGGCCATAAGAAAACTCACTGCCTTGAAGGGCAGAAGCCAGTCCTGGTAGGATTCGTCACCTACTGATTAAAGAGCCATTGGTCCCTGAATAATCAACAATTGTAACTAGGTAGTACATGGTGTGGGCCTTGGGTGAGACTCTGAAATGTGCTGGCTTCAGCTGTGACCCAGCAGATTCACAGTTGTGGTGACTATGAGAGACTTCCATTTAAAGGAAAAAAAAAAAAAAGCAGAGGGAAGAGTAAAGGGAACTTTGTCTTGAAGCTTAGGTACAAGCTCAGCCACAGTGGGGAAGAGCATCAAGCAAGTTTGAGGCTCCCAGTTATAGGCCTTGACACTTAGACAGCATTTCTGGACCTGCCATGGGCCAGAGGAGAGTCCACTGCTCTGAAGGGTGAGTTTCAAGCTTGGCTGCATTCACCAAAATCTGACTAAAGAGCCCCCCTTGGGCCTTAAGTGAACATCAGTGGAAGCCTGGCAGTTCTCCCTGTGGGCCTGTGGTGGTGGTGAACATGAGGAGGAGACACTCCTCTGCCTGGGGAAAGGGGAAAAAAGAGTGGGAGGGACTTCAGCTTGTGGTTTGGATGCTAGCTTAGAGACAGTAGAATAGAGCACCAGGTAGATTTCTAAGGTTTCTAACTCCAGGCACTGGCTCCCCACTGGCATCTCTGGACCTGCCCAGAGCCTGAAGGAACTCACTGCCCTAAAGGGAAGGATACAAGCCTGGAAGGCTTCATGATCTGCTGACTGTACAGCCCTAGGGCCTTGAACAAACATATGCAGTAGTCAGATAGTGGTTGCAATAGGTCTTGGGAGACAGCCAGTGCTTTCCTGGCTTCAGGTTTGACCCAGCACAGTCTCAGCGGTGGTGGCCACAGGGATGCTTGTGTCACCCCTCCCCCAGCTCCAGGCAGCTCAGCACAGTGAGAGTGTTTGTGTGTTTGGGAGAAAATAAGAGAACAAGAGTCTTTGCCTGATAATTCAGATAATTCTCTGTGATCTTATCCCAGAACACCAAAGTGGTACCTCTATGAGTCTACTAGAACTGCAGTGATACTGGGCTTGGGGTGCCCCTTAATGTGGATATGGCTGCAATGACTAAAAACTATATCACAACACCTAAGTCCCATTAAATGCCTGGAAAGCCTTTCCTAGAAGGACAGGTACAAACAAGCCCAGACTACAAAGACTGCAATAAATAGCTAACTCTTTAATGCTTAGACAGTGATGAACATCCACAGGCATCAAGACCATCCAGGAAAACATGACCTCACCTAATGAAGTAAATAAGGCACAAGAGACCAATCCCAAAGAGACAGAGATATGTGATATTTCAGACAGATAATTCACAATAGCTGTTTTGAGGAAACCTGAATAAATTCAAGATAACACAGAGAAGGAATTCAGCATCCTAGCAGATAAATTTTTAAAAGATATTAAAATAATGAAAAAAGATCAAGCAGAAATTCTGGAGCTGAAAAATGCAATTGCTATACTAAAGAATGTATCAGAATCTCTTACTAGCAGAACATATCAAGCAGAAGACAGAATTAGTGAACTTAAAGACAGGCTATTTGAAAATACAGTCAGAAGAGACAAAAGAAAAAGGAGTAAAGAATAAAGCATGCCTGACCAATTTAGAAAATAGCCTTAAAGGGCAATCTAAGAGTAACTGGCCTTGAAGAGGAGGCAGAGAAAAAATATAGGGGTAGAAAGTTTATTAAAAGAGATAATAACTTCCTAAACCTAGAGAAAGATATCAATATTCATATACAAGAAGGTTATAGAACACCAAGCAGATTAAATCCAAAGAAGACTACCTCAAGGCATTTAATAATCAAACTCCCTAAGGTCAAGAATAGAGAAAGAATACTAAAAGTAGCAAGAGAAAAAAAAATACAATGGAACTCCAATACATCTGGCAACAGACTTTTTAGAGGAAACCTAACAGGCCAGGAGAGAGTGGCATGACATATTTAAAGTGCTGAAAGAAAACTACTTTTATCCCAGAATAGTACATCTGGCAAAAAATCCTTCCAACATGAAAGAGAAATAAAGACTTTTCCAGACAAACAAAAGCTGAGGGACTTTATCAACACCAAACCTGTCCTCCAAGAAATGCTAAGGGGAATTCTTCTATCTGAAAGAAAAGGACATTAATGCACAATAAAAAATCATCTGAAGGCACAAAACTCACTGGTAATAGTAAGTACACAGAAAAACACAGAATATTATAACATTGTAATTGTGGTGTGTAAACTATATATCTTAAGTAGAAAGATGAAAAGATGAACCAATCAAAAATAAGAACTATAATAATTTTTCCAGATATAGTACAATAAGATATAAATAGAAACAAATAAAAAGTTTAAAAATGGGGGCACAAAGTTGAAGTGCAGTGTTTAATTAGTTTTCTTTTTGCTTGTTTGTTTATTTATGCAATCAGTGTTGTCATCAGTTAAAAAGAAGGGGTTATAAGATAGTACTCGCAAGTCTCATGGTAATCTCAAACAAAAAATATACAATGGATACAAAAAATATAAAAAGTAAGAAACTAAATCATAAGACCAGAGAAAATCACCTTCACTAAAGGAAGACAGGAAGGAAAGAAAAAAGTAAGAGAAGACCACAAAACAACCAGAAAACAAATAACAAAATGGCAGGGGTAAGGCTTCACTTATCAGTAACATTGACTGAAATTCCATTAAACTCTCCAGTCAAAAGACGTAGGGTGGCTGAATAAATAAAAAAACAAAACCCAAAAATCTGTTGCCTCCAAGAAACACACTTCACCTATAAGGACACACATAGACTAAAAATAAATGAAGGTAAAAAGATATTCCAAGTGAATAAAAAGAAAAAAGAGCAGGGGTATCTATACTTATATCAGACAAAATACATTTCGGACAAAACTATAAATAGAGACAAGGAATGCCATTATATAATAATAAAGGGGTCAATTAGCAAGAGGATATAACAATTGTAAATATATATGCACCCAACACTGGAGCACCCAGAGATGTAAAGCAAATATTATTAGAACTAAAGAAAGAAATAGACCCCAATACAATAATAGCTGGAGACTTCAGCATCCCACTCTCAGTATTGAATAGATCATTCAGACAGAAAATCAACAAAGAAACATTGGACTTAACCTGCGCTATAGACCAGGTGCACCTAACAGATATTTATGGAACACTTCATCCCATGGCTGCAGAATACACATTTTTTTCCTTAGCACATGGATCATTCTCAAAGATAGACCACATGTTAGGTCACAAAAGAAATCTTAAAACATTCAAAAATTGAAATCATATTACATATCTTCTCTGACCACAATGGAATAAAGCTAGAAATCAACTAACAAGAGGGATTTTGGAAACTATACAAACACATGGAAATTAAACAATGTGCTTCCAAATGACCAGTGGGTCAATGAAGAGATTAAGAAGAAAATTGAAAAATTTATTGAAACAAATGATAATGGAGGCACAACATACCAAAACCAATGGGATACAGCAAAAACAGTACTAAGAGGGAAATTTATAACTATAAGTGCCTACATCAAAAAATTTAAAAATTTCAAATAAACAACCTAACAATGCATCTTAAAGAACTAGAAAAGCAAAAGCAAACCAAACCCAAAGTTAGTAGAAGAAGAGAAATAATGATAATCAGAACATAAATAAATGAAATTGAAATGAAGAAAGCAATACAAAAGATCAATGAAACAAAATGTTGGTTTTTTTGAAAAATTAAACAAAATTGACAAACTTTTAGCCTAAGACAAAAAGAGAGAAGACCCAAATAGATAAAATCAGGATGAAAAGGGAGACATTGCAACCAATCCCACAGAAATTCAAAGGGTTATTAGAGGCTACTATAAGCAACTATATGCCAATAAATTAGAAAACTTAGAAGAAATGGATAAATTCCTAGACATATACAACCTAACAAGACTGAACCATGAAGAAATCCAAAACCTGAACAGACCAATAACAAGTAATGAGATCAAAGCTATCATAAAATGTCTCCCAGCAAAGAAAAGCCCAGGAACCAATGGCTTCACTGCTGAATCCTACCAAACATTTGAAGAACTAATATCCATCCTATTCCAACTTTTTCAAAAAACAGAGAAGGGAATGCTTCCAAATTCATTCTATGAGCCCAGTATTATCCTGCTACCAAAACCAAAGCAAGACAGATCAAAAAAAGAAAACCACAGGTCAATATTCCTGAAGAACATTCATGCAAAAATTCACAACAAAATACTAGCAAACGAAATTCAGTAATACATTAAAAATTTCATTCATCATGACCAAGTGGGATTTATCCCAGGGATGCAAAGGTGGTTCAACATACATAAATCAAATCAATATAATACATCATATCAACAGAATGAAGGACAAAGCTATATGACCATTTCAATTGATGTTGAAAAAGCATTGTATAAAATTCAGGTGACAGAGCGAGACTCCATCTAAAAAAATAAAAAATAAAATTCAGCATCCCTTCATGATAAAAACCCTAAAAGACACTGGGTCTAGAAGGAACATACTTCAGCATTAAAAAAGTCATATACAATAGACCCACAGCTAGCATCATACTAAATGGGGAAAAACTGAAAGCCTTTCCTCTAAGATCTGGAACACAACAAGGATGCCCACTGTCATCACTGTTATTCAACATAGTACTGGACTTACTAGCTAGAGCAATAAGACAAGCAAAAGAAATAACAGACAACAAAAATGGAAAGCAAGAAATTACCCTTGTTTGCAAATGATATGATATCATATTTGGAAAAACCTAAAGACTCCACCAAAAATCTATTAGAACTGATAAATTCAGTACAATTGCAAGATACAAAACCAACATACAAAAATCAGTAGCATTTGTACGTTTCAACAGTGAACAATCTGAAAGAGAAATCAAGAAAGTAATCCTATTTACAATAGCTACAAATAAAATAAAATACCTAGGAACAAAAAAAGTGACAACTCTACAATGAAAACTATAAAACACTGATGCAAGAAATTGAAGAGGACACACACACACAAAAAAGGAAATATATTCTGTGTTCATGGATTGGAAGAATCAATGTTGTTAAAATGATCACACTATCCAAAGCAATCTACAGATTCATTGTAGTCTGTATCAAAATACTAATGACAAGCTTCACAGAAATAGAAAAAACAATCCTAAAATTTAAGTGGAACCACAAAAGACTCAGAATAGCCAAAGCAATTCTGAGTAAGAACAACAAAACTGGAGAAATCACATCACCTGACATTAAGTGATACTACAGAGCTACAGTAACCAAAACAGCATGGTACTGGCATACTTGACACATAGACCAATGGATCAGAGTAGAGAACCCAGAAATAAATCCATACAGCCATAGTGAACTCATTTTTGAGAAAGGTTCCAAGAACATATATTGGGAAAGGACAACCTGTTCAATAAATGGTGCTGGGAAAACTGGATACCCATACGCAGAAGAATGAAGTTAGATCCCCTGCTATCTCTCACCATATACAAAAATCAAATTACAATGCACCAAATACTTAAATCGAATACATCAAACTATGAAACTACTACAAGAAAACATTGAGGAGATTCTCTAGGACATTGGACCACGCAAAGATTTCTTGAATAAACCCCACAAGCACAGACAACCGAAGCAAAAATGGACAAATGGGATCACATTAAGTTAAAAACCTTCTTCACAGCAAAGAAAACAATCAACAAAATGAAGAGACGACCCACAAGTGGGAGAAAATATTTTCAAATGATGTCATATGACAAGGGATTAATAACTAGCATGCATAAGGAGCTCAAACGACTCTATAGGAAAAAACCCAATAATCCAATCTAAAATAGGTAAAAGATCTGAATAGACATTTATCAAAAGAAGATATACAAGTGATAAACAGGTATATGAAAAGGTGCTCAACATTGGTGATCATCAGAGAAATGCAAATCAAAACTACAGTGAGATATCATCTTACCCCAATTAAAATGGCTTTTATCCAAAAAACAGGCAATAGTGAATGCTGGTGAGGATGTTGAGAAAAGGGAATACTGTTGGTGAGAATGTAAATTAGTACAACCATTATGGAGAACAGTTTGGAGGTTCCCAAAAAAATTCAAAATAGAGCTATTATATAATCTAGCAAGCCCACTGCTGGGTATATACCCAAAAGAAAGGAAATCAGTATATTGATGAGATTATCTGCACTGCTATTGCAGTGATGAGATTATTGCAATGCTATTCACAATAGCCAAATTTTGGAACAACCTAAGTATCCATCAACAGATTAATGGATACAGAAATATGGTACATTTACGTAGTTGAGTAGTCTTCAGCCATAAAAAACAATGAGATTCTGTCATTTGCAACAACATGGATGGCACTGGGAGCTATTATGTTAAGTGAAATGTCAGGCACAGAAAGACAAACTTTGCATGTTATCACTTATTTGTGCGAGCTAAAAATTAAAACAATTGAACTCATAGAAATAGAGAGTAGAAGGATGGTTACCAGAGGCTGGGAAGGATAGTAGGGAATTGGGAGGAAGTAGGGATGGTTAGTGGGTACCTATAATGTACCTACTATATATACCTACTACCTACTACGTACCCACAGAATTAAAAAGAAATTAAAGAAAAAAGAAATTGGAATTAGAGAAAGCAGAAATCTTCAGGTAGGGAGGAAAAATAGTAGTAGCCAGTTCTTGGTGGGACAATAGCTATGAATATCTGACATAGGCTCCTGACAAGTAAAAACGGTAAAAAGGGGACAGTAAAAAGGGGAGAGGAGGTCTACTACAGTAGCAGTCTTTTCCAAGGGACATCTTCTGTAGGTATTTCTCCCTTCCCCAACTCACATTCAAGCCTAGTTTATAATTTGCCTCATCAACATGCTGTCATTGTCAACATCATCCACACTCTCAAGCTTCAAATGTCGATAAAAATAAATTGCTGCTGATAATTCAGCTGTTAACACATTTGGGAAACTGGGGAAAAGCTTTTAGCCTAGTTGCATATGTCAGTGACATCAGCCAAAATAAGCCTTGACTTGGTGCTCCAGGGGCTAGAGAAGGCCTAATAAATGTGAACAAATCACTGGGTTCAAAGACAAATTCAAAATCTTCCCTTCAACTCTCTATTTCTTTTATATGATTCTCCCTTCACCCCCACCAACCTCTTTGGCCTCTTCCTGTGGCGATGATGATGATGATGATGATGATGATGATGATACTTAAGATAATTCAACTCCTCCTTGCTTCTGCAAGATATGCGCCTCCTAGAAGCCAAAGATATATTGTTTGCTAGTAAGAGTTATGCATGTATAAATGATATATTTTTAACTGTTTATTAAAGCCCAACTATATGCATAAAAGTACACAGAGGTATAAAATTGAAATTTATAAAAATGAATTTTTATAAAATAATCATATCCATGTAACCAACACCCAGAAGAAAAAGTAGAACATTACTAGCACACAGAAGTCAATACTTTGCCCAAAGGTTGCCAGTATCTCACTTCTAATAGCATAGATTAATTTTGTCAGATACGTCCTTCATAAAAACTAAATTCTACACTATGTTCATTTTGTCTTATTATTTTCTCTTAATATTAAGTTTATGAGATTTATTGCTTTATGTAGTTATTGGTTATTAATTCTCATTACTGTATAGTATTTATTGTGTAATTATACCACAATGTGTTTACTCATTCCAACATCGATGGGTAGTTAGCCAATTTTCTTTTTTTCACATTATTTGTCTATTATCCATAGTGCTTCTATGGCTATTCTTAAATATTTTGGGTGAAAACATGTATGCACTTCTTTGGGTATGTTCCTAAGGGTAGAACTGCTGGGTTTTTATGGATGCACATGCCCAGCTTAAGTAGAAGCTGCCAGTTTTCCAAAATGAATATGCTGTATATACTGCTTCAAAATATCATGTCTCAGTGCAGCCTTGAACTCCTGAACTGAGGTGATCCTCCTACCTCAGCCTTCCAAGTAGCTGGGACTACAGACTCGCACGACCCGGCTATTTAATTTTTTTTTTTTTTTTTTTTTTTTTTTTTTTTTGTAGAGCTAGGTCTGCTTATATTGTCTAGGCTGATTTCAGACTCCTGGCCTCAAACAATCTTCTTGCCTTAGCCTCCCAAAGTTCTTGGATTACAGGCATGAGCCACTGCACCTGGTCAAAATGAATATACTATTTTGTTAACACCAGCAGTATAGAGAGTTTCAGTTCCTCCACATCCTCTCAACACTTGACTTCTCCTCTTTCAGCCTTTTCAGTAGGTATGTTTGGTTCAGGACTTTTGCCCACTTTTCTATTGAGTTGACTGGGGTTTGTAATTATTAATGTGTAAGAGTTTTTTATATATTGTGATATGAGATCTTTGTCAAACGCAAGTATCGTAAATATTTTCTCTTATCCTGTAGACTGACTTTTCACTATCTTAATGGAGTCTTTTGCCAAAATTAGAATTTTAAAAATACATTTAGAATACTTTCCTGCAACCTCACTAATGAGAGGATTAAGAAACCTCCATCTATTCTACAGGGAAATACATCGGACTCTGCCTGGCTCGGCTGGTAGAAGTAAGGAGGTAATTCTGTGCCCTAGAATTAAGAAAGAATAGCTGATAATAATAATATCAACCATAGATGGATTGCCTACTATATGTCTAGAGATTATTATATATATTATATTATATCAAAGTTAAAACTTACCACCTTCCTATGACATAAAAGCATTATCATCAACCTCATTTTCAGATGAAGAAACTCTGGCACAGACAAGTAACTTTAAACTTAGTGTAGTCATTTCTAAATTTCTACTCTTGACCTTTACTATATACTTTCTTTTTGCCACCTCATACTAAAGCCAAAAATTCACAGTATCTCCTGTTTAATAGGAACTTAGTCTAACTAAATATGGCCCCCAGAGATTCCATGCAACGAGCAGTCATTGCAAGCAGCCTGACCTTAAAAGGCAAGGAGGCTCCTGTCTCCACCTGAGGGCAAGGCCTCACGAGGAGCTCAGGTGGAAACTATTGGCCACCCCCATTCCCAGCAGCTGAGAGAATGCGTGCTTTAGTCTATAGGAAACAGCTGGAAAGTACAGCGTGCTATCCACTATAGTCTATTCCTTGTACTGTCTGTATCTGCTTGCTTCATGTAATAAGTTCTGATAAAAGCTCCTCAAGGATTTTGTTGGGCCTCTTTTCCTGGTAGGAACATATAATGGGAAGGTTAGTGGCATAAACTACAGTCCTTGCCATTGCAGTTTTGCTTCAGGCAACAATTGATACTCATTATCTCCCTCTTCCATGCCTCCCAACCTCCATTCTAGAGTCCCTTCACTATTTGTACCTCTGCTAGTGAAGAAGCCTACATAGTATAGTGACCCAGACGTTCATCCTATTGTCCACCAGCAGGTGATGAAGCTCCAAAACCCCCTATTAGAGTTTCTTGGGATGCTCCTGGTACCAGTTGCTTCAGGTTAAGTTGCCCGAGAAGCAGGCTCTAGGATGGAGCTATCTGTGTGTGCAGGAAAAGTAAAGGAAGCATAATTGGCAAAGGGATAAGTTGAAATGAAAATCAGTATAACAAAGGCCTCAGCCAATCCTACCAGAAGCTCTGGAATTGCATGGCCTTCTATAGTTATCTCAAATGGGGAAAGGAGGCAAGCCTTCATATCTCCACATCAACCAATCATTGGATGTGGCCTGACCCCAAGATGGGGATGAGGTTTGGGGGAGTGGCAGTTCTCTTCATCTGAAAGCTATTGACCAACAACATTTCCAGTCCTAGGTGGGGGTGATCTGGGAAGATCACCATGGCATCCACTGCAATTATTTATGCCTTAGATCTGAGTTGCAATAATTCAGAAGAATAAATTTTGCATTTGAAATATTTGGGGTATTACTGGTAAAGCAGACTTCTGGAAGGGATTTAGATTTATACAGGTGAAAACATGCTTCATACTACCAGATTTCATCAGTTATAATCACCAAGATAGATATCAACAATTTGGAAGATGAATTCCAATTTTATTATTACTTTATATACTATGAAAAAATTGCCATCAATTAAATTATGATGCACAATGTTATATGTAAGAGGTATCTCAATTTCAGAGATAGGAAAGTATGAATAAAGTCCCCCTGCATCTTAGAATTGATGATATATGGTAACTTTTAACACCCCTCCTTGCCACACACACACAAACACAAGAAAATGGTGTTTTTTTCATGGTGTTAGTGAATGTTGCCAAAATGGAAGTAAAGTAGGGTAGATTTATTGGCAAGATCATCCTCAGTCCAGGTGTCCAGATAAAGTAACAGTTGTTCACTGCCTTACTTCCCTACTACATCGTACCTGTGTTATGGTATATGTAGGGTAGGCAGCACATCCCAGTGGATGAGTGGCATTTGGCATTCACAGAAAAGGACTCAGGGAAGACGTCCAGACCAGAAGGGACCTTACTAACCCACTCACCTACTCAGGAGTCCTTCTCGGCTCAGGATACATGTGCCTGGGCGTGGCCATTCTGTCTCTCTCATCCTTTAATCCTAAGACTATAATAAAGGGAAAGGGGCCCTCACTCTTTCCCTAACCCATCCCAACTTTTCATTTGACAAGGAAGATGTAGAAACTGTGTTCAGGAGTGAGGATACTCACCACTATGCAAGGCACAGTTCATTCTCTCTCAGTCCACACACACCTCAGGCTCTGCCTTCTCTACCCCACCTATCCTATGGCAAACAATTCTTCTCTCTTCAGTCATAGCAAAAACTCTTGACGTGTTCCCTCCTTCGTGTAATGTTTTATGGTGACCTGAATGAGAATCAATCTCCTTGGTCTCTTCCTTTCTAAACTCCCACAGAGGCCTCTTCACTCATGTTTCCCACTTTAAATGTACTTACCTCTTTGCTTGAACAGCATTCAGACTTGGTTTAATTGCAGCATTTTTCTGGGATGTGCTTGTCAGCATATCCCTCACAGGCTGACTTATGACCACAATGTCTCTCCCACATTTTCAGCAACACAGATAATGGACTTGGCAGTGAACGCTGATTAAAGACATGGAGCCTCTTGCTAGCTTCTGTTGCTGCTGCTGATGCAGAGTCAGGATCTTTAATGTACATCGAGATCTCCCAGTTGGTCCTCCAAGGTCTATCCTGGACAAGGCTGCAGGGTTTTCCCAGCAGCCCTCTACGATGGGAGGATTTGCTGCTCGGGGTTGCTCTGATTTTCTAAGATGCTGGGGGGAACTGGAAAGCATCAGCGTTTATCATGCACTAGAGGGTGCCAAAGTCCTGGGTAACTGAGTCCATCTAGGAAGAGTGTGTCTCACCCTGAAGCCCCAGGAAAGAGAAGCAGTGTCCATATTTCTAAAGTTCTGCATGAGGACCTCTGCTGGAACACATGCCTGCACTATCAGAGAGACTATTCAAAAACATTCAGTAGATCAGGATCTATACCCCTGCTGAAGGTTTTTCAAAGGCAACACCACTGTGATTGACTGTGATTGAAAATAGGTATATATATTTTAACAGTAGTAATAGCTACCTATTTGCATACTATTTATTATATGCCATACACTGTTGTAAGCACCTTATATGCATTAAGATATTAAATCAATGCTAAAACATTATCTTCAAGTTATAGATGAGAAAACTAAGGCAGAGCGCTTAAGAAATTTGCCCAAGATCATGTAGCTTGTAAGTGGCAGGACCAGGATTCAAATCCAGGAGTTCAGCTACAGGATCTTCAACACTCTGCTTCACTCACATGTTAATACAAATATCAGGCACTCTATTGCCACATTTCTTGTCAGAAGTAAACATAAATTTCCTCCAGCTTCCCTGGTTAGGCAACTACCAAGTTCAGTACCCTTAATAGTAGAAAGTTCTTTTTTAACACTCCCATGAATCCAGTTCCTGTTCTTTACTTCCACCCTAGATTTTTTTTTTTTAAATCTATCTATACACATTTTTGCACTCTAAACTTTTTGACTGTATTATGGAGTATTTACTGACTGCCCAGCTTCAACAAATGGGTTTTTTTTTTTTTTTTTTTTTTTTTTATAAAGATGAGGTTTCGCTATGGTGCTCAGGCTGGTCTCAAACTCCTTGGCTCAAGCGATCCTCCCACCTTAGCCTTCCAAAGTACTAGAATTATAGATGTGAGCCACTGTACCCAGCCAATAAATAGCTTCTGACTGCCATGCTTCTAAACACAACTGACAAAATCTTTCTTGGATTCCAACAAGCTGTTGGCCCCATTTCTTTAACTCCTATTCCAAAACAGTGCTGAAAGTACCCAAGTGAAAAGTGACAAACTAGGTCCAATGACTTGGCATTGCATTTGAACTAATTACTTTCACAAAACTCTCAGCTAACCTACATGTAATATTCTTAAAAGGGAGACTTTTAGAAGAACTAGACAACACAATGTTCTGAACAAAAAAAAAAAAAACTTTGAGACAGAGTTTCACTCTTGTTGCCCAGGCTGGAGTGCAATGGCACGATCTCAGCTCACTGCAACCTCCACCTCCCAGGTTCAAGTGATTCTCCAGCCTCAGCCTCCTGAGAGGCAGGAATTACAAGTGCCCACAACCACACCTGGCACCCGGCTAATTTTTATATTTGTAGTAGAGATGGGGTTTCATCATGTTGGTCAGGCTGGCCCCGAACTCCTGACCTCAGGTGATCCACTTGCCTTGGCCTTCCAAAGTGCTGGGATTACAGGTGTGAGCCACCGTGGGCAGCCTGAAATTTTTTTTTTTTTTTACCAAAACATTAAATGTGTTCTCTCCTGTCCAATGATTGACAGAAATATCTTAAATGCACCCACAATTAATTGAACTTGAATTGTCTCTAAACTTGATTCCCCTCTTGTTCCAATAGCAACTTGCTGTAGGACCTTACCCAAGAGTTTCCTTATTCTGTGGAAAGAGACAGAATTTCTGTCTAAGAGACCCTTCCTGGAAAAGTTGTAGGCAAATAATATTATGGTGAATTAAATAACATTATCAGTGCATTTGGAGGAACTTTTTGTTTTATATCACATAAACACTATGATTATAAAATGAGGAAGACTTGTTTTTGGTAAATTTCAGTTTATCCATATGGGATTTTTTTGAAGATATTTAGGCCAAGCAGATTCTCTTGTAGACACCCTAGCTTTAAAACAAGGCCAGTTAGGAGGTGGATGGCAAGATGGCCGAATGGGAAGAGCTCCGATCTGCAGCTGCCAACAAGATCAACACAGAAGGCGGGTGACTTCTGCATTTCCAACTGAGGTACCCGACTCCTATCATTGGGAGTGGTTAGACAGTGGGTGCGGCCCACAGAGGGCAAGCAGGAGCAGGGTGAGGTGTCACCTCACCTGAGAAGTACAAGACATCAGAGAACTCCCTCCCCTAGGCAATGGAAGCCCTGAGGGACAGTGCCGTGAGGAATGGTGCATTCTGGCCCAGATACTTTGCTTTCCCCATGGTCTTCGCAACCCAGAGACCAGGAGATTCCCTTGGGTGCTTACACCACCAGGGCCCTGGGTTTCAAGTACAAAACTGGGGGGCCATTTGGGCACACATCGAACTAGCTGCAGGAGTTATTTTTCATACCCTAATGGCTCCTGGAACCCCAGCGAGACAGAACCGTTCACTCCCCTGGAAAGGGGGCTGCAGCGAGGGATCCAAGTGGTCTAGCCCTGCAGATGGCACCCCCACAGAGCCCAGCAAGCTAATATCCACTGGCTTGAAATTCTCATTGCCAGCACAGCAGTCTTAAGTTGACCTGGGGCACTTGAGCTTGGTGTGGGGAGGGATGTCCTCCATTACTGAGGCTTGAGTAGGCAGTTTTGCCCTCATAGTATAAACAAAGCCACCAGGAAGTTCAAACTGGGCAGAGCCCACCACAGCTCTGCAAAGCCACATGTAGCCAGACTGCCTCTCTAGATTCCTCCTCTCTGGGCAGGGCATCTCTGAAATAAAGGCAGCAGCCCCAGTCAGGGGCTTATAGATAAAACTCCCATCTCCCTGGGACAGAGCACCTGGAGGAAGAAGTGAAGGTGGGTGAAGGCTTCAGCAGACTTAAACATTCCTGCCTGCCAGCTCTGAAGAGAGCAGTGGATCTCACAACACAGCACTCAAGCTCTGCTAAGGGACAGACTGCCTTCTCAAGTGGGTCCCTGATGACCATGCCTCCTGACTGGGAGACACCTCCCAGTAGGGGATGACAGACACTTCATACAGGAGAGCTCTGGCTGGCATCTGGTGGGCGCCCCTCTGGAATGAAGCCTCCAGAGAAAAGAACAGGCAGCAATATTTGCTCTTCTGCAGCCTCTGCTGGTGATACCTAGGCAAACAGGGTCTACAGTGGACCTCCATCAAACTCCAGCAGACCTGCAGCAGAGACGTCTGTTAGAAGGAAAACTAACAAACAGAAAAGAATAGCATCAACATCAACAAAAAGGACATTCAGACAGAAACCCTATCCGAAGGTCAACAACATCAAAGAACAAAGGTAGTTAAATCCATGAAGATGAGGAAAAACCAGCTCATAAAGGCTGAAAATTCCAAAACCCAGAATGCCTCTTCTCCTCCAAAGGATCACAACTCCTTGCCAGCAAGGAAACAAAACTGGACTGAGAATGAGTTTGATGAATTGACAGAAGTAGGCTTCAGAAGGTGGGTAATAACAAACTCCTCTGAGCTAAAGGAGCATGTTCTAGCCCAATGCAAGGAAGCTAAGAACCTTGATAAAAGGTTACAGGAACTGTTAACTAGAATAACCAGTTTAGAGAAAAACATAAATAAGCTGATGGAGCTGAAAAACACAGCACAAGAACTTCATGAAGCATACACAAGTATCAGTAGCTGAAGCAATCAAGCAGAAGACAGGATATTCAGGATTGAAGATCAACTTAATGAAATAAAGTGTGAAGACAAGATTAGAGAAAAAAGAATGAAAAGGAACAAACAAAGCCTTCAAGAAATATGAGACTATGTGAAAAGACCAAACCTATGTTTGATTGGTGTACCTGAAAATGATGGGGAGAATGGAACCAAGTTGGAAAACACTCTTCAGGATATTATCCAGGAGAACTTCCCCAATGTAACAAGACAGGCTAACATTCAAATTCAGGAAATACAAAGAACACCACCAAGATACTCCTTGAGAAGAGCAACCCCAAGACACATGATCATCAGAATCACCAAGGTTGAAATGAAGGAAAAAATGTTAAGGACAGCCAGGGAGAAAGGTCAGGTTACCCACAAAGGGAAGCCCACCAGACTAACAGCAGATCTCTCTACAGAAACCCTACAAGCCAGAAGAGAATGGGAGCCAATATTCAACATTCTTAAAGAAAAGAAATTTCAACTCAGCATTTCGTATCCAAACTAAGCTTCATAAGTAATGGAGAAATAAAATCCTTTACAGACAAGCAAATGCTGAGAGACTTTCTCACCAACAGACCTGCTTTACAAGAGCTCCTGAAAGAAGCACTAAGTATGAAAATGGAAAAATTGGTACCAGTCACTGCAAAAACATAAGACCGTCAACACTATGAAGAAACTGCATTAACTAATGGGCAAAATAATCAGCTAGCATCATAATGACAGGATTGAATTCACACATGACAATACTAACCTAAAATGCAAAAGGGCTAAATGCCCCAATTAAAAGACACAGACTGGCAGATTGGATAAAGAGTCAAGACCTATTGGTGTGCCGAATTAAGGAGACCCATCTCACGAGCAAAGACACACATAGACTCAAAATAAAGGGATGGAGGAGTATTTACCAAGCAAATGGAAAGAAAAAAAAAAGCAGGGGTTGCAATCCTAGTCTCTGATAAAACAGACTTAAACCAACAAAGATCAAAAAAGACAAAGAAGGACATGACATAGTGGCAAAGGGATCAACCCAACAAGAAGAGCTCACTATTCTAAATATATATGCACCAAATACAGGAGCACCCAGATTCATAAAGCAAGTTCTTAGAGACCTACAAACAGATTTAATTTCCCACACAATAATAATGGGAGACTTTAACACCCCACTGCCAATATTAGACAGATCAATGAGACAGAAAATTAATAAGGATATTCAGGACTTGAACTCATCTCTGGACCAAGCAGACCTAGTAGATATCTACAGAACTCTCCACCTCAAATCAACAGAATATACATTTTTCTCAACACCACATTGCACTTATTCTAAAACTGACCACATAATTGGAAGGAAAACATTCTTCGGCAATTGCACAAGAACAGAAATCATAACGAACAGTCTCTCAGACCACAGTGCAATCAATTAGAACTCAGGATTAAGAAACTCACTCAAAACTGCACAACTACATGGAAACTGAACAACCTGCTCCTGAATGACTACTAAGTAAATAACAAAATTAAGGCAGAAATAAATAAGCTCTTTGAAACCAACAAGAACAAAGACAAAACAAACTAGAATCTCTGGGACACAGCTAAAGCAGTGTTCAGAGGGAAATTTATAGCACTAAATGCCCATATGAGGAAGCAGAAAAGATGTAAAATTGACCCCCTAATATCACAATTAAAAGAACTAGAGAAGAGCAAACAAACTTAAAAGCTAGCAAAAGAGAAGAAATAACTAAGATCAGAGCAGAACTGAAGGAGAAAGAGACATGAAAAACCCTCAAAAATCAATGAATCCAGGAGCTGATTTTTTGAAAATATTAACAAAATAGACCGCTAGCCAGACTAATAAAGAAGAAAAGAGAGAAGAATCAAATAGACACAATAACAAATGATAAAGGGGATATCACCACTGATCCTACAGAAATACAAACTGCCATCAGATAATACTATAAACACCTCTAGGCAAATAAACTAGAAAATCTAGAAGAAATTGATAAATTCCTGGACACATACACCCTCCCAAGACCAAACCAGGAAGAAGTTAAATCCCTGAATAGACCAATAACAAGTTCTGAAATTGACACAGTAACTAATAGCCTACTAACCAAAAAAAAACCCAGGGCCAGGCAGATTCACAGCCGAATTCTACCAGAGGTACAAAGAGGAGTCGGTACCATTGCTTCTGAAACTATTCCAAACAATACAAAAACAGGGACTCCTCCCTAACTCATTTTATGAGGCCAGCATCATCCTGATACCAAAAACTGGCAGAGACAAAACAAAAAAAGAAAATTTCAGGCCGATATCCCTGATGAACATCGATGCAAAGATCCTCAATAAATACTGGCAAACCAAATCCAGCAGCACATCAAAAAGTTTATCTACCACGATCAAGTCAGCTTCATCCCTGGGATGCAAGGCTGGTTAAACATATGCAAATCAGTAAACATAATCCTTCACATAAATAGAACCAATGACAAAAACCACATGATTATCTCAATACATGCAGAAAAGGTCTTTGATATAATTCAACACCCCTTCATGCTAAAAACTCTCAATAAACTAAGTATTCATGGAATAGATCTCAAAATAATAAGAGCTATTTATGACAAACCCAGAGCCAATATCATTCTGAATGTGCAAAAGCTGGAAGCATTCCTTTGAAAACAAGCACAAGACAAGGATGCCCTCTCTTACCACTCCTATTCAACATAGCATTGGAAGTTCTGTCTGGGGCAATCAGGCAAGAGAAAGAAATAAAACATATTCAAATACGAAGAGAGAAAGTCAAATTATCTCTGTTTGCAGATGACATGATTGTATATTTAGAAAATCCCATCATCTCAGCCCAAAATGTCCTTAAACTGATAAGCAACTTCAGCAAAATCTCAGGATACAAAATCAATGTGCAAAAATCACAAGCATTCCTATGCATCCATAATAGACAGAGACCCAAATCATGAGTGAACTCCCATTCACATGTGATACAAAGAGAATAAAGTACCTAGCAATACAACTTATAAGGGATGTGAAGGACCTCTTCAAGTAGAACTACAAACCACTGCTCAAGGAAATAAGAGAGGACATAAACAAATGGAAAAACATTCCATGATCATGGATAGGAAGAATCAATACCATGACAATGGCCATAGTGCCCAAGGCGATTTATAGATTCAATGCTATTCCCATCAAGTTGCCATTGACTTTCTTCACAGAATTAGAAAAAAACTACTTTAAATTTCATATGGAACCAAACAAGATCCTGTATAGCCAAGACAATCCTAAGCAAAAAGAACAAACCTGGAGGCATCAGGCTACCTGACTTCAAACTATACTACAAGGCTACAGTAACTAAAACAGCATGGTACTGGTACCAAAACAGATATATAGACGAATGGAACAGAACACAGGTCTCAGAAATAATGCCACACATCTACCACCATCTGATCTTTGACACACCTGACAAAAACGAGAAATGGGGAAAGGATTCCCTATTTAATAAATGGTGTTGAGAAAACTGGCTAGCCATATGCAGAAAACAGAAACTGGATCCCTTCCTTACACCTTATACAAAAACTAACTCAAGATAGATTAAAGACTTAAATGTAAGACCTAAAATCATAAAAACTCTAGAAGAAAACCAAGGCAATACCATTCAGGACATAGGCATGGGCAAAGATTTCATGACTAAAACACAAAAAGCAATGGCAACAAAAGCCAAAATTGACAAATGGGATCTAATTAAACTAAAGATCTTCTGCACAACGAAAGAAACTATCATCAGAGGGAACAGGCAACCTACAGAATGGGAGAAAATTTTTGCAATCTATTCATCTGACAAAGGGCTAATATCCAGAATCTACAAGGAACTTAAACAAATTTACAAGAAAGAAACGAACAACCCCATCAAAAAGTGGGCAAAGTATATGAACAGACACTTCTCAAAAGAAGACATTTATGTGGCCAGCAAGCATGAAAAAAAAAAAACCTCATTATCACTGGTCATTAGAGAAATGCAAATCAAAACCACAATGAGATACCATCTCATGCCAGTTAGAAAGGCAATCACTAAAAAGTTAGGAAACAACAGATGCTGGAGAGCATGTGCAGAAATAGGAACGCTTTTACACTGTTGGTGGGAATGTAAATTACTTCAACCATTGTGGGAGACAGTGTGGTGATTCCTCTAGGATGTAGAACCAGAAATACCATGTGACCCAGCAATCCCATTACTGGGTATATACCCAAGGGATTATACATCATTCTACTATAAAGACACATGCACACGTATGTTTATTCAAGTACTATTCACAATAGCAAAGACCTGGAACCAACCCAAATGCCCACAGATGACTGACTGGATAAAGAAAATGTGGCACATATATCCATGGAATACTATGCCCCCATAAAAAAGGATGAGTTCATGTCCTTTGCAGGAACATGGATGAATCTGGAAACCATCATTTTCAGCAAACTAACACAGCAGCAGAAAACCAAGTACCGCATATTCTCACTCATAAGTGGGAGTTGAACAATGAGAACATATGGACACAGGGAGGGGAACATTACACATTGGGACCTGTCTAGGGATGGGGGTCTAGGGGAGGGAGAGCATTAAGAGAAATACCTAATGTAGATGATGGGTTGATGGGTGCAGCAAACCACCATGGCACGTGTATACCTATGTAACAAAACTGCATTTTTTGCACATGTATCCCAGAACTTAAAGTATATATATATATTTTTTAAAAAGGCCAATTATGTCTGATTCTTGGATATAGTATATTGACAAGCTAGGCAGACTGCTGGATGTAGGTGATATAGTAGAGTTGGAGTGCTTGGATTCCAATCCTGGCTCCTCCACTTACCAGCTGTGAGAACTTAGCCAAGTTACTCTCTCTGTGCCTCAGTTTCTTCATCTACAAAATAAGAATAATAATAGTGAATCAGGAAAAGTTCCCTTATCCCCCTTACAGGGCATCCAATAGGAGTGTACTCACTTCTTCTGTGCCCCACTGCTCATATCCCTAGAGGAAGCATGCAGACTGGCAGGCTGTGTGGCTCAACTCCATGGCAGTGTCTAGGGGTGAATGTTTATAGCTCCTGAAGCCCCAGTGTGTGTGCATTACAAGGTGCTTTTTCAGTTTAGTCATCCATAGATGGCTTGTGTTAGTCAGCTCTATTAGACCCCCTGCCTTATTGCTAGGACAGAGGGCTTTCTGTATCCTGGGGTTTCTTGCCTTGGTGTACTGGAAGTATCAGATCACACATGGGCTTAGAGAAGGAGTGCAAGGTTTTATTGAGTGGAAATAGCTCTCAGCAGATGGGGGAGCCAGAAGGGGATGGAGTGGGAAGGTGGTTTTCCTCTGGAGTCAGGCTGCTGAGAGGCCAGGGGCTCTATACTGACTGCTCCGGCCAAACTCCATGCTGTTTCACCGGTCCATGGCCCACCAGCTTGCCGGTGTCTGTCAGTGTGCCCTTATGCCGGTGCATTCCTCTAGACATCCAACCACTTGTGTTTTCTTCAGTTGGTGTGTTCCTCTCGACGTCCAGCCCTGCGTGTGTGTGTGTGTGCCCGCTAGGGTCTTGGGGTTTTTAAAGGCACGGGATGGGGGCGTGATGGATTAGGGTGGTCTTGGGCAATGCAACATTTGATCAGGAAAACAGAAATGCCTGTCCTCACCTAAGACCGTGGGCACAGGCCTGGGAGTAGAGCCCTAGCCAGGGACCTGCTCTTCTCTACTCAGCACTTTGTACCTGCCTCCCATATCAATAGTACCTACCTCATGGAGTGGTTGTGAGAACTGAATGAGTTAACACATGCAAAGAACTTATAACACTAGCACTAAGTGCTCAACAAATATATTTGTTATTAGTTGCTGTTTTCATTCCCAGTAATACCTAATTGTCTGGGAGGGAGAGGAGGCTGAGAAGTGTACTAAAGTTGTTGCCCTTAGAAGGTACAAACAGAATCTGAAATAAAAAGAAAGCAGCTTTCTCAGAATCCCTGTGCATAACATCATCACACAGGTATCCTGCTGTCGCTCTGAACTCAGGTAAGGACTGGTAAAAACAACAGAATGTTGTTTAGAAACAACAGAAGGTTTAAACTGTTTCTTCTGAGTGGTAGGCAATTCCAGGAATGCTTTACAAAGAAGTCTTGCTGGTTGTACCTGAGTATATCTGGCAAGCAAATTTCCTTTCAGAGTTCAAACAGCAGATGTGCCCATCCATGAGCCCCTAAAGCCTGTGTGGTCTAATTAGGTGGTCAGTGATATCTATTGTTTAATTTAATGGAAACACTCTAGGTTTTCAAGAATCAAATCAGCAGTCCTTGGAAAGATCAGAATTGGACCTCTCATGTCATCTCATTCTCCTGCCTATAATGCTGATTGGAGATAAGAACTGAGGACATGAACTCAGTTATAGGATACTAATGAGGATGTTTCATGCTGCTCAAGGAATTGGCAACCAGATCTTGAGAGTGTAGACAAAAAAAGGATGCATTGCAAAATGGCCTCCAGCAATGGCAAGATACCTTTCTCAGACTAAGAGAGAGCCAAACCTGTTTGCTAACAAACCAACAATTTAGAACCCAACCCACACACTCTAGTTATTTAAAAACCTGGAGGATTATAGAAAGGGATTGAGAGAATCATTGAAACCACAAGTCATAAGCTTGTGAGACATTTTCCCTACCACCAAACTAAATTAAGAAGCCCCAAGAAAATCACTTGTTGAAATCTCAGGTAACTGTGGGAAGGGTGGAGTGATATCTCATTCTCAAATTGTATGTCTGCTCAAGGGGAAGACTTGCTGGTGTACCCCTTCTATCTGAGCAGAAGAAGTAATGAAGATGAAGGTAGAGCAAGGTGGTGGTGGTGGAACACTTTGTGCTTCCACCATTGGTCACAACAGGGGTGCATGAATTTCCTGTGGGCTACACAGACATTACAGAAGGAGCAAAATGTGAGGCATCTTGCTTTTACCCCAACTGAGAGGGCTGGGCTGCAGGGGAAGCAGCCCCAACTACCAGAAGTTGCAGGAAGTTTTTGGAAGAGACCAAGTCAGAGGTGGCTGTCCTATGTTGGAGAGCAAAGGAGTTGGGGGGCCCTTCATCTATCCCTACGCCCACCCAGGGTCCCCAAAGTACTGCCTTCAGAGGCCTGCCATACAGAGGACTTTTGGAGCTGTGAGTGTGAGCTCAGGAGGAGCAGCAGCCAAAAGAGAACTCCGACAGGTGGCTGTCAAGGGCAGATTGGGTGCACAGAAAGGATTCTTCAGAGGTTACCTTGATTTTGAAATTAATGTTCCATTTATTCAAAAATCCAGTTCTTTCTGAAGCGTTTAAATTCAGCCTACAGATCTTATTTTGCTATTAAAAGTTCTAGCAATCATTAAAAATTGCCTTTTATGGGGTCGTTGATTAACATTTAGTCTCATTTACAAATTTAGTTTAACTCCTTTAAATATTTTGTTGCATTAAATTATTAAATATATTTAATTTCCCTTTTAAGTTTCCCAGTTTTCTGACTTAGCAAAAAGGCCTTCCTAAGTGCTTGAATCACTCTTATAAATCTAATAAATTAAACTTATAAATAAGGTAAGACTTAAGACTTCTTAAGTGTGCTAATGCAAATGTATACATTTAGTAAGAGTTCTACTTAAAGTCAAAAGCTCAAACCAAATACTCAATAATTTTGAATTACAGTCACAAGATTGACCTGCTACTCTAATACGCCCAATTCTCTTAAACAATGCAGACACCTAAGATAACAATTTGGAGAGATCCCTTATTAAAAAATATACTATGAGTTTAATGTTCATAAATATCTGTATACCTAATTCTAAATCATATTTGGGCTAAAAAGTACTTCCTCACTAATAAAACAACTAGGTCATCCAATAGCTTTGAAGGATATCTTCTCAATTGTTGAATCTGAATCATGATCAGAGAGGAGCAAGGACATGTAGCCCACCAAGCCTACACCATTCAGGTCCCAGTCCACTCATGGAAGTCCAAATGCCTGACCTAGCCACTTCTTCACTTGACTGGATTTTGCATTTATTTGCCATCCTATAACTGGGTTAAGTTATTTATATACACTCCTGCCTCATTCCTCCTATCTCTTAGGCCACAAAACTCTTACACCTGTAAGAGCCTGTCAAATGAGTTAGTTAACTGATATCCAATTAAGTTGTGAATATCTCCTGTGGCTTGGGCTGTCCATAAACTTACCACCTTCAAGGTTATTCCATGTACAGGGGCCACTACCTATGATGACCCCTGTCCTCTCTACTATTTCTACTTCTTAATCCCCAATTCTAAGTAAGCTAGAACTAGGAGGGTGGAAAGAGAGAAAAAGGTTGTTCCCTCTATAGGTTATTGAGGCCACTAGTCAAGCCTGAGATGGGAAGAGGGAAAGAGATGAGATGGACATCTTAAATTGTACTGGCTTGGACTTTTTAATAACTAGAAATGAGTGGAAAATTGTGGAGTTTGCCTGAGAAGTCAACAAAGAGAAGGAAAGGGAGATTAACGGAGAAAACATTTCTTTTATGTTTACATGTCATTGAATTCAAACTGTTTGATAAACATGTAACGTTTGAGCAAGGATATTTTACCTCTTATTAAGCCCTAAAAGGTGTCTGGTTCTAATTTTTTTGCTCTTTTTAGAATATGCAGACCCTAGATGTCCCATATTATCTTCTGTAAATCCCAGTTGCTAATTCTGGAACGAAAAAGGAAAAATCTCCTTCAGCATCCTGTTATGCTCATCTCCCAAGTGACACTTGACCCCCTTTATAAAAACCTGTAAGTCTCCATCCAGACTTCTGTATTTCTTACGTCATCCCCAAACCATTCTTACCTCTTCATGGTGGTTTTCGTGTTGACGGTCCCTAATGAGACCAGCATCATTCTTAACTGGTGAACAAAAATTCAGAAAGTGTCCTGGATATGGGCCCCTTGCTAAGGCTACCAGAAAGATTGCAGCTACCATCCTGTACTCCCCTTTCTAAGAGCTTTCTTCTTCATTTTACATTTAGCGCCTCTTGGAGAGAACAGGTGCTACAATGGGAAAACCAGCTGGCCAAAATGTGGGCAAACCACACATGCCTAGAGTTGAAGGCTCCTTCAATGAACTATGCCCCACACTCCAGAACTAGAATAGGCTCTCTCAGGGCTGTAGGCTCAAGCGTGGTCCCACCCACACCACACCACAGCTGTGCATCCAAAATAAGAGGGAAACTCAGGCAGGAATCAAAGTGAGCAGACCAGGAGAGGAAATTAAAATCCTTTAGTTGTAGTGTATTAAGTCATTGCAGCACTCAAAGGCAGCCATTCATATCATTCAGGAAGCTCTGAATAAATGTTTCAGTAATGAGACATGCAGAAAGGAGCTTGTCACCCTGTGATAGTCTCTCTGCAAAGAATTTGATTTAAGGTTGGTATCAGAGCATGAACCATGCTGAAATACAATTACAAAAGAAACAGGAATTTCATTAGTGGATTGCAAGGAACAGCTTGGAACTGAGGAGGCTGGTGAGAGCTGATAGGTGTTGGTAGGAAGAAAGAGGGGAAAAGAAGAGGTGGTGTGTGATGGGAGAAGCCACCCGTACCTCTAGTACCAAACTGGGAAGGAAGATGGCAATGTTGATTTCAGGAAAAGGAAAGGAGAAGATGACTTCCTCTTTTAGATTGATAAATGACTACTCTCTTCATATGTGCTTTTTACCTTAAAAAATGAATAAAATTAAGGTTTATTCATATTTATTTGGTAGATTTATAGTAGCTAATTAAGTAAAGTGCTTAGAAAAGTGACTAGCACATATAGTATTATAGATGGGTTTGCTATGATTTTATAAATCGTGTGTGTGTTTATGTATGTATGAGATGATGGCTCAAAATTGTTTTTAATTATAATTAACATACAATTAAAAGTGTTGACACTACTGTTAAGCAATTAGTGATTTAGAGGGACAAGGGGAGAGAAAGAGGGAAAGAAGAATGGAAGAATGATAGAATGAATAAAAAGGAGAGCTCTCACTGGGACTGGAATATCTATAGGTACACAGTGTTTGCTCAGAGGAACTTCTTACTCTTCTATCTTTACTGGGCAAACCTTCTCAAATGTGATCTCTACAGAGCAGAGTTCGTTTTTGGATTATTCTAATCTAAAGTGGTCAGGGAATTTCTATTCCTTTGGAAAGCATGAGTGGCAGGTGCTTTCCTTTAGGAACAGAAGACATGTTCTGAGTTTCATTTTTGTCCCCTTATCTCAGGTGGTGGCTGTAGGGGACAGTTAAACAAAAAGTCCATTCCCATCAGGATGAGTGCTATCTTTCAACACACAATTCTTCAGTAGATCTCTGATGGAATCTCAGAACTAAATAGGATTTCAGGTGCTGGCCAAGATGGAGTAAGCCTACCACAGTTCATCTCTCCCACTGATTACAGTAAAAAAAACTCTAGAACACAATAGAAAAACAACTACACAAGAACTCTGAAAAGGAGACATTAGCATCCAGATAGGGTTGGGAAGTCAAAACTTGAAGAACAACCAGTAAAGGATTGGGGAAGCTTTTTGGATATTTGCCCTTTATTGTCATTCGGCTTTGACTTCAGTGTACTGCCCCCTCTACCCAGTAATTTTGTAACTGGGTAGCAATGATGAAAAGCAAAAACAGTAAGAGAAAACAAAACATCACAATGTGTGGGATGTGTCTAGAGCAGTGCTCAAAGTGGAATTTAAAGTGTTAAATATTTATATAGAAAAAGGTGGTCTTAAATTATATAAGTATATACTTTAAGAAACCACAGGCTGGGCATGGTGGCTCACACCTGTAACTCCAGCACTTTGGGAGGCTGAGGCGGGCAGATCATGAGGTCAGGAGATCGAGACTATCCTGGCTAACACGGTGAAGCCCTGTCTCTACTAAAATATACAAAAAAATTAGCCGGACATGGTGGCAGGTGCCTGTAATCCCAGGGAGGTGCCTGTAATCCCAGGGAGGCTGAGGTAGGAGAATGGCATAAACCCGGGAGGCGGAGCTTGCTGTGAGCCGAGATCGCACCACTGCACTCCAGCCTGGGCAACAGAGTGAGACTCTGTCTCAAAAAAAAAAGAAACCACAAAGAAGAACAACTTGAACCCAAAGCAAGTAACAGAAAGAAAATAGTAAAGATTAAAGCAGAAATCAGGCTGGGCATGATGGCTCAGGCCTGTCATCCCAGCGCTTTGGGAGGCTGAGGTGGGTAGATCGGCTGAGGTCAGGAGTTTAAGACTAGCCTGGCCAACATGGTGAAACTCCATCTCTACAAAAATACAAAAATTAGCTGGGCATGGTGGTGAGCACCTGTAATCCCAGCTACTCAGGAGACTTAAGCAGGAGAATTGCTTGACCCCAGGAGGTGGAGGTTTCAGTGAGCTGTGATTGCACCTTTGCACTCTAGCCTGGGTGACAACAGTGAAATTCCATTAAAAAAAAAAAGGCAGAATTAAATGAGAGAAGCTTGAATCAATGAAACCAAATACTAGTTTTCCGAAAAGATCAATAAAATGAATAAACTTTTAGCAACATTGACCAAGAAAAAAGAGAAAACACAAATTACCAATATCAGGAGTGAAAGTGGAGAGGACATCACTACAGATTCCATGTACACCAAAAACGTAATAAGACCATAGGGGGATTCTGGCAAGATGGCCGAATAGGAACAGCTCTGCTCTGCAGCTTCCAGCAAGACCAATGCAGAAGGCAGGTGATTTCTGCATTTCCAACTAAAGTATTTGGTTTATCTCACTGGGACTGGTTAGACAGTGGGTGCAGCCCATGGAGGGCAAGCAGAAGCAGGGTGGGGCATCACCTCACCCGAGAAGCGCAAGGAGTTGGGAAACTCCTTCTACTAGCCCAGGGAAGCCGTGGGGGACTGTGCCATGAGGGATGGTACTATCTGGCCTAGATACTATGTTTTTCCCATAGTTTTTGCAACCCACAGACCAGGAGATTCACTCAGGTGCCTACACCACCAGGGCCCTGAGTTTCAAGCACAAAACTAGGTGGCCGTTTGAGCACACACCAAGCTAGCTATAGGAGTTTTTTTTTTTTTTCCATACCCCAGTGGCGCCTGGAACCCCAATGAGACAGAATTGTTCACTCCCCTGGAAAGGAGGCTAAAGCCAGGGAGCCAAGTGGTCTTGCTCAGGGGGTTCCACCCCCACAGAGCCCAGCAAGCTAAGATCCACTGACTTGAAATTCTAACTGCCAGCACAGCTGTCTGAAGTTGACCTGGGACATTTGAGCTTGGTGGGGGAAAGGGCCATAGCTGACACTTGAGTAGGCTGTTTCCCCCCACAGTGTAAACAAAGCCATCAGAAAGTTCACACTGGGCGGAGCCCACCACAGCTCAGCAAAGCCACTGTAGGCAGACTGCCTCTCTAGATTCCTCCTGTCTGGGCAGGGCATTTCTGAAAGAAAGGCAGAAGCCCCAGTCAGGGGCTTATAGATAAAACTCCCATCTCCCTGGGACAGAGCACCTGGGGGAAGGGGTGGCTGTGTGCACAGCTTCAGCAGATTTAAATGTTCCTGCCTGCCAGCTCTGAAGAGAGCAGTGGATCCCCCAGCACAGTGATTGAGCTCTGCTAACAGACAGACTATCTCCTCAAGTGAGTCCCTGACCCCCATGCCTCCTGACTGGGAGATACCTCCCAGCAGGGGTCAAGAGATACCTCATATAGGAGAGCTCCAGCTGGCATCTGGCAGGTGCTGCTCTGGATGAAGCTTCCAGAGGAAGGAGCAGGCAGCAATCTTTGCTGTTCTGCAGCCTCTGCTGGTGATAACCAGGAAAACTGCGTCTGGAGTGGACCTCCAGCAAACTGCAGCAGACATTTTGAAGAGGGTCCTGACTGTTAGAATGAAAACAAACAGAAAGCAATAGCATAAACATCAACAAAAAGGACACCCATGCAAAAACCCCATCCAAAGGTCCTCAGCATTAAAGACCAAAGGTAGATAAATTCATGAAGATTACGAAAAACCAGCCCAAAAAGGCTGAAAATTCCAAAAACCAGAACACCTCTTCTCCCTCAAAGGATCACAACTCCTCACCAGCAAGAGAACAAAACTGGACTGAGAATGAGTTTGATGAATTGACAGAAGTAGGCTTCAGAAGATGGGTAGTAACAAACTCCTCTGAGTTAAAGGAGCATGGTCTAACCCAATTCAAGGAACCTAAGAACCTTGATAAAAAGATAGAGGAACTGCTAACTATAATAACCAGTTTAGAGAAGAACATAAATGACCTGAAGGACCTGAAAAACACAGGACAAGAACTTCGTGAAGCATATAAAAGTATCAATAGCTGAATTGATCAAACTGAAGAAAGGATATCAGGGATTGAAGATCAACTTAGTGAAATAAAGCGTGAAGACAAGATTAGAGAAAAAAGAATGAAAAGGAACGAACAAAGCCTCCAAGATAGACAAGACTATGTGAAAAGACAAAACCTATGGTTGATTGGCATACCTGAAAGTGACAGGGAGAATGGAACCAAGTTGGAAAACACACTTCAGGATATCATCCAGGAGAACTTCCCAATCTAGCAAGAAAGGCTAACATTCAAATTCAGGAAATACAGAAAATACCACCAAGATACTCCTTGAGAAGAGCAACCCCAAGACACATAATCATCAAAATCACCAAAGTTGAAATGAAGAAAAAATATTAAGGACAGCCAGAGAGAAAGTTCAGGTTACCCACAAAGAGAAGCCCATCAGACTAACAGCAGATCTATTTGCAGAAACCCTACAAGCCAGAAGAGAGTGGGGGCCAATATTCAACATTTTTAAAGAATTTTCAACCCAAAATTTCATATCCAGCCAAACTAAGCTTCATAAATAAAGGAGAAATAAAATCCTTTATACACAAGCAAATGCTGAGAGATTTTGTCACCACCAGGCCTGCTTTATAAGAGCTACTGAAGGAGGCACTAAATATGGAAAGGAAAACCCAGTAACAACCACTGCAAAAACATACCAAATTGTAAAGACCATTGACACTATGAAGAAACTACATCAACTAACGGGCAAAATAGCCAGCTAACATCATAATGACAGGATCAAATTCACACATAACAATATTAACCTTAAATGTAAACAGGCTAAATGCCCCCAGTTAAAAGACAAAGACTGGCAAATTGGATAAAGAGTCAAGACTCATTGGTGTGCTATATTCAGGAGACCCATCTCACATACAAAGACACACACAGGCTCAAAATAAAGGGAAGAAGGAAGATTTACCAAGCAAACGGAAAGCAAAAAAAGCAGGGGTTGCAATCCTAGTCTCTGATAAAACAAACTTTAAACCAACAAATATCAAAAAAGACAAAGAAGGACATTACATAATGCTAAAGGGATCAATGCAACAAAAAGAGCTAACTATTCTAAATATATATGCACTCAATACAGGAGCACCCAGATTCATAAAGCAAGTTGTTAGGGACCTACAAAGAGACTTAGACTCCCACACAATAATAATGGGAGACTTTAACACTCCACTGTCAATATTAGACAGATCAATGAGACAGAAAATTAACAAGGATATTCAGGACTTGAACTCAACTCTGGACCAAGCAGACCTAATAGACATCTACAGAACTCTCCACCCCAAATCAACAGAATATACATTCTTCTTAGCACCACATCACTCTTATTCTGAAATTGACCACATAACTGGAAGTAAAACACTCCTCAGCAAGTGCAAAAGCACAGATATCATAACAGTGTCTCAGATCACAGTGAGATCAAATTAGAACTCAGGATCAAGAAACTCACTCAAAACTGCAAAACTACATGGAAACTGAAGAGTCTGCTCCTGAATGACTACTGGGTAAATAATGAAATTAAGGCAGAAATAAATAAGTTATTTGAAACCAATGAGTACAAAGACACAACGTACCAGAATCTCTGGGACACAGCTAAAGCAGTGTTTAGGGGGAAATTTGTAGCACTAAATGCCCACATGCGAAACCAGGAAAGATGTAAAATCAACACCCTAACATCACAATTAGAAGAACTAGAGAAGCAAGAAAAAAGAAATTCAAACACTAGCAGAAGAGAAGAAATAACTAGGATCAGAGCAGAACTGAAGGAGATAAGACACAAAAAACCTTCCAAAAATCAATGTATCCAGGAGCTGTTTTTTTTTTTAAAAAAGATTAATAAAATAGACCACTAGCCAGACAAATAAAGAAGAAAGAGAGAAGAATCAAATAGACAGCATAAAAAAATGCCACAGCATTGACCGGGTGCAATGACTCACGTCTGTAATCCCAGCACTTTGGGAGGCTGAGTCGGGTGGATCATGAGGTCAGGAGTTTGAGACCAGCCTGGCCAACATGGTGAAACCTCATTCTATTAAAAATACAAAAAATTAGCTGGGCGTGGTGGTGGGCACGTGTAATACCAGCTATTGATGAGGCTGAGTCAGGAGAATTTCTTGAACTGGGGAGGCAGAGGTTGCAGTGAACTGAGATCACCCCACTGCACTTCAGCCCAGGCAACAGTGCAAGACTCCATCTCAAAAAGAAAAAAAAAATGATAAAGGGGATATCACTACTCTTCCCACAGAAATACAAACTACCATCAGAAAATACTATAAACACATTTACACAAATAAACTAAAAAATCTAGAAGAAATGGATAAATTCCTGGACACATACACTCTCTCAAGACTAAACCAGGAAGAAGCTGAATGCCTGAGTATACCAACAACAAGTTCTGAAATTGAAGCAGTAAATAATAGCCTACCAACTAGAAAAATAGTGCAGGACCAGACGAATTCACAGACAAATTCTACCAGAGGCACAAAGAGGAGCTGGTACCATTCCTTCTGAAACTATTCCAAACAATACAAAAACAGGGACTCCTCCCTAACTCATTTTATGAGGCCAGCATCATCCTGATACCAAAACCTGGCAGAGACACAACAAAAAAAAGAAAATTTCAGGCCAATATCCCTCATGAACATTGATGTGAAGATCTTCAATAAAATACCAGGAAACCAAATCCAGCAACATATCAAAAAGTTTATCTACCACAATCAAGTCAGCTTCATCCCTGGGATGCAAGACTGGTTCGACATATGCAAATCAATAAATGTAATCCATCACACAAACAGAACCAATGACTAAAACCACATGATTATCTCAATAGATGCAGAAAAGGTCTTCAATATAATTCAACACCCCTTCATACTAAAAACTGTCAATAAACTAGATATTCATTTAACATATCTCAAAATAATAAGAACTATTTATGGCAAATGCAGAGCCAATATCATACTGAATGTGCAAAAACAGGAAATATTCTCTTTGAAAACTGGCACATGACAAAGATGCCCTCTCTCACCACTCCTATTCTACATAGTATTGGAAGTTCTGGCTAGGGCAATCAGGCGAGAGAAAGAAATAAAGGGTATTCAAATAGGAAGAGAGGAAGTCAAATTCTCTCTCTTTGCAGATGACATAATTGTATATTTAGAAAACCCCATTTTCTCAGCCCAAAATCTCCTTAAGCTGATAAGCAACTTCAGCAAAGTCTCATGATACAAAATCAATGTGCAAAAATCACAACCATTCCTATACACCAACAATAGACAAACAGAGAGCCAAATTGTGAGTGAGCTCCCATTCACAGTTGCTGTCAAGAGAATAAAATACCTAGGAATACAACTTACAAGGGATGTGAAGGACCTCTTCAAGGAGCACTACAAACCACTGCTCAAGGAAATAAGAGAAGACACAAACAAATGGAAAAACATTCCATGCTCATGAATAGGAAGAATCAATATTGTGAAAATGTCCATACTGCCCAAAGTAATTTATAGATTCAATGCTATCCCCATCTAGCTACCATTGACTTTCTTCACAGAATGAGAAGAAAACTACTTTAAATCTCACATAGAACCAAAAACAGAGCCCAGACAGGCAGGACAATCTAAGCAAAAAGAACAAACCTGGAGGCATCAGGCTACCTGACTTCAAACTATACTATAAATCTACAGTAACCAAAACAGCATGGTACTGGTACCAAAATAGATATATAGACCAATGAAACAAAACTTCAGAAATACCACCACATATCCACAATTATCTGGAGACCTCAGAAATACCACCACATACCCACAATTATCTGATATTTGACAAACCTAACAAAAACAAGCAATGGGGAAAGGATTCCCTATTTAATAATTGTTGTTGGGAAAACTGGCTAGTAATATGCAGAAAACTGAAACTGGACCTCTTCCTTATACCTTATACAAAAACTAACTCAAGATGGATTAAAGACTTAAATGTAAGACCTAAAACCATAAAAACCCTAGAAGAAAACCTAGGCAATACCATTCAGGACATAGGCATGAGCAAAGACTTCATGACTAAAACACCAAAAGCAATTGCAACAAAAGCCAAAATTGACAAATAGGATCTAATTAAACTAAAGAGCTTCTGCACAGCAAAAGAAACTATCGTCAGAGTGAACAAGCAACCTCCAGAATGGTAGAAAATTTTTGCAAGCTATCCATCTAACAAAGGGCTAATATTCAGCATCTACAAGAAACTTAAATAAATTTACAAGAAAAAAACAACCCCATCAAAAAGTGGGCAAAGGATATGAACAGACACTTCTCAAAAGAAGACATTTATGCAGCCAAGAAACATATGAAAAAAAGCTCATCATCACTGGTCATTAGAGAATTGCAAATCAAAATCACAATGAGATACCATCTCACACCAGTTAGAAGGCAGTATGGCAGTTCCTCAAGGATGTAGAACCAGAAATACAATTTGACCCAGCAATCCCATTACTGCGTATCTACTCAAAAGATTATAAATCATTCTATTATAAAGACACATGCACACATATGTTTATTGCAGCACTATTCATAATCACAAAGACTTGGAACCAACCCAAATGCCCATCAATGATAGACTGGATAAAGAAAATGTGGTATATATACACCATGGAATACTATGCAGCCATAAAAAAAAGATAAGTTCTTGTCTTTTGCAGGGACATTGATAAAGCTGGAAACCATCATTCTCAGAAAACTAACACAGCAACAGAAAACCAAACACAGAATGTTCTCATGCATAAACAGGAGTTGAACAATAAGAACATGTGGACACAGGGAGGGGAACATCACACATTCGGACCTGTCTGGGGGTGGGGCCAAGGGGAAAGGTGACATTAGGAGAAATACCTAATGTAGATGACATTAGAAGAAATACCTAATGTAACAATCCTACATGTTCTGCACATGTATCCCAGAACTCAAAGTATAATAATGAATTAATCAATTAGTTAATTTTAAAACAGAAAAGACCATAACAACTTTATACCCATAATTTTCAAACCTTGAATGAAATGAATCAATTATTTAAAAGGCACAAATTATCAAATTCATTCAAAAGAAATAGGTAATCTGAATAATGCTATCTTTATAAAAGACACTAACTTTGTAGTTAAAACCTTTCCAAAATCAAATGGCAAAAAAAGAAAAAAATATATAAAACCTCCAGGCTCAGATGGCTTACCTTAGTGAATTATACCAAACATTTACAGAAGATATTATATCAATTCTATATAATCTCAGAAATGCAAAGAGGTGGGAGCACTTCCCAACTCATTTTATGTATTTTGTGTAAAATACACTCTTATTTCTTTTGTAAATATGTAAATGTATTTTTGTATTTTTTTTTACAATATACCTGTGTATTTTACCAAAAAATCTGTAAAATATATTTATGTATTTTAGGATTAAGTCAAAATAGACCATAGACCTGAATGTGAAATGTAAAAATATTCCAATATTTCATTGATTTTGTTTTTCTCATTTCAGTTTTACTGATTTCTGCTTTTATCTTTATTATTTTCTTTCTGTCACTTGCTTTGGGTTCAAGTTGCTCTTTTTCTGGTTTCTTAAAGTAGATAATTATATAATATAAGACCCTTCATCTTTTGTATCAGCATTATACTGACATCAAAACTAGGCAAAATATTGAAAGAAAAAACCCTACAGACTAATACACCTTATGAACCTGGCACCAAAAATTCTCAACAAAATATTAACAAATCAATTCCAATTATATCTGAAAAAATAGTATATCATGACAAAGTGGAGTTTACTCCAAGAATGCAAAGCTGGTTCAACACTAAAAAAATTATCAAGCAATGTAGTTTGTAATATTAGTAGACTAAAGTAGAAAAAATCATATGGTTATCTTATTAAATGCAGAAAAAGCATTTGAAAAAAATTATCACTCATTTATAATAAAAATCTGGGTAAATTAGGAATGGAAGGGAACTTTCTAAACTTAGTAAATAAAATCTATAAAAAAATAGCTACAATGAATATAGTGTATAATGATGAAAGAATGAATGCTTACTCCCTAAGAGTAGGAATAAGAAAAGAATGTATAACTCTTAAAAACTCCTATTCAACATCAGATTCTAAGTCCTAGCCAATGCAATATGGCAAGAAAAGAAAGAAAGTCAGTTGGGCGCCGTGGCTCACGCCTGTAATCCCAACACTTTGGGAGGCTGAGGAGGGTGGATCACAAGGTCAGGAGATAGAGACCATCCTGGCTAATACAGTGAAACCCCATCTTTACTAAAAATACAAAAAATTAGCTGGGCATGGTAGTGGGTGCCTGTAGTCCCAGCTACTCCAGAGGCTGAGGCAGGAGAATGGTGTGAACCTTGGAGGAGGAGCTTGCAGTGAGCCGAGATCTTGCCACTGCACTCCAGCCTGGGCAACAGAGCAAGATTCCGTCTCAAAAAAAAAAAAAAAAAAAAAAAAGAAAGAAAGACTTACAGATTGAAAAGGAAGAACTAAAACCACCCCTATTTACAGATCATGTAATTATATACACATAAAATCCCAAAGGACATACAAATATACTCCAAGAAGTAATTAATGACATCAGCAAGGTCACATGCTATAAGGCCAACATAAAAAATTTAAAAATTATATATTAACAAATAAAAATACATTAACAAAAAACATGTGGAAACTGAAATTAAAAACACAATACCATTTATAATCACACCAAAGAAAATGAAATCTTTAGGTATAAACCAGATGACATGTATAGCCTCTGTGTGCTAAAAATGCTGATGAAAAAAATCAAAGACCTAAAAAATTGGAGAGACTTATTGTCTTGAATTGGAAGACTCAATATAGTAAAAATATCAGTTATCTCCAAACTGATTTATAAGTTCAATGCAATTTCTAGAGATTGGAATGAAAGTAATAAAACTATTCCTTCTTCACAATCTGATTGTATACATAGACCATCTTAAAGAACTTACAAAAGAATCATGAAAGTAATAAGTGCGTTTGCCAATGTCACAGGACATAAGGCCACGATGTAAAAATCAACTGATAAAAATGTTATCAATATTTTTATTTTCTAGGAATGAGCAATTTGAAATCTAATTTTTTACAGCGAAAGAGTACTGTTTACAACAGTGCCAAAATAAATGAAATGCATAAGTATAAATCGAACAAAATATGTTCAGGGAAACTGCACATGAAATATATGTGAAAACTATAAAATACTGATGAAAGAAATTGAAGAAAGATCTAAATAAATGGAAAGATAAAAGGCAGGAAGTAATAAGTGACTATTTTCACGAATGTGGAAACAATTTGTTGAGATGTTTTATTGAATCTATAGATCAAAATTTATCTATGGATTCAATAAAATCCTAATTAAAGTCCCAGAAGGAGTTTATAAAAATCAACAAGGTGATTCCAAAATTTACAGGGAAAGGCAAAGTAACTAGAAGAGCCAAAACAATTTTGGGGGTTGGGGGAAGAACAAAGTTGGAGTACTCACATTACTTTACTTCAAGATTTATTATAAAGCAAAAATAATCAAAACAATGTCCTAATGACTGAATCAACGAAACAGAATAGAAAGTCCAAAAATGAAAACACACAAATATAGTCAACTGAATTTTGACAAAAGTGTGTGGACAAATCATTGGAGAAAGCATAATATTTCAATTAGTAGTTCTGGAACTTATGCAAAGAAGGAGGAAGAGGGGGAAGGGGAAGAAGAGGAGGGGAGGAGGAAGAGGAGGGGAGGGGTTGCTGCTCACACATTGCATAAAGCTTAAGTCAAAATAGATCATAGACCTCAATGTGAAATATAAAGCTGTAAGACTTTTAAAAGAAAACATGAAAAAATGTGTCTATGATCTTATAATAATTAGGCAAAGAATCCTTAGATATGACAAAAAAGCATGATCCATAAAACAAAAAGATGATAAATTGGACTTTCTCAAAATTTTAAAAAACTTTGCTCTGTAAAGTACACTCTTAAGAAAAAGATTTAAAAACATAAGCCACAAAATGGGAGAAAATATTTGCAAATCACATATCTGACAAAGAACTTGTGTCCAATATATATGCACAGCTCTCAAACTAAATAGCAAGAAAACAAGCAACCCAGTTGGAAAAAATAAGAAGCAAAAGATCTAAATAGGCACATCACTAAAGAAGATATATGTATGGCAAATAAACACAAGAAAAGATGTTGAGTGTCATTAATCATTAGAGAAATGCAAATAGAAACCACACTAAGATACCAGTGCATATCTATCAGAACAAGTAAAATAAAATAAATTTAAAATGCCAAGTGCTAGCAAGGGTGTGGAGCAATTGAAACTCTCAAATGTTGCTGGTGGGAGTGAAAAATGATACAGCCATATTGAAAAAGAGTTTCTTTATTATAAAATTCCACATATATTTACCATATGACCCAGACGTTCCACTTCTACTCCAGGAAAAACATAACCTTATATTCACAAAAATATCTGTGTGTGAATGTTTACTGCTGCTTTATTCATAATTGACAAAAACTGGAATCAACCTAATCTTCAACAAGTGAATACATAAACAATTGGTATGTCCATACATGGAATACTATTCAGCAATGGAAAGGAATGTACTACTGTGACATGTAATAACATAGATAAATCCCAAATGCATTATGCTAAGTGAAACAAACCAGACCCAGAAGGCTATGTACTGGAGGTTCAATTCATGACATTCTCGGGGAGACAAGACAATAGGACTATGAGGGAGGGTTTGACGGTAGGAGAACACCATGAAAAAATTTTGGGAAAAGCTACACAACTCTATGCATTTGTCAAAACCCACAGAGAACTATACAATAAAAAGTGAATTTTACTTTATGTAAATTTAAAAATAAATTGGAGAAAAAAGCATTATCTTGTGGACTAGCCCAGCTTGTTCATCCTCTCGCACAGCAGATGAGGAAGCTGAGGCCACCAAGAGCACAAGACTTACTCAAGGTCACACGAAAGCCAGACTGTAATCTCAGACTCCCAAAATGCTTCTTGTTTGTTTGTTTTGTTTTGCTTTGCTTCTGTCTTTTGGCTATAGGAGCCGTCATCATAACACTTCATGAAATCCTATCTCATTCAGAATGAATTTCTCCCTCCCTTATACCTCCTATAGCCTTTGCTCCCCTCCTTCTTCCACTTATTATCACTTCCTGCCTTTTATCAGGGATTTTTTTTCTTAGTTTGCCTCCCTTCCTCCACAGGGTGCATTAAAGAGGAAGAAGGCACAAAGGGGAGACATGGTGCAGGCTTGGGGGCAGGGTGGGGGGGTGGCAGTACCCAGCAATGCCATGTTTCTATTCCCACCAGTAACAATTTACACTAGATTCTTTCCACACTAAAATAGAAATGACCTGGGGAGAGCCCAGTGGTGAGTTCAAAGATGGTACTACTGATAGCCTTTTCCAGTTGTTTCTGGAATTCATCGATTCAACAAATACTTATTGGGCACCAACTGGGCAGTTTGCTCAATGCTGTGGGAATAATGATAGAAAGACAGGCACAATGCCTCCCACAACCTACTGGGGAATATTTAATCTCATGCCCTCAGCAGAGATCAATAGAATAAACTCTAGCTTAGAAAAGTACAGGTGAAAAAGAATGTTTTCTTAAAAAATTAGCCAACATCACGGCTCTCTTTGGAGGTTAATTTACTTAGCAAAAATATTACACATAAACGTGGCTGTTTCATGACCCTTTTCTTTCTAAATTGACTCTGAGACCTAGGGAGGTGCTGTTCCTTCCTTAACTGGTCTCCTAGGGGTGCTCCAGAACCAGATGGGTCTGCCTCAACCATTCTGAGTCCCCACACAGACACAGGGACAGACCAGCTAAACCATATGCTGACTCATTTTCATTCTTTACCACCTAACCAAGTGATACTCCAAGGATATAGTGGGAGCTGCAGCTACCTTAAAGAAAAGCTCTGAGCCAGGATGCTACTCAGACTCAAGTCAGGATCTGTGGGAGGTGGGATAGGAGGGTCAACCAGACCTTGACTCATATCCTTGCCACCACTTATCTCCTCAGTGCCTGGGTCCACTTCCTTAAACTCCCTGCAACCTTAAATTTCTTTCTCTAAGATAGAGATTTAAAAGGAGCGGGGAGCAGGGGAAATCTTTCTTTCATGGGGATGTGGGAAAATTAATTGAGCTTAACATCAAGCAGAATTGCAGAACATGTAATATGTACTTGGTAAGCGTTAGATTTCTCCCTCACACTCCCTGCTTTTTAGATATGGAAGAGCTACCCTTCTCCAAGGTCAAATGGGTCCTGGTCTTCCTTGAGGGGAGGTAGGCCTTGCAGCTCCAAAATTTCTCTTCAATCGGACAGGTTTAGATGGAAACCTACAAATCCCATTTTAACCATTGCAAACCCCATCCCTCCCCAAATCTCTTTTCATTCCAGGTCAAGCCTCAGTGTCCTGCCCTCCTGGGAGACCTAACTATTATAGCCAATTATTCACACATGACTCCATGGGCCAGCATGGGTGTAGTGTGCATGCTGAGGCTTTCCACCCACCTGGAGATGGCTCCAGGCCTGGGGGTGGGCACCACCTTCCAAATTGCATCAAGTTGTATGGTCTCTAGTAGAACACTTTGCCCACTGGTTCAGTTAGCCTCCAAGTAAATGGAAGACTAGGCCATCAAAACTCTTAGAACTACATGTGTGATGCTGTATTCACTGCTCCTTGAATAAATAAGGCATAGGCCCTGAAGAGCTGTCCCCATCTTTTTCCCCAGCCTTAACTGGATCTGATTAAACCTTCTTTATGTTCCCACAGGCTTCCTCTGGGCATATGTCTACCAGTGCACTTAACTCTCTAGATCTGGATCTGTTTACCCATCAGTATCTCACCCAGCAGAATGTGAACCCTTTCATGGCTTAAATGGCATCTTACTCATCCTTACACACCTAGTTGCCAGCACAGTGCATCTCACAGATACCCAATAAATGTTCATTGAATAAATGGAAAAAGTTCCCTTAAAGGAATGAAAAGAGCCTCCTATAAGCATGCCATCTGAACATTTTCCTTCTGAGCATGCAGGCCTAGCATTTCCTCATGGCATCATAGATGGATGAGGTTCCTGAATAATTCTACGGGATAAACTGGCTGCCTTCTGGGTCTTTTTCTTAAATGCGACTGCTATCAAGACTGCTAATACCATTTCCCTGGGTGTACCACAGAGGATGCCAAACTTTATTAGTTTAAGGTGTTTGCTTCATGTAACAACTTGCTTTTTAATGAGCTTGTTTATCTCACCATCTTGGATGTTAATACTGTTGAGAGGAAAATGTGCTGATTGACTGTTACCAAGCAAAGACCAGAATCTCCAGGGAGAGCATCAAATGCATGCTATGTGCTAACAATTATTCAATAACTGTGCTCTTTTCAAACAACAAAAGAAAAGACAAGAAAGGAAGAAAGGGGAAGAATGGTTTTCAGGTGAGCAATAGAAAAATAGTAAGTAGGAAAGTTGCTCACATTTCCTTCTCTGAGCTCCTAGCACGGTCCATGAACTAAATCAATTATTTCAAATTCTGCATTGCAGGTTGAGCCCAGGGCCCTACTGGGCTGCAAGCTCACCTGTGAGCCACCCACTTTACAGGGAAAAAATAAATTCTGAATATGCAGGCAGGGAGGAAGGTTAAACAGTCCATCCTTATCAACGTTTCCATTTTTAATTTCAGTTTTCACTATTGCACTCTGCTAACTGAAATACTATATTGTACTTCCCTCAGAGAATGGTTTCTGTGCTGATAATTCTCTATTTGCTAACTTCCCCTTCCCCATTCCCCACCCTTCTCTGGCCCTGCTTCCACTGGCCTAGGCTGCTTTCCTTCTGGATTTTATTGCAATTGGCCAACATTCAGCAGCAGGTCAGAGGGTGGAGGAGAGAGAGGTACTCCTCTCCCATCCCACCCTGCTTCAGCATCAAGTCCCCAGGCAGAAGCTGCACGCTTCCAGAGCTACTGCTCCCCCCAGGCCGTTCCACTCCCAGCAAAGTCTGACTGAGTTCCAGTAATACTACATCTTCCCCTTGCCCCTGGGGTCTTGGGGAGGTAACTGGCTTCCACTGTAGCTAATGGTGCCTCAATGGTATCTTGTCTGTTACTTTAACCCTGTCTTCATCTCTGTAACCAGTCCTTTCATTCAAGTTTCTTAATTTGAGCCATTTGAGATGACTACCTATATGGCCTACTATTTAATATCTCAATTCAAAAGACGTGGCCCACTCGTTGTTCTGTCATATCATATCCCTCTGTAGTGTTTTCATGCTTTACAAAGTGCTTCCAGTTCCACGAACACATTTGATCCCCTCAATAATTCTGTGAGGTAGGCAGGGTAGTTGTTATCCCCATTGTACATACAAGAAAATTGAGACTCAGAAGCTAAGGCACTTCTTCAAATTCACACAGGAAGCGACTTCTTTCAAGAAAAAAAAAATTGGAAAAATAACATATCAATGTACTTACCAAAGGAGAGTATACTTTAGAAAGCAAAGTATATGTCTACAGATGCAGTGGCTTGTAAGAATGTCTAAAATAATGACCTAATTTTTTTCCAGCTGTGTCTTCAAAGCAAGACCATCAGCTGTGGGATGGGGGCAAAAATTACAGAGAAATGAAAAAAGTGTACAGTCATCATCTCAGAGAGTGGAAGAGGGAATTTTTTCATTTAGAAAGATGTGGTTGGGTTGTCTGGCCAATGTAAAGTATTCTTTTGAAATTTGTGGTAAAAAATTTAAAGATATCCCAAGCAATAAGTTGTATATTTTCTTTCCCTTTCTTCCTTTTTTTTTCATTTCTTTCTTGCCTCCTTTCTTACTCCTTTCCCTCCCTCCCTCCCTCCCTCCCTCCCTCCCTTCCTTCCTTCCTTCCTCTCTCTTTCTTTTCCAGTGTAGGCATCAAGTAAATGGACTATTGAAACTTTGCCAGCTGTTTACTATAGGGGGTGGGGAGAAAAGTTAAGAATTTTTATGAGGGAGCAGCTATGATACTAGAATATGGAATCCAGGTGAGAGTGAACTGATGGATGATAAGATGAGGGTAAGGACGGTGGAAAAACTAGTAGGGCCGATGGGTTAGTTATCTTAATGGGATAGGAGGTAACACTTGAGTAAATTAGTTGAAAGGATTGACTTTGTGCTTGAAATCAAGATTCTGAATGGCCTTGTTATCCCCAATGTCTCATTCTTGTTTTTATTCTGAGCGTTCAGCCAGTGCTCGGCATATAGCCAACAGCACCAGAATGAAGTATGCAAAAGTAGGTGAATTGTCAGAGTCTCGGGAGAAACTGACAGGTGAAAGGCAAAAGATATTTTGTCTCTACTGCTTATTTATTTAATAAGCACATTACCAACCTGCCCTTCTTTCCTCCATGCCTGTCTTTTCTCCTTCCCCCAACCCCTCTCTCTCACACATACTATACTCAAGCAACACTGATTTGTTCCCTATTTCCTTAATTTTCCCATTTCCGAACCTCCTCTGAACCCTCCTCCTTCCCCTTTCTCCCTAGCTGTGCCTCCTGCAATGTCCCCTATCATCTCCTCAGAAAAACTTTTCTGAAGTGCTTTAGTCAAAATATCACTCATTTACTCTCATACCCACTGCATATCATTGATGCCATTGTCATGGCACTTTCTTCATTTTACCTTAATGACTGACATTAGTTGTCTTTGCCACTTGACCATAAGCTCCTTGGAGTGCATTTTCTAGTCTGATTCAGTTTTGTGTGCCCCACTGTCTAGCACATTGCCAAAACTCCATAAACCTTTGTTGACTAAATAAATGAATACAATTCTACAAATGGAAGGTACTGTCTAATCAAATGATAAATCAACCAGGTTCAGACTCTGGGGGAAGGAAACAATAAAACTAATAAGTAGTGAGCTTTTCTTGAACTCAGAGAATCAAAGTAAATTTTGGTATTCATCAGCAGAGCTAAAAATTAAAATTACTGACTCAGAGAATAAACCTATTAGGTGAGCATTTCCACAGTGACACAACAGAAGAAATCCTGGCACTCTGCTCCTACGTATTTCTCCAGCTGCTTCTGGATCTCCCGCTACAATGAATCTAGTAAAGTTTGCCCAATGTATTAAAATTGAAAAGAATAATAGTAATCCCAGATAGCATGTGTATAATGTTATTATGTGTTGCCCCACTTCATTCTCACAATGCTGTGAAATTTTATTTGTAACATCCCTTTTTATAAGCAAACAAACTGAGGCACAAAGAAATTATATATTTGTCTAAATAGCCAAACTATAATCTCAGTTCCAAATCTCATATCCTTTTGATTTTCTATTATTTCTTAATAACCCCCTGACTTTCCAGAAGAGTGGATATGATTCTAAATCTCTCACCAGAGCATAGGGAAATGGGGGCCCTAAAGAAATTGCCAGACACAAACCCATGGAATTCTTGTCTCTTAACTCTTGCCTCTTGTCTCATAACCCAGAGCATCCTCAGCTAAGACACAGCACTCCTCTGTGTAGTAAGAACATGGGGAGTGCCTCTGTCTTTTTGTTCTGTATCCTCTATTCTTCATTAATAAAAGGACCCATATCGTGGGTTATAGGATGATTCATTAAAAATGGACCCATTTGGGGGAACCATCACTTCCTAAGAGAAAGTGGCTCCCTCTCTCAGAAAGATGGCCACATAAAAAAAGGCCCTAGAAAAGAGTCATCGTAAGGTCAGAGGTGAGGAGAATATCCCAGTTTCTAAGTCTGGAGGGCCATGGGGGTGAGAGCTTTACTTATGGGCCTAACATGGGTCAGGAGCAGAGACTTAGAAAGAAAAAGATTGAGAGTGGAAGTAGAGTCTTAAAAAGTGCTGTAGGGATTTAAAAAGAAAAGGTGCATGATGAATGGCTGGTGAGAAGAAAAAAAAGAAAGTAGAAAGATGTAAAAAATTAATGTGCAGGAGGTAGACACCTGAATATGAAGAAATGAGACCAAGAAATTTACCCAACATCTGTTTCAATTCTCACATTGACAAAATCAGATGAGACTATCTTTCTCTGCTTGAGGGGTTATTTGCAGGATCCCACAAAATCACATGGTGATCTCGATGTACCAGGCAGCCAACAATGGACTTGGGGCCACTAGTAGCCATCTGTGCCTACCACTGATTGATTTGAGGCACTCTTTCTCAAACCAAGAACCCAAAAATATTCTTGGGAGTCTGGTTCTACAATAAATTTTTAATTTTGTATTTACATTTTGATGGCAACCTTAAAAATATCAATCCAAGCATTTTTCTAAACCATCTGATGAAAACTTCATGACCTGGTCTTGCCACTTGGTCTCTGGCCCACAGGTAGGTTTCCGTGTACTGGCTTTACTGCTTCCTCTTCTTTTCCCTGACCTCTCAACAGGACAGTGACCCCACCCTTACTCTGTTGATAGCTCTGATTCTGCTCCTTGGTGTTCTCCTCTCCATTTATACTCATTTATTAGTGATCTCATCCAATCTCATGGCTTTAAAGCTTGTATAAGCTGACATCTCCCAAACACTTAACTATGGCCCATGCTGCTCACCTGAATGTCAGCCTAACTGCCTGCTCTTCACCTCCACCTGGATGTCCAACAGGGTGACCATATGTCTAGGTTGGACTAGGATGGTCCTAGATGACTCTTGTTGTTCCAGCATGATTACTAGTGTTTTCTCTTTTCTGCTCTACACTAACAAGTGTCCTAGTTTGGACAATAAATTATATGATCACCCTACCAATAAGCTTCTCTAATTTAACATGTCCAAAACAACACCTAACCTCTACAATCTTCCCTGCCCACTTGTCTTCCCTATTTCAATTCTTGGCAGCTCCTTTAATCTAGTTGCTCAAGCCAAGATCCTCAGAGTCATGCTTAGCTCCTCTCTTCCTCTCACACTCCACATTCAAGACAAAGGGAAATCCTGTTGGATCTACCTTCCATAACATATGATAAACTGACCATTAGCTCTAATTCTGTTGCTGCCATTTTGGCTGGAACTGCTATCCTCTTTCCCCTGCATCATCGTCTCCCCCATGATCTTTAATCCAGCCTCTCCATTCCACAGCTTGAGCTCAATGCAAAAACCAGAATGATACTACCACAGTGTAAGTCAGATCATGCTATGCCTTGACTCAAGTCCTCCAGTGAGGTCTCCTTTATCTCAGAGTAAAAGCCAGAAATTTTATAATAGCCCATGTGGGCTCATGAGATCAGGCTCCCTGTGACCTCTCTTGATTGCTCTCTCCATCACCTACTGCCATCCAACCCCACCGGCCTCTCCCATGAACTCACAGCCCTGGCACTGCCTCTTCCCTCTCTCTGCAGCTTATTCCTTACCTCTTTCAGGTCTTTGCTCAAATTTAACTTTCTCAATGTGGCCTAATTGCACCACAGTTTAAAATTGCAGCACCCACCCATACCCCAACCCCTGACTACCAAATCTCCCTATCTTGTCTATTTTTTCTTCATAACACTTAGTAACTTATAACACATTATATTAATTTTACTGTTGATTGACTCTCTCCCACATTACAATGTAAGCTCCACAAAAGCAGGGCTACTTTTGTCTGTTTTGTTCAGTAATGCAGCCCAGGCACCTAGAACAGTATCTGGAATATAGTAGCTACCCAGTAAATAATTTTTTTAATGAATTCATTTTGGTGTCAATAATACTATGTAATTTGTCCCTGACTAAGAAGAAAATAACTTAGGAGGATGTACTATATAAATGATGTATTTTTATTGAGTGAGAAACAATGATGTCATAGGGTAAATATTTCACACTGATGTGAATTTCAAAAAGTGGTGATAGACATGAGTCATTGCATGGCAACTCAAAAGAATCTTCCCCTTAGTACTCAGTACCTTATTCACATTTAGAGGCTCAATTTAATTTCACAAACCAGCATCATTCATCACATTACATTAATGCACATTTGAATTTCATTGTATTTTAGCTTCATTTAGATTTAATGTATAAATTTGTTCTACTTTTATAATTGCATGGGAATTCATAAGCATAATGAATTTGTAGATGGTTTCATTAAGTTAAAACACACACACAAAACAATTTCAGTGAGTCCTGTGGATCCACATAAACTTTTTATCTTTACAAAAGATGCATGCAGTACTAAAGTTTTTAAAACAGTGCATATTTGGACTTTCATTGGCTGTATGTATCACAGTGACCTCAACCTCCCATCTGTCCAGATGTGAAGCAGATTGGACTCATTGGTAATTCCATCTTCCAGGTCAGCCAAACTCGTTACCACTCTAATCTCCTGCGGTTCAATGATTTACATCATTAGTCCCTTAAACATAATTAAGTGCCCACCCTGTGTTAGGCAGTGACCTAGGTACTGAGTATGCAACCAGAAAGATGGCAGGTGTCTGCTCCTTTGGGCAGTTTTAACACCATCCACACCACAGTCTGGTACCTTATGTGGGAATAGCATTCTGTAGTTCACAAAGTGCCCCAAGGTACACTCACCCTCTGAGGCAGGAGTGTCAGATGTGAAAGCTGACACTCTCCAAGATTAACTGACTTTTTCAAGATCACATGGCTAATAATATCAGAACCCAGAGTTCAAGTCCCAATTTTTAACCCTTTGCTCTTTAAATTATAGCTTTTGCCTTCTACAACCACAGCATCTTTGTCTTCATTTCACTTCCTTATTCGCGTCCCTGCTTCCCACCAAGTTTTCCAGGATTTCTGATACCCTTCTGCTTCTGAGTGGGAGGATCACAAAACAAGAATAATGTTTCTTATCTTTTGTGGTCCCCTTCCTTTACCTGAGGTCTAAGTATGCAAGGGCAAACATCAAGTCTGCAGTGTCATGCAGCCCAGATCATCAGTAATATTGTGCTGTCAAGTCCAGAGGGCTCAGTGCTCCCAGGTCATACAAATATAGTCATGCTTATGTGTTTGGGAAAATCACTTTAATGGAACAGGGGGAATAAATTCTGTGTTCCTTTAGTTTCTCATAGCATCACCTGGCAGATGGGACCAAGACTGCATTCTTGGTGCATTATTCAATCTGCGGTACAAGGTCTGCTATAAATGCCTATCTGCCATCTGGACACAGAGTGTCACAGCACCCTCAGGGCATCCCACCAGATATGTTTCTTCCCAGCTTTGGCTAGTGCCAGCACTGAACCCCAGCAAAGTTTTGCAAGGGCCAGGGAACACAATTTCACTGGGACTTAATGCTGCAGTGTCTGCAGTTGTAGCAGGCATGCTTTCAAGCAGGCAGCTAAACCTTGTCCTGTTTCCACAACTCAAAATGTTCGAAATGTCTGGATGGAATGTCTCCCCCTTCTATCAGTGTATCTGTCAAAAACAGCTAAAATTTGACACTTCACACACATCATCTTTGGACGGGTTTTTCTTTCCTGAATAATACTTTGCATCCAGATAGCAATTTTCTCCCAGAGCTTTCACAGACAAGTTCTTATGCTATCCCAATTTACTAGATGAGAAAATGGGTGAGCAGGGAAGAGAGAGCTTTGCCTGATAATAATACACTGAGTTGGGGGTGGAATTTCCCAAGAACTATGGTGTGAGCAAAACACTTCCATAAGAAATCCAACTCTCAGGGCAGAGGGCACAGGCCGTGGGGCTATGCACCATTAGGTTTATAAGAATTACTAGAAATAACATTCAATTTCTTGGCAGCATTTGTTGGCACATAACAAATACCCAATAAAAATGCCGTAACACTCATTATCTCACTTTAACCTCATAAACATTCTGTGTGGAAAGTGGAACAGGTATGATTATTCCCAATTTGTACAGAAAACCTTGAGGAGCCAATGATGTGTCAACATTATACGACTCAGGCCAGAACAAAGGTTTCTAACTACACACCAAGGTCCTTAGAATTTGGAATCAGCTTAGAATCCTAACTCCATCACTTACTAGCTGTTCCATTTGGTCAAGGGTTTCTATAGTAGTAAATGGTAATAATAATACTGTTTGGGGAGGTTTAGCAATTATTAGAGATAATTTATATGAAGGATTTAGCATAATGCCTGGCTCAAAATAGAGGACTAATACAACTCATATTTTATGCTAAACCACCTCCAGATATAATCTTTCTTATTAAAAGCCCCCTATTTTCAGGCAGGGGAAATGAAGTGTGCAGACACTTGTAAATAGAACACATCCAGTGGAACTCACAAACAACATCAGCACCCTCTGACTGGGGAGGCTAGGGGCAATGGAAAGGTGGGCATGAGATCCAGGCACAGCCAGGCTTGGGTCAAATGGGACATCCTTGGGCAACTCACCTTTAGTGCCCCTTCGAGCCGCCATCTATCCATACTGCAATCTATCTGTGACCACGGGCCTTTCAGTAGCCCACAGTGCACCTGGGTTTTACTTTAGTTTCTCTTGCATCTTATTCACACTTTACTTAACTATCGACAGGTGTCTTCTTTGCTCAGTCTGATTATCCACAGGCTGACATCCCAGTGAGCTGATGAAATTAATGAAACTGGTGGTCTCCAAGATTCATTCTAGTGGGAAGGGATTCAGTAGGAGTTGCGCTGGTGTTGGGCCTATAGAGATAGTGGAGATACTGTTGTTGGCCTTGAAAACCTCACATTTCAGATGGGAGAAAGTCAATATTCCAGAATAACTTCTTACTGCAGGTAACTGGGATTGATAAATCCTTACAAAAGAGATTATTTGCAGCCACTTCTAATGGCTGCTGTTAATGAGTTCAGATTCTGTTCTATATATTCCACAAACAATAACTAATTTGATTCTGACAACAACCCTGGAATTATTACTCCTATTTTATAGTTGAGGAAATAGAGGATTGAAGGAGCTAAATAGCTTCTCCCAGGTCAGAGGGCTGACTAGCAGCAAAACAGAGAGTTGAATCCACATCTATCCCATCTTTCTATTATGCTGTTCCTAGAAAGATGAGAACAGGCAGAGGAGAAAAGGTAGGTTCTAGGTCCAAGAGCGTAGTTTGGGAGGAGGGACTCTTAATATCTTAATGATGAACGTGGGAATGTTTCTGTACATTTTCTTCTTTCTTTCTTTCTTTTCTTTCTTTCTTTCTTTCTTTCTTTCTTTCTTTCTTTCTTTCTTTCTTTCTTTCTCTCTCTCTCTCTCTCTCCCCCCTTCCTCCCTCCCTCCCTCCCTCTCTCTCTCTCTCTTTCTTCCTTCCTTCCTTTCTTTGTTTACTTCTTTCCTTTCTTCTTTTCTTTTCCCTTCTCTCCCCTCTCCTCCTTGCCCTTCCTTTCCTTCTTCCTTCTTTTTTTTTTTTTTTTTTTTTTTCCAGAGACGGGATCTTGCTCTGTCACCCAGACTGGAGTGCATCAGTACAATCATAGCTTACTGCAGCCTCAAACTCTTGGGCTCAAGTGATCCTCCTGCCTGAGCATCCCCAGTCTCTGCGATTACAGGCATCAACTTTCATCCTTTCAAATTTCTCAGAATTTCTCAGCAGCATAGGCTCAGGGAGGAGCCCAGTCAAGGCAAGGAGCAGCTGGTTGGAGCATCATCGACAACAAACTTTAAAGCATCAGAAGAATAAAGCTGAAGGCTGGACCTCATGTACCCCTTCCAACACAGATGGACCCAGGCTGCGACCCCTCCCACCAAAGGAAATGATGCTTTCCAATGGAAAGAATAGCGTTCTTAGCATCAACCTCTGTCCACTGAGAAGTTTCTTATACCAACATGAAAATTGGTACCAGGCCAAGTCACCCATCCCAAAGCCAGTCAGTGATGCCATCTGAAGCAGACCCCACTCTGCTGGAACTCTGAGAACTAATGATTGACACGCGCTGAAGTGCTGCTTACCGGGAAAGACTGTTTCACTCCACTAACTCAGCCCCGAACCCTTTAACATGCCACCCAAAAGTTGTCTAATTGAGAACATGACAAAAGAACACTGAAGAGATAAATAAGAGAGCAAGAAACATTTTCCCTTCATGAAGCAAGAACGGAGAAACACATATTAAACATTAATAGAATAAGTTTTTTAAGCAAAATCTTTCTATGTCACATAAATTAACTCTGTCCTTAATGAGTAGTATGTATTAAAGAATCCAGTCATAAATAACAGAAAAACTATAACATAAAATTAGTTTAAAGTCTATGTTATATTCACAAAAAGTTTAAAAAATTGCTTTAAACACAAAGAAAATCTGTACTAGTTCTATTTTGACAAAAGCAATAGCTAATAATGAGAACTCACTATGTGTCAGGCACTCTTCTAAGCATCTTACATATATGGACTCCTTTTTTTTTTTTGTGGGGGGCGGGGACAGGGTCTCACTCTATTGCCCAGGCTGTAGTGCAGTGGTGAGATCGTGGCTCACTGCAGCCTCAACCCCCAGGCTCAGGTGGTCCTCGCACCTCAGCCTCCTGGGTACCTGGGACTACAGGCACGTGCCAACATGCCCAGCTAATTTCTTGTATTTTTATTTTAGAGACAGGGTTTCACCATGTTGCCCAGGCTGGTCTTAAACTCCTGGGCTCAAGTGAACGGCCTACCTCTGCCTTGCAAAGTGCTGGAGTTATAGGTGTGAGCCACAACACCCGGCCACCTATATGGACTCTTAATCTTCACAAAATAGTAAGAGGTGCTTATTACTGTTATCCTCATTTCAGAGATGTGGAAACTGAAATACCAGGAGGTTGGTATGCCCAAAATGACAGCCAGAAATGGTAGAGGTGAGATTTGAACTTGAGTGATCTGGCTCCAGGGTCCATGCAAATCCCTTCGTACCTCCACCAAATACATGGTGAACAGATATGTGAACTAACTTCTTTGCTTTGAAAGGGCATCAAGGTATTAATGCCTGTCTGGCCAGTTCTTGCTTAAGGCACCGCCTTCCTACACCCCTGCTCTAATTGCCTGGGATATTTGGATTCTCAAATACAGCCAGAAAATCAGTCAGGAAGTTCCCACCAACTCCCTAACCCACCCCAGGAAACTTGGGAAATAATAGACAGCAAAAGCCAAGTAAGCCACAAGTCTTTGAAGGATAGATAATGTATAAATTCTAACAAAATGCCACCCACCAGGAAACTAACCACCTGGGAGGTGTAGAGGCCCTAGCAGCTTCCTAGAGGGGAGCCCAAGGAATTTCTAATTGAGTCTGAGAAGAGACTGCAAGCAAGGGATCAGGATCGTGGGTCTGGGCCAACACGAGTTCCCAAAGAGCCCCAGAGGCTGCCCACTTTAGGTAGTGACAGCAAGTTGAAAGTGTTTACAGGTCTTTCATTCAGAAAGAATTGCTCAAACTGCTTCCATCACGTTCTTTCTCCCAGTGACACAGGATCCCATCTCCATGGAGAAAAACAGTGTGTTATTATTCCCAGGGTGTGAGAGAAAACCCTTGAAATGCCAATGTAAGGCTCAGACCGAATCTTAAATCCATTGGAATTGCCACAATCCCATGATCTTTGGCCACATATATGTTTCTTTCAAATGTGTGTATCTATTTTGCACTTGTTTCAAATCAAGCACTGTACTAAGCTCTAGGCTAGACAAGGGGAAGAGAAGAAAATGCTACTCAATAGATGCTTATATTCTAATGGAGAAAATAGATGTGTGCACAATAATATCAGAGGAAATAGAGAAGGAAATGGGAAATGTATGGGTATGTAACTAGCCAAACTCAAGGTTCCAATTAGACACCAATGTTCAGCGTGAAGGGACTACTTTCCAAAAACTCTTGCCCACTCACCTAAGTCAACATTATCCTATCCATTCTGAGAGCAGGTTCTGGGCAGGGAGAAGAAACTGGGAATTGCATAGAAGCCATTAAATTCCTGGTGAGAGGCCTCTACAATCCCTGTCTCTTGGCTTGCTTAGGGGAGTTCCACACTGGCATTGGAACCCATTGAACACACATTCCATTTTTGATTCAGGGGCAAATGCACCTCTGATGGCTGGAAGTAAGAGGGGAAGCCCATACAGCATTTTCTTTGTCTTTACTCCTGTCCTAGGGAGAGGGCATTGGAAAGGGAACACACTGCTGGAGTTGTTTCCCTTGTAAAATACCCAGCAGGGTAGGTCTTAGCAGAGAATATGGTTTCAGAAAGCATTGGCCTACATTCCAACTTGTAGGGCCTGTGTTTCCTGAGATAACTGCTTTTGCTTGTTCCATTAATGATGTCTACTTACATCCCTCCTACACCAGGGTAAATGCCTGCCTACCCCCCAAGGTGCATCTGTCAGAAATCATGACAACTAGAAAGTGGTTCAAGGGAGAGGGGAAGATAAAATGGGCCATCTACTGCCAGAACTGGAGGGGAGAAAGGAAGACACAGCACTGGACAGCTTCTGTGCTTTCAGAGTATGAAGAATTCTCTGGCAGCTTCTAACTGATCAAAGTCATCCCCAGAGACTCCAGCCATCACTGGAACTCGCTGTGCCAAAAGTGTTTTAGAATGTTCAGTGGAGTCACTGTGTTCCATGGGCCATGATTTCTGCTTGGTGTAAGCCTATTACAAAAGCACCTAAGTATGTCATTCTGCTAAACATAGGTGTGATTACAACAGGCACTGGCTAATGTGCTGATACACACCAGCTCCATGGGCTATAAAATGTGCTGCTGTTCAACTGCACGGTTATTGCTCCAGGATCGATTTTGCGGGCAAAGGGAATAGTATTCCCTCTAGCAATTCCAGCCAGCTTGCAGGTAGAAAAACTTTTAAGAGATAAACAAGGTTATCTGTAACTGTTACAAAGTGCAAGTGACAGTCTGCCCAGGAGGTAAAGCTCACATTTAAACACTTAGGAATTCCTTTACCCCATTTGAGGAAGTCTGGATCACTCATAGGGCTGGACTGGAGAAAAGGAGAACTAGAGCATGATTTTCTTTTCATTTGTTCATTTATTTGTTTTTTTCCATTCAACCAGCAGTTACTGAGTACCTTGTGCATTAGGGACTATTCTAGACATTGAGGACACAAAGATAAATATGATCTGGTCTCTTCTAACTAAGGGCTTCATTACTTTTGCAGGTGGAAGATGAAACAGCACATAAACAATTACAATGACAAATTTAGAAACTCACATTTATGTAGCATTCTCCATGCTTCATTTCATGTGATATTCATAACAACTCTATGGGATAGGCAGGAAAATGTTATTGGGTCAGTGCCTGTCAGCCAAAGACCACTGGGAATACATCTGTAGGAATAAAGTTAGGTTCTTACTTGCTGCAGCAAGGGAGACCATAGAGCATGGGGAGCTGGGGGGCATCTCCAAAGGAGGAGAGTCAGAAAAAGGTTCATATAGGGCTTGGAAGCTGAAGTTAGTCATAGGGTGGGCTTAGCAGGAATAAACTTGGGGGTTTCTGGAACAGTCTGTGGCTTTGTATTTAGTATGCCTTGGTCTGTACAGAGTCACGGTTAGATCAGTTGTCTGTGGTCTTATCTTGGAGCTCACGGATCTGAACAGACTGCTGTTAAAAGACTGAAAGCTTCCCTAGCTGCAGATTAACACTGTGGTTTTGATTTGATACAGTTTATCTGTTTTGCATAATCTGCTTTGAAAAATTGTGGTTTCTATTTTCAATTCTCAGTACCCTCCCTTTAGTCTAGCTGCCAGTGTCTTTTCTGTTTATCAATTGTTGTTAAGATTACTTCCGTTTTCCCAGTGGAGATACTAAGCAGGACTCACCAAAGTCTTCCTCATCAGAAGCCACTGCAGAGGCCCAGCCAAACCCAGGTCCCCAGTGGGGAACACAAATAGACTCCCTTGACCCAGACACGATGTTCAGGCTATGACCTCTGTCTTGCCTCATACCTATTTGCCTGCCTTTCCTTCTTATCTCTCTGACTGTATGAACGGTGACCACAGCTTACAAAGCTGCAGCCTAGTGAATGAGAACATGGTGTTTGGGACCAGAGTTGGTCTCTGCCCAACCTCAGAGCCCGTATCGGTCTTGTACTGGATTACCGACCTCTCTCTTCTCTGGCATTTCCTCAGCTTTAAAACAGCAATAATATTAGTATCTCCCTCACGAGGTTATTGTGACGATTAAATGAGATAATATGCCTAACGTGCTTAGAGGGGTGCCTGCCATATAGAAAGTGCCCGATTAAAGGGTTATTATGGTTATTGTCTCCTGTCTCTGTCAGTGCCCTGCAAACTGACAGCTGTGGTGTACAGCAACGCTTCTCAAATTTTAATTTGCATACAAATCATCCAGAGATCTTGTTAAAATTCAGAATCTAATTCTGTGGGTCTGAGAATCTGCCTTTCTAAGGAGCTCTTGGGTGATGCCTGCTGGGACCACACTTTGAACAACAAGTAGTTCTCAGCTTGTGGTCTGCAGACCAGCAGCTTCAGTGTTACCTGGAAACTTGTTGAAATGCAAATTCCCCCCCCTTCCCATCAAACACGCTGGAATACAGCCAGCAATCTATGTTTTAATAAACCCACTGGTGTGTAGGAAAGAATAATTGACTGGAGTCAAAAGTCTTGGACGGCATTCTGGATTTGCCAGTTAATAGTTGTGTGGCCTTGGGCAAGTCAGTTAATCTCTGTTAGCCTAACACTGAAGTCCCTAAATAGTTTATCCCTTTAAACCCAGAATGTGGCCACAAAAGACCCTAAGCTAAAATAGGGCCATGTTTCACCTCCTTGGAATCCCAAATTCACTGCTTCTCTATTGTTTCTGTAAAATTGGACACATTATATTTACCCTGCTCAGAAGGCTGTTGTAAGGTTCTAATGAGACAATGTAAAAGCATGTGAAACTATAGGATAAGACATAATTATTAAGTACTTGAAATATATTTGATAAATGGTTAAATGAAGAATGAAATATCATATGTATAACTAAAACACCTTTGGAAAGCCCAGATCATTTCTTTACTAAAAGTCATTTTTTTAGGAGAGATGCATCCAAGGTTTCTTAGGAGCTGCAGACTTCTGTCAGAAGTGGGTGTCTGATCATGAATGCTTAATGAAGAGCTAGGATATTTTATTTTAGCACTATTAATAGATCAATGAAGAAAACAACCAGGCAGGTAAAATAGCTCACTTATTCCAGGGTCTAAATACCTTTTATATGAGTATGTTCACATTTTTAAAACTCCATTAGATGGCTGGGAATTTGCTGAGACACCCAAGGTTGACAGAGGCAGCCATTCCTACCTTAATATCTGGCCTGTCCACCTACACTGGATATTTATGTGTGAGGCTTTTTATCTGACTCTATCAAAATACTCACCAGCTGGTACTGTCTATAATTAGGCAAACCTACTTATGAATATGACTCAGTTACTTCTACCTCAATCAAGAAATATTAATTCAGGCTGGGTGTGGTAGCTCATGCCTGCAATCTCAGCACTTTGGGAGGCCAAGGCAGGAGGACTGCTTGAGCCCAGGCCAGCAAGACCAGCCTGGGCAACAAAACGAGGTCCCCTCTCTACTATAAATAATTTTTTTAAAATTCGCCTGGCATGGTGGTGTGTGCCTGTAGTCCCAGCTACTTGGGAGGCTAAGGTGAGAGGATCCTTTAAGCCCAGGGATTCAAGGCTGCCAGTGAGCTATGATGCTGCCACTGCACTGCAGCCTGGGCAACAACGTGAGATTTTGCCTCTTAAAAAAAAGAAAAAGAAAACAAATATTAATTGAGACAGATGATGAGAGTTTTATTTTATGTATTTAGTAAATCCAAAAAATTTTAAATAACTATTACTCAATGCCTACTAAGTTCAAGATACAATGTTAGTAACCAAGACTTTCTATAGACCCTCCTGTTGTCACAAAACTACCTAGACACATCTAAAATATGTGCCTCCCAGACGAACCACACATCTTGCACTTGAGAATAATTTCCTGATACAGCCATCCCATGTAACCTTAACTAACAAACCCAAATCCAATAATGTCAGCAGAAGCAAAATATTGCGATGGGAATGACCCTGAGCTGATCAGAAGGATGAGAACCCAGGTCTGCTATTCACCAGCTCCCAGACCTTCTCTCTGCCATTTACCCTCTGTACCTCATTTTCATTGTCTGCAAAGTATGAATTTTGAAATGATCTTATAAAGTCTCCTCCAGTTCTAATATCCTATTTGGTGCTCCTGTGCATGCCTCAGGTGAACATAGATGTGAATTGTTCCTATGCCACGTTTCTGTGTATTTGCTTACCCTTTTTCCTTTTCCTGCCAGTTACTCTAAATGTAGCCATGAAGGTAGCCATGAAGCCAATGAGGGCAGACACTACAGCCCATACTGCTTTTGAAATATCCTCCACAGGACATAGCCTCAGGGAGCTCTCACTTGGTATTGCTGGCAAATGGCAAACTATCTCTTTCCATCTCTAGCAAACCCAGGAATCTCACATTTATTCCTGCTAAGCATTTTCTCTATGTTGCCTTATAGCTGATCCTACTATAGTCTAGTGGGTCTGTGTTACAGACCCATCATGAGGGGAGAAAGACTCAGTGTTGTCCTGCCACCATTTTCAGAAAAAAAAAAAAGCTGCAACCCCACTGACAGACCCACCTTTAAGGAGAGAGATGTGCTGAGCCCCATCTCAGAAGAGCAGCTCCTCATTGGCAGAAATAATTGTTGGTGACATCACTGATATCAAAGTAGTGACCATATGTAGAATACAACACATCTGTACTGGATGTGCTCACATAGTCCCTTTTCCCCTTACAAGGAAACTGAGGCCCTGAGATGGGAAGTGACGTGCTTAAGTTCATCTATTTGTCCCTCCCTTGACTTTCCATTACTCTAGGAGTCCGAATGCAAGTACAGAGAGAAAATGTGAAAGTATCAGACACTGCAGGCAAGGACAGCTGTTTCAAGAGCCTTACTCTGAGTATCTCTGTTAGGATGCTGAGGCATTATATTACAAGGTTGACAGCACAGAAAAATTATCAGACACAAACAGAGTGAACTTTGGTGGGACAAGTGCCATGAAGAACATCAGGGAAAACTGCCCAAATGTAATATGCTATAGAAATATTATACACAATAGAATATTCTCACTGGTTATATGCAGTTATGGCAGAGAAATACTACAGTCTCAGGGGTCTAGAAGTTGCACATGAGTCAGCAGCACTGCAATATTGTTTAATAAAGCAGGAATGGAATTCGGAAGCAGACAGGGATGGAACATTCTACTCAGCACATTTGAGTACTCTCGCTCTTTTTTATTATTCTCTAATTGTGTCTTGTGTCTAAGTCTTGTCTCCCCAATGAGATTAAAGACTCCCAAAGGACACGGGCCTTGATTCTTCCTTTGTATCTTTTTACCACCAACAAGAAAATATATGTTAGAGAAAGAGAGAGAACTTGGAATCTAAGAGGAGGCTGATGGGGTTTTGAAATTCTATAATTTCAGAGGAAATTTGCTTAACAGATATGGGCTAAGAGAAATGAAACTAAAATTAAGAGATGTGTTGATGTCAGCCTAGAAAAGAGATGACTGAAAGAACAGACAATGACAGTAATGGCTACCATTTATTGAGTGCCTGTTAAGCTAGAGTCAATGAATATCCATCATCTCTAATTTTTACAATGACCCTGCAGGGTAGCTTATAGTAGCCTCGTGTCACAGTCAAGAAAACTAAGAGAACTTAAATAATGCTGCTCATGATTATAAAACTACCTAGTGACTGAGTTAGAGTTAGGGCCAGGGCTGCCTGGTTTTGAACTCCAAGTCCTTTCCACAAGCCCATTTGCCATCCTGAGAACAGAGAACAGGTTCTATCTCTGCTGGAGCCAAGAAATAGACCTTACATAGCAAGAGGTCCTATTTTAGCTTAGGGTCTTTTGTGGCCACATTCCGGGTTTAAAGGGATAAACTATTTAGGGACTTCAGTGTTAGGCTAACAGAGATTAACTGACTTGCCCAAGGCCACACAACTATTAACTGGCAAATCCAGAATGCCATCCAAGACTTTTGACTCCAGTCAATTATTCTTTCCTACACACCAGTGGGTTTATTAAAACATAGATTGCTGGCTGTATTCCAGTGTGTTTGATGGGAAGGGGGGAATTTGCATTTCAACAACTTCATCCCTATGGAAGAAATAGCTTTCAGGCCAGGAGGATGGTCACTGAGAGCTCCAGCATCTCAGCCTCGCAGCTGTGGAGGTTGACATGTGGGCATATGGACATGTGGGCATATGGAGTCCAGTGCAGATGGATCCATAGGACTTTCTGGGGCTCAGGCAACTCTTCCTGAAGTCCTAGAGTCATAGGAACATGCAAGCCCCAGCTGCCCTGGAGGTGGTCCAGTTGTTTCTATTTGTGTCCTTTCCATGTCGCTTTGGCTGACTCATCCTCCTCCTCTCCACAAGGGAGCTCAATCACTGTCCTTCTTGTCATAATGAAACAAGAGATCTTAAAACAAGCTTTCCACACTAGAAGTTGCAGGAAAAAGATCCCTGTTACAGCAAAAAAGAGTAAAAAGAGACAGAACAAAATGTGAAGTATTGAATTTAGAGGGTTTGGTTTTTTAATGTCCCCTTAGACTTCTCTCCATTTTCCATAGTCTGAAAATCAAAATGCTCTTCTTTCAAACTAGACAAAATATTACATATATCTAAAATAATATAAAAATTTAGGAATAAAATACCTACACAAGTTTTAAGGAAAATATTGAAAATTATTATGTTCAATTACAGCCTTTTCTGGTACTTCCAACTGGTGAATAATCTCATGATTTCATTCTACTCTTGTGATCTGAAACATGTTCCTCCCATGCCATAAATTAAAACCAATGAGCAAACATATACAGGTATTTTTTTAAATGTCAACAAAGTACACATGCTATAAAGTTGACTAACATCCATAGCATTTGAAATAAACATGAACAAACTGGTGGTCACAGAGATAACATGTCAGGCAAAGGTGATTCCTCCCCCAAGGAATTTGAGCCAGGCTAGCCAGAAACCTCAGCATACTCAGGAAAGCAGTCTGGGGTTCTATTTGACTGTGGTGCTGGAAACTCTCAGGGCAGAAATATCCCACTCTATACAGTCAGTGCTAGGCAGAGAGCAACTCTCCAGGCAACGCGAGATGCATTGACAGCCAAATGGGGACGTTTAGACTTTCTTCATTTCTCTCACTTTGCAGGTATTCATAGCCGGTCTCAAAAGGATCTTTTCAAACAGAAGAAACTTCTCATTCCACTGCACCAAAATATCCTGGAAGATGTTTTCAAGAAAGGAAATAGGTGCTCCTCAGAGACAGCACAAATGAGGGGAGAATGATAAATAACTCATTGGTTGGTTCTCCTAGACATAGATCATAAAATCATAGAGAATTGTCACTGAACAGGGTCTTAGACCAGAAATTCTCAAATGTGAATGTTATAGGAATCATCTGTGGATCTTCTAATGCAAGTTCTGACTCCGTAGGTCTGAGATGAGACCTGAGACGCTGTATTTTATCATGCCTCCAGTTCATGTTGATGCTGCTAGTCTAAGGACCACGTTTTGTTGCTTAACTTTACTTATAATAGGAGAATTGCAATTAAAACTATACCTAAATGCCATTTTTCACCATTTTGTCACCACCATATACATTTCACCAATGTATAAGACAGTTACAACTGTTGATAAGAATATGGATTAACTGGATCCCACATACATTGCTGATGAAAATATAAAATGTTGCAGTCACTTTGTATAATACTTTGGCAGTTTCTTAAAATGTTAAATATAAATTGAGTTATCCCTATGTCCTCATTTCTAGAATAACTGACCTAGACCTTTTCCTGGAATAAATACGATTCAACCAGATATCTTGTATGACTTTAACTAGAAGTAGCTGTAGTGTAACAAAAAGAGGCCTTATTTTGTCAGAAGTCCTAGATATGACTTGTAGTTAATCTTTCTGAGTCCCTCTGCGCGTCAGTTTCCTCTTCTGTAAAATGAGGTCAATAAAACTTACCTGACAGAGTTTTGGGGAGATTCAATGTAATTATAGACTGTAAGTTGCATGAACCCAAACAAGTGAAAGTTATTTTGTATCCTGAGATTTACTAAGTGGTAATTCAGTGTACCTGGAAGCACTGAAAGAGAGGAGGCAAAAATGATACTGTGTATGATACACAACATGGTTTTTACAGTATGGTCAGGGAGATGAAGGAAGTACAGGCAGAAGGCCCTAAGGCTTTTGCCATTTTAAAAAGAATATGTTGTGAACTAGGTATTTAATTACTGAAGAGATTCAAATAAACAACTTTTTGAATTTGAATGGAAATAACCTGTGTGAAGACTAGCAGGAAGTTAGTATGGAGCTGGGGCAGAAAGAAATGAGGGGCGTGGATTGATAGAGATGAACAAATTGCTTAAGCCATCTAAGTTATTCTGTCTGTCATCTGTAAAATTGAAATTAAAATAAAACTTCACAGGTCTCTTGTGAGGATTAAATGAGATGATATATTTACAGGTTTAGCACAGTATCTTAACATGCACTAAGTACTTGCTGCTTGAATTTTTTAATCTTTACTTTTTTCTATTGGAATGGTTGATATAAACCCATAATTCAAAAAGCCAAACCAGCCAGGCATGGTGGCCTACGCCTGTAATTTCAGCACTTTGGGAGGCCAAGGCAGGTGGATCACCTGAGGTCAGGAGTTCGAGATCAGCCTGGCCAACATGGTAAAACCCTGCCTCTACTAAAAATACAAAAAATTAGCCAGGTGTGGTGGCGCATTCCTGTAATCCCAGCTACTCGGGAGCCTGATGCAGGAGTGCCTGTAATCCTAGCACTTTGGTGGGTTGAAGCAGGCAGATCACTTAAGGTCAGGAGTTCGAGACCAACCTGATCAACATGGTAAAACCCCGTCTCTACTAAAAATACAAAAATCAGGCAGGGCACAGTGGCTCACGCCTGTAATCCCAGCATTTCGGGAGTCCAAGGTGGGCAGATCACCTGAGGTCAGGAGTTTGAGACCAACCTGGCCAACATGGTAAAACCCTGTCTCTACTCAAAATACAAAAAAATTAACCGGGCATGGTGGCAGGCACTTGTAATCCCAGATACTCGGGAGGCTGAGGCAGGGGAATTGCTTGAACCCAGGAGGCAGAGCTTGCAGTGAGCTGAGATTGCACCACCACACTCCAGCCTGGGCAACAGGGCAAGACTGGGCAACAGAGCAGTCAACGCAGTCAATGAATATCCATCATCTCTAATTTTACAATGACCCTGCAGGGTAGCTTTTAGTAGCCCCATGTCACAGTCAAGAAAACTAAGAGAACTTAAATAATGCTGTTCATGATTATAAAACTACCAAGTGACTCAGTTAGAGTTGGGGCCAGGTCTTAAAAAAAAAAAAAAAAAAGTAATAAAGTATATATTGACAAGTCTTGCTCTCATCTCTCTTCCCTTCTAGCAGATTCTCCCTTTCTGAACAGGTAATTACTCTTAGCAATTTATGTAGCTTTTCATTGATTCTTTATGCAGATACAGGCAAACACAATATAAATATTCTTATTACTCCCTTTGTTACACAAAGGTAAGGTACTATACACACTGTTCTGCATTTGAGTTTTTAACTTTTTTCTCTTTGTAAAAGTGACTAGAGAAACTTTTCTCTGTGTGTTTTTAAAGCTGAATAGTATTCTAATATATGTTCACACCACAGCTTATTTATCCAGTCCCCTACTCATGGACCCTTGGATTTCTTATTATTGTGAATTGCAATAAATAGATTTTGCAAACCTGCCATTTTGTATGTGTGCACTTAAGTCAACGGGTTACAAACCTCAGCATCACACAATATATCCAGGTAACAAACCTGTGCATGTATGCTCTAAATCTAAAACAAAAATTGAAATTATAAATGAATTATTGCTAAAGAAATAAAATAAACAAAAAAGTTGGAAAAACATCAAAATTATTGAAAGTAAAAAAAAATAAAAAATAAAGTAGCAATCAAGAGATTCTGCTAACCTCATTGGGTTGGAAAAAATAAAATAAATGAGCTCAGGGCTACCCAGGAAGCTGCTATTTAAGGAAAAATAAAAATACTTCAAGATAAACAAACAAAATCTATGCGTTAGATTCTCAGAAATGGGATAAATGCATTTGTAATTTTAACAAATATTATCAAATTTTCCTCCATGGAATTGGAGCTTGTACCATTTTCTTCCCCACAGCCTTGCCAAGAGAGTGTGCTGTCAAACATTGGATCTTGATACCAGCTTCACCAATGATTCTACTAAATTCCTTTGTTAATCAGTTCTATTTCTGAACTTTCCAGTCTGTGTTAGGGTCTGTTTGCCTATTCAGGAATCATTATCCCTCTCTTCTACTTATTGAGATTGTGTAATATGCCTTATTACCTAGAGGGACTAAGCCTTTTGCACTGCTCTCATTTTCAGAATTCTTCTGGCTATTCTTGTGTATCCATTTTTCTATATGAATTTTAGAATCAACTTGTCCAATTCCAGAGAAAGAAGGAGGGGGTGTATTTGTTTTTACTTTTACTAGAATTGAATTTAATTTGTAAATTAAAAAGAATTGACCTCTTTGTGATTTCTAGTCTTCCAGTTTTAGAACAGGATATGTCTTTCCATCTATGTTGTTTGTACCATTATTAAGCACATCTCATAGTGAGTAATTGACAGGTAAAAAGGCACAGAGACAAAGGTTAACAAGTTATGACGGCAAAGAGCAAACAGATTAATCTGTCCAAAAGTCAAGGAGACATAACTCTATATTCTGGCAAAGTGGTAAGAGGCAGGATTAACTCAGAAAGGAAAAAGTGGGAGGAAAAAAGTCATTATTTGGGCTTAGTGATTTAAATTGATTACCTCATTGAATCCTCATTTCAAAGATCATAACAATATAATAATAAAAAAGACCTATCTGTTAGGATCATTTTACTCATAAATACAAAGCACTTAGCATAGTATGTGCCACATAGAAAGAAGTCAACTAATGTTACAGATTATAATGCTGATGAGGATGAAAAAGGAGGAGGAATAAAGGTTCTGAATTATGAAATAATATGCCAAACGTCTTATAGATCCATAATTCAAACTCAGGTCAGCCAGTTTCTAAAGCGCAAGCTCTTTGCACTGTACTATTCTGCCTCTAGGGAAGTTCATTTAACTCAGCTTGGTAAGTGTTTATTAAATATCTGCTATGAACAATTTGAGTATTGTGTTCCGTTCCAAAAGTCACACTAGTGAAGGCTTATTAATTTATAAATAATAGAAGCAAATTCAACCTACCTAATTATAAAAAGTACAAAGGAAGTATTTATCAGCTGATAAACTAATTATGGAAAAGGCTAGAGTAAGGGTGGCCTCAGGGATCTCTAGGTTCAGGGAGTGGAATACTGTCCGGTTCCTTCCTTGTATCTCTCCCTTCCCTCTGTTTCTAGCTGTTGGCTCTCATCTCTGCCTCCCTGTGCTTTGTGCTTTCAGGCTGACTGTCCCGGTGAGTCCAGGCTCACATCATTGCTCCAGGCTCACATCCTCACATCAAACTTTGCTGTCCAACACCTGGGGAGTTTTCTAACTCCTCAGAAAAGTTCTCTCATCAGCTGAACTGGTGTGGACCACATTCTTAGCACTGTGGCCAGAGGGCTGGGGTATCGTGATTAGCAGCTCCGCCCCCTTTTGGAATAATATGGTTGGAGAGGGGAAAGAGGAGTTGCCCAATTAAGATTTGGGACTGATACCAAGAATGTTAGAGCTTTAGGCAGAGAGAAGAATGAACGACAATGAACAAAAGTGAATTATAGTATAGTCAATGTGCCATCATGCAGCCATTGAAAAGTATGTTTTAATTTTAACATGACATGATAACATGGGAGCATACTATGCCATGAGACTAGATTAAGAAAAGCAGAATAGGCAGAATTACTCACGGCATAGTAGTCTATTCAGATGGCTCATGCCTCTAATCCCAGCACTTTGGGAGGCCAAGGCAGGAGGTTCACCTGAGGTCAGGAGTTTGAGCCCAGCCTGGCCAACATGGTGAAACCCCATCTCTACTAAAAAAATGCAAAAAATTTAGCCGGGAGTGGCGGCGGGCACCTGTAATCCCAGCTACTCAGGAGACTGAGGCAGAAGAATTGCTTGAACGCAGGAGTCAGAGGTTACAGTGAGCTGAGAGATCGTGCCACTGTACTCAGCCTGGGTGACAGAGTGAGCTTCCATCTTAAAAAAAGAAAAGAAAAGCAGAAGAGCCAACTGTATAAACATGGTTATGTAAAGGCAAGAAACAAAAGCCTGTGCATGGTGGGGGCCGGGGGAGAGGACTTAAAAAAAATCAACCAACCAACCAAATAGAGTATTGTTTATCTTTGGGTAGTACAACAGTCATTTTTCTCCCTCCTGCTTTCTTTGTTGTATTATTGTTTCTGTTGTCATAGTTTATACTTGGCTCCCAAACTTTTCTTTTAAAGTTACTTATTTTTATCAAAGCAATGCATGTGTCTAAAAGTAATTCCCTCTCCCCCAGCACCAGCACCTGTAAGTCCCACTGTCCAGATCAGTCACTTTGAACTCTCACGCTGTTCCTTCTAGAGAGTATTTTTAAATCATACACTTATATTGCTATGTCTTGAGTTATAGAGTTTAGACAGTATCTCTTCAATTCTTTTCCTGGTAATTGAGATTTAGTTTTTTGGTTTTTTGGGTTTTGTTTTGTTTTTGAGATGAAGTCTCACTCTGTCGCCAGGCTGGAGTGCAGTGGCACAAACTTGGTTCCCTGCAACCTCCACCTCCTGGGTTCAAGCGATTCTCCAACCTCAGCCTCCTGAGTAGCTCGGACTACAGGTCCCCGCCACCATAGTCAGCTAATTTTTGTATTTTTAGTAGAGACAGGGTTTCACCATGTTGGCCAGGATATTCTCAATCTCTTGACCTTGTGATCCACCCTCCATGGCCTCCCAAAGTGTTGGGATTACAGGCGTGAGCCAGCACACCTGGTCAAAGATTTAGTTTTTAAAATCATCCAAACACACGTATATACCCATCTCTTCTACCCACTGTCCCTAAACAGTTGTGCTAAAATTATTATCTAAATAATTAGAGAGAGATTATATGATGATGATGATGATATATATATAATTTACTGATGAGCGAGCAGTGTCCTTTCTTCCTTTACTGACTTATTTCGCTGAAAAGCATCCCAAAGTAGCTTCTTAAAGCGTGTGTGAAGATAAATATTTAGAGTTGTTATATATATATAAATATCTTCTACCTTCAATCTTGATAATAGTTTGACAAAATACAGAATTCTTGATTGAAAGCTACTGAAGGGCTTTCTTCCAATGTTTTCCAGAGTCCAATATTACCATTGAGAAATCTAGTACCATCGTTAACTTTGAAACCCCATGTTTTTCCTCTCTTCAGAAGCTTCTCTTTATCTCTAGTGGTCTAAAATTTCAAAGTTATGTCTCTTCACTCCCCCATTCATTATATCACACTCGACGGGCCTGTTCAAACTGGAGATGCATGCCTTTCAATTTTGGGAAATTTCTGTCTTCCTTGGATAATTTCCTTTCATTTTCTCAGCTTTCTCCTCTGGCAATCTTGTTATGATGATATGAGACACTTGGTATTGATCTTATAATATTATAATTTTTTTCTGCTATTGCCCATTTCTTTAATGTTCTATAATTCTTTCTTCCTTTTGGGGGGGCAGTGGGGGTAGATTGTGTGGCAGGAAGTTCTTGCTAGGTTGCTGAGGTTGATCTTGAACTCCTGGCCTTAAGTGATTCTTCCATCTCAGCCTCTGGAGTAGCTGGGATTACTGGCATGATCCACAATGCCCAGTAATTTTTTTTTTTTTTTTTTAATTTTAAAATTTTTTTTCTGGGATTTTTTTTAAATTTTCTTAAAATTTTTTTCTGGGATATTTCCAAGGGTCTTTCACTGAGTTCATTATTTTATAGTATTTCTAATTTCTAGGAGTTCTTACTGCTTTTCTGTTCTTTTATCATAGCATCCTGCATTTGACTTGTGATTAAGGCATCTTTTTTACCTTTGAGAAGATATATTGTAATTTTGTTGGTTTGTTTAGATTTTTCTGTTCCCTGGAGAAGTATTTGTATTCTCTAGAAGAGTTTATTTTTCCTTTTTTTTTTTTCTTAGTTGTTTTCTTGCTCCCTCTTTTATATTTAAAGTTTTTACAAAGACCTAAAGCTTACCTCACATAAAGAATGATCCTTTATTTTATGTTCATACTTTTATGGTAGAGGTGATTGTCAACTGTTAAGATTCAGAACAGGGTGAACAAGAAGTAAGGCAGGCTTGTCAATGGCTACCCCCAAATGTCAGTATTGGAGGTCTTTTCTCCAGAGAATAATTCTTCAGTTTCCTGCCTGGGGACAGAGGGAACGAGAGGACAATTCTGCAGGGCTCAACCTACTGTGGGGAGGAGGAAGAATAGCTCTGAGAATCTCATGATTCAATACATAGACCAATTCCTCCCCTTTTTAGCACTCTCCTCCTTAGGAAGGCCCATTTCTGGGGGAAGAGGCAGATTGGGAGGAGACTTGTAGTCACTTGGCTGTGCAAGATACGTAAGAGAGTCTGGGGGAAGTCTCACCTCTCTACAAAACGTCTTTCAGTCATTCCTCCTCTCCAGCACTCCAGCCTTGCCTTTATTGCATTGGGCCACCTTGAGATATCTGCTAGGTGAATGGGTCTCCTTTCCATCAGGATATTCTCTAAAGGCAATTGAGTAAAACTTCTCCACTCTGCTTGGTCTATGAGCCCTCTTTCATCTGCTTTCCAATTCTGAAAACTTATTGATTTCTATTCTTTTTGTCTTTCCAGGTTCATTTTTTTTTTTTTTTTTTTTTTTTTTGAGACGGAGTCATTCTGTAGCCCAGGCTGGAGTGCAGGCTGGAGTGCAGTAGCGCGATCTCAGCTCACTACAAGCTCTGCCTCCCGGGTTCACACCATTCTCCTGCCTCAGCCTCCAGAGCAGCTGGGACTACAGGTGCCCACCACCAAGCCTGGCTAGTTTTTTGTATTTTTAGTAGAGATAGGGTTTCACCGTGCTAGCCAGGATGGTCTTGATCTCCTGACCTCGTGGTCTGCCTGCTTTGGCCTCCCAAAGTGCTGGGATTACAGACATGAGCCACCGCGCCCGGCCGGTTCATGCTTTTTAAAAAGCATTCCACAATCATTTTGGTAGACTTTCCAGAAATGATTAAAACAAATGCAGTTGACTCACCATGCATAATTTGAAGTTTCATGTCCCATTTTTGTTTTCAAATTTTTTTAGTGAGTACATACTGTGTTTATAAAGGGGGAAATACAGCACAACTTTAATTTTTTAAAGTTTATAATTAAACATTGATAAGAAAAAAGCAAAGACTAAAAACTAGATAGAAAATGGACAAAAGAGTTCACATGAGGTTTATGTACAAAAAGTTTACACATGGCCCTTAAACATAAATTTATGCTCAACTCTACTCCTAATAGAATTGCAGTTAAAACTATATCTAGACGCCATTTTTCACAGTTTTCTCACCATATACATTTCAATAACATATGAGGACAACAACTGTTGACAAGGATGTGGATTACCTGCAACCCACATACATTGCTGGTGGGAATGTAAAATATCGCAGTAACTTTGTAAAATATTTTGGCAGTTTCTTAAAATATTAAACAAAAATTTGCCACATACCCAACAATTCCACTTCCTGGAACCTCCAAGAGATATAAAAATATATGTCTACACAAAGACTTATATGTGAAAGTTTGTAACATTATTCACATTAGGCAAAAAGAGAAAAAACCTAGTATCTATCATCTAATGAATGGATAAACAAAATGTAATATATTCATGCAATGGAATAGTATTCAGAAATGAAAAGGAACAAAGGGCTGATAAATGCTACAATATGGATGAACTTCAAAAACATTATGTTTTGTGATAGAAGTATAATAAATAAACTACACAATAAACCACATGTGTATGATTTCATTTACATAAAATTTCCAGAAAAGTGAAATCTGTAGAGATAAAAAGTAGACTAGTGATTGCCTGAGGCTGGCAGTGAAAATGGAAAATAACCATACATGGGCACATCGTTTCTTTTTTGGAGTGACAGAAATATTCTAAAATTAGATTATTGTATGTGTTGCACAATGCTGTAAATTTACTTTAGGTAATTAAATTGTGCAGTTAAAACAAGTGAATTTGGGTAGTAGATTAGTGATTGCCTGAGGCTGGCAGTGAAAATGGAAAATGACCATACATGGGCACATCGTTTCTTTTTTGGGGTGACAGAAATATTCTAAAATTAGATTATTGTGTGAGTTGCACAATGCTGTAAATTTACTTTAGGTAATTAAATTGTGCAGTTAAAACAAGCGAATTTGGGGTATGTAAATTAGACCTCAATAAAGCTATGAAAGAAAGTGAGGAAAGAAGGAAGAAGGAAGGTAGGAAGGAAGGAAGGGAGGGAGGGAGGGAGGGAAAGAGAGGAGGAGAATGAGAAAGAAAAGGAGTGAAGGAGGAAGGGGGGGCAGGAGGGAGGGAGGGGGAAAGCTCTTGGATTTGGCAAGAATTTTTGGACCAGAAAAGTCACCATGCATCTAAAGTTTCTGGTTGAGAGGAAAAGAATTAAATAGAAAATTTTAAAGTGGGATATATGCAAATTCTAAGGCTTCAAAGAGGGGAGAGACTTGGGTTTTCTGAGTTTTAATTACTAGGAAATGAATTTATTTAAAATAAAATATAATACAAAATAATGTTTGGTTAAATTATAGTAACACAGTAGAATATGCATACTTCAGATTAAGCTAGCCTCAGTGTGAGTCAAATAACAAACCACAGGAATTATTATGATGGCAAATAAAAGACCTAAATGGTGCAAGAGGTATCGTTTTTATTCATCTTGAAATTGATCACACGGTAACTCCCAGGGAAGTAAATAAAATTTTAGATCTGATTATTGCAATCTATATATGTTGAAGGTACCGTGTCATCAGAGTTGATTTGACCTTGCCTCCCATCTTTGGGGGAGAGGTTTTGAGGAAAATGTTAAGCCAACTTTGTCTTGAAATATTGTAACTGCAAAAATACAGAAAATTCTTTGAAAATCTAAAGGGTAGGAAATCTTCTTGAAAGAATAGACACTGCTAAGAACTTGACAGATCCTTTAGTGCAATGATTGCACTCTGATACTTATTTATTCTATTGGTAAGTTCCCACCTATTTCATGACTGGCTGACATAATGACAGATCCTGGTTAGGGATGATTTCATCATCTAATTCCACTGTTCCATTAAAACCAGAATATTCTTTTTTAACTTCTCAAATCCATCAAATGGCAATAATAGCTACAAGTATGTGATCTAGTGTCTAACGACTGGGTTCACATCCAGCTGTTTTCCTTATTAGCTGCAGGGCCACCAGGAAACTACTAACGTGTCAGGGTCTTCACCTGTAACATAGAGGTGGTAACAATAGAACTTCCTCCTAGGGGTGTTTGTGAGAGTTAAATGAGATGGTGTGCATGAAGTGTGGAGACAGGCACCTTGTACCTAGTGGGGATTCAGTAATGTAAGCTAGTGTTTCTTCCAGAAATAAAGCTTTAATGATATTTACTACTTATTATTCACTGCTATGTAACAGGCATTCTGCTAAGCACACATCATGTCATTTAATCTTCATAATAACTCATCGAAGTAGGTGTTAATCCCCACTTTTAGATGAGGAAACTGAGTGCAAAAGAAGTTAAGTGACTCACCATAGCTCACAGACTTAGAGATGGGATCTGACCCCAGGTCTGTCTTACACCAAGTTCTAGCTACCGCTTAGAGATAAAAATTAAACCAATACCACCTCTCTGACTGGCCATAGCTGATCTTGTGGAACCCTAGTACAAGAATGTAATTCAATCACGTGACAGATTTTGTGACGTTCCTTTTGTGAGTCAAGCACTGAAAGATGCAGTGATGAACTGACATGGACCCATGACCTCAATCCTGGAGTATCCAAGGGGGTTGCAGGAAACAGACATGTAAACATATTGTGTTTAGATGAAGCAGAACAGAAAATGTGCTAAAGAGAAGTACAAGACAGGACCGTGGGAGCATGGAGGAGGAAGCAATTAATTCTGGTAGAGTGATAAGAGCAGGCCTCAGGGAGAAGCTGAAAATGAGCTGAGCCTTGAAGGTTGCAAAAGTTTCGATTAGTGGAGGAAGAAACGGGCATTCTGGACCTAACAAAGGTGAGGAGGATTGAACATCACATGTGTTTGGGGACCAGGCAGGTGATCAGTGAAGGAGTCTACAGAATATACAGACGGATGCGTCGGAAATGAGACTAGAAAACTGGCAAGGGGTAAGGGCAGCTCAGGAGGCCCCTGAATGCCTGTTTAAAAGATTGAACTATATTAGAAGGTCAACAGGGAGTCATCAAAAGTTTTATGAAGACAACTCTAGCACTGCCTCAAAGATGAGTTGGTAAAGCAGATTGATGAAAACTGGAGGCCGAAGAAACAAGGGCAGAGAAGGGCTTCAAAAAACAGTCCATCTCATTTTTCCAGATAACTCTGTTCTAAACAATCTCCCAAACACAGACGCCTGTGTGCATTTATTTTAAAAGTATATTTTCATAACTTCCTCAAAGGTAAGATGCTGGGGATGAGAAAGTGGAAATTAGAGAAGACAGCTATAATCCTAATTCCCTCTAAACGTCTACAGAGCAGTGATTTTCACAATGTATTGCAGATTGCTGTTATTGCACAGAGGTGGTTGGGAATGGGGATGTAAAGAGAAAGACAAAGTAAGGGCATCTCTGAGTTTCCCACCCTTTCAACCAGAGCAGCAGCCTGTAATAGAATGTCATGACGGGGTTTTGCCTCTTGTTCACCACTGTGCCCTCAACCTGACAGTGTTGGGGACAATAGGTATCAATATTTGTTAAACGAGTGAATGGATGAATGGAATCACTTTTGAGATTTTATTTGGAAAAAAAATTCATAAAAATAAGTAGAAGGAGGAGGGGAAGGAGAAAGCAAAGAAGGTTTGCAATACTTCTTCTGAGTGAAAATATTTGCCAACTCTCTGGGAATCTCATAATAGTATTTAACAAACCCGAGAGGAAGTTCTTTCTTATATCTGACTTCAACATTTTATTCAGTGGTATAAGCCCCTTTTTTTCTCTTGCCTCAGTAAAGATGAAGGAGGATTCATCACAATAATCATTTGCTTATTGGAGGCAAAAAATAAAAGTTTTGTTTTTGCCTATATTAACCACTATTTACCAGAGCATGCATTGTATGTCATGAGCACAATGGTGTTCTCTGAGAGAATATGCTGGTGCAGTTGCTGGGTGATGGGTGTCCATGAGACCAACTTGATTAGGAAATCAAGGCAATATAGTATACTGGAAAGAGTGCAGCCTAGGGAGTTGGCAAGACTGGTAGCCCAAATCTATCAATTTATGGATTGCTTGACCTTGGGTAAGTTACCTAACTTTTCTAAACCTCAGCTTCCTCCTATCAAATGAGAATATTAAATAATGCCCAGCCAGTAGAATTGTTTTGGGAAGCAGAGCTAAGGTATATCGAACAACTAGCACATAGTAGTGCTTAATAAATGTTAACCATTGTTTTAATGGACAATGACGACAATATACCAGAATGGATCTATCACTTCCTATAAAAGTTAATTTAAAATATTAGTAAAACTTTTCTGGAAACATAACAAGTCGTTTAAAACTGGAACAATTGCCTACACACACACACGGGGGGTGGGGGAGAGAGATATTTATAAACTCAAAATTTAACAAAAATCTCAGTTGTCTTAGAATACTTAAGAATCTGAATTTGGCAGTGCCTAAGACTACCTTGAATCCAGGGAGTAAGAATGAAAATGGAGATCATAGGGCAAGGTCAATTCCTAACTTCAGCCTATGGAAGTACATGACAGTGGCAGCCTCAGTACCCCTAAGAGGGATTCACAATTAACAGGGGGGCCCAATAAGGCTGACACCATGGTAACACTTATTCATCCATACATTCAATATTTGCTTTATGTCCATTTGATTAACTGAGCTGTCTCAAAGAGTGACAGTCCTCCAGAAAGAAGAAGGACTAACCACCAAGGGAGCTCTTACTAGCTCAAAGAAAATAGAAAATATATATGACTGAAAACAATATAAACCAGTCAGTATTCTAGATAGAATTGCTAACCTCTGGCAGTACCTTTTTCCATTCCTATTGCTCTGTGGCACTCTGTGGTAGTTTGAATTAGTGGCTCCAATTCTTTCTCCCTCCCTGCATCCACTGCCACTTTTCAGTGTCCTCCCAATCAGACATGAGGCTCACAGAAACTTGAAAAGCACTTGCAAGATAAGGCTTCCTCTCTCCCAGGCCAAGAGAAGAGTCTGCTCAAACTTGTCCCATACCAGCCAGCTGGTCACAGGAAGATGACAGACATATGGCAGAGCAAAGTTGGCCCCAGCTAATCTCTAGACATGTGAGACCAATCAGAACCGGCATAGTCATCCAGCCAAGTACAGCCCAGATGAGCCAACATGCAGACTTATGAGAATAAATGACTGTTGTTCTAAGCTAAATTTGGGGGCAATTTGTTACACACTATGTTCATGGCAATAACTAACACAGTACACTTCCTTTGCCATAATTATTTTACTTACAGAAACTATAATATGCAGAAAAATCTGAAATTTAGTCAAATTAAAGTTTAAAACATGTCTGCTAAAGCTGAAAAAATGAGAGCATGTTAGGAAGGAGTAAGCTGCATAAAATCGTCTCCTTGAAGGAAAACTCACCTAGAATCGTGATAAATAAAATTGATAAAAAGCCAGTAATCTGCTTGAAGATGAGATGTCCTCCCCAGGCCTCTAAGGCACATTTTCCAAAATTCTAGAGCTACATGAGAACAGTCATAAAAGTATAATTCTAAGTAAGAAATTTATTTTAGAATGTAATGCTCTAAGAATCATCTACTTTCATTGGGCTATGCAGAATGAGGCTTTAGATCTGAATCTCCCAGACATATAAGCAAGATTTCCAGGAGACATATAGCCTGGTGTTTTCTGGCTCTCAAGAGACCTTACATGGTATACATAGTTATGAGTTATTAATTAAAACAGAGTAGATGAGTTCATATATGGTTATAAGTTACAAATTCAGTTTTCAATTTAACTTATTTATAATTGATTAAGTGATAAGTGAACAAATACAATTTCCTATAATAAACATGTTTCATAATAACCTGTAACAAATCTCATGGTTAAAAGTTACATCTCTAGTGGCTAAACGAACAAAAGAAAAATTGTGGATAAAACTTGGTACTTGCCCGTCCTTTAACTCTTTCCCTTTCTTTTCATCTTTTCCCTCCCTTCCCCCATAATTTAGTACTGATGCTCTGGGTGACATTAAATGGAGCAGAGCAAGGTAGGCATCCATGCTGGAGGGGCATCTGGGGTGGGCTTCGGGGTCCCAAGCAGGCTGTTCTTGAAGGCAAGTGAACCAGCATGAGGTGTCGAGGGCCAAGAAGGGTGAGAAGGACATTCAAGTATGGGGACAGCCTGACACGAGGTATCAGAGGCCAAAAAGAATGAGGAGGGCACCTATGTAAAAGTATAGCCTGGCATGCAAGGTCAGAGACCAAGAATAGTGACAAGGGCATCCACACCTGGAGGAGTTTTGGTATAGATTGTCAGGAGGTAACCTGGTGTAAGAGGTCAGTCAAGAACATTGATAAAGGTGTCCAGGTAAAGGGGCATGGCATAGGGAATCAGAGCCCAGGTGGGGTGAGGAGGTCATCTCCAAGAAGGGCAAAAGGACAGTTATAGTGAAGAGTCAGTATCTAAGGGGTAAGGGGGTCACCCCTGAGGAGGAATGGCCTGCCCTGATGGGTAAGGCAGCGTGGGGAAGGTGTCCATGTGATTGGGGGAGTAGCCAGTTGGGGGATGAGAGCCCTAATTCAGTGTTCTTCAGGATGACCTCCCAGAAGAGAGGCATCTGGTAGGAAGGGTCAGTTTCCAAAAAGAATAAGGAAGGTACTCATGCTTGGGACATTGGGAGTCAGCAAAAGCAAGATGATGTCAGAATCCATGGAGCAGGTAGACTAGCGTGAGGTATCCTGGCCCAAAATGGGTGAGGAGTGTGTTCAGCTCCGGGAGAGGTGGCCAGGGTAAGGAGGCAGAACCCACAAAGCAAGGTGAAGACAAGGGCAATCCAACGTGGGAAGTCAGACCTAAGTAGGATAAGAAAGGTTTCCATGCAGAGGTGGAAAGAGTCAGATCTGAAGCAGGCTGAGGAGGGCATCCACATATGGGGGTAGACCAGTATGATGGTTCCAATCCAGCAGGGTACAGAGAGTTCCAAATAGGGGGTAGTCTGGCAAGAGTTTCAGAACCCAAGTTGGGGTGAAGAGGACATCCTTACAAGAAAAGAGGTGGCAGCAGAGATGGAAAACTGATTTAAGGAGGGGAGTTGATCAAATAAGTAGATATACAGAGGTAATGAGAGCCAGGTTTTCATTATTGAAGAAGGAAATTACAAATACCAGAAGAAAAAAGACCACAATAAACTCAGTGGGTTGGATTGGACTTAGTGATACTCATGTGAACCACAGACTTTTAATATATTGAATTAGTTATATAAATAAATATAAAAGTAAACATGTGAATAAATCTATATATTTACATACATATATACCCCAGTTCTGTCCTCTGAAAGGGCCTGGGAGCAGTGACACCCCAGTTGTAATGAACATACCTGGCACCCAGATCATGGCTTCTAAATCCCATTCTCACAACTGAAAGAAAGCATGGCCCCTTTGGAAAAATGACTGATTTCAGATCCGGGACAGGGAAAGTGAAAGGTGAGGCTAACTAACACATTTATTGTGCCAGAAGGCAAGAAAGCATTCCAGAATGATGGAAACATGTCAAAAGACACAGAATTCTGTTTCAATAGATGTTCACTGGAAAAACTGAAGACAATTTGGTCATCAAAATAAATAATGATAATAATGGATTATAACTGATTGCATACCATAGGCTACCATTGAGACCATAGAGAGATAAGTAAATAATTAGATAAAGTTTGATGAGAAATGGGATATTTATATAGTTTCATAATACCTCCCGACAAAATGGTAAAGTGAAAAAGGGGAAGAACAACCTCTCAGTGGAGAGGTCTGGTAGACACTACCTTAATCAAGTGATTAAAATAACTCATTAGTAATGGAACAAACAAAATTATGTGCCACTGATAATAAGACACAGGAAGAGGAGCACAGCATTAGTTCTGTGATATTCCTGCTAAAGATGCACAACCTGGATCTAAGCATGAAGAACCATTAGTCAGACCTGAATTGAGGGTCATGCTACAAAATAACTGGCTTGTTCTCTTCAAAAATGTAAGGAGATGAAAGTAAAGAGAAGGTTTATGAACTGTTCTAGACAGAAGGCTGAAAAACATGACAACCAAATGTAATGTGTGATTCTGAACTGGAGCAGCCTTTTGCTACACGTGACGTTGTTGAGCAACTGAGGATCTGAGGGTTAGATGGTGATTTATCAATGTTAATTTCCCGATTTGGTTGATCAAGTTATGATTTTATAAGAGAATACTCATTTGTAGGAAATACTCACTGGGGTAATTGGAGGTGATGGGTATTAGATTAACAATTTTTTTTTTCAGGTGGTTCAGGTTGGAAATGTTCTTTATTTTTGTTATAATTTGTAATTGCTTCAAAATAAGAAACAGAAAAATAGAACTTTGTAATTGAATATCATGGAGAATCTCCTATTCCATATCAGCAAAAGTTAAATAGAGGAGTTATAAATATGATAACACGATTAAAGCTAAATAAGACCTTTGCCCCACTGGCTTCTGGCAAGTGTCTCTCAGTGCTTTTTGTTCACGGTGTTTCCACACTCACTGAGGTGTAAATATTCTCTGACCTGCTTTTCTCTATATTGCCGATAAAGATATTAACCAACATAGCACTTTAAGTTCCTAAGTATTTATGTCAACAAGATTATTTTTTCTCAAGTCTTCTCCCTAAAATGTGAACTGTGTTTCATTTTCATCTGATCCAAGGCTGAATCAAATTTCTCAAGGTTTTAATTTTGTCCCACGAGATGTTCCCATGAAAGGACCCATGGTAAAATGGTCTTGTGGCTGGGCTGCACCCTCAAGGGTGTTCCCTGAGATTCGCTATGGGAGCTGCTGATTCGCTATGGGAAAGTCAGTGTCACTCCTGAGTAAACAAGAGGGTTCAGCATCATATCTGAAATGGGAGGCAAAGACGGGAAGAGCCGTGCTGGCATCCTGGAGACTTGAGAAAGCAGCATGGTAATGTGTGACACAAGGACCAGGAGACCAGTCCGAGCTCCATTCTCCTGTGGGGGAGGTTTCATCAGCTGCCCCTTTTGCATAGAGTCCAGCACAAGATGCAGACAGGACTGGGCTGCTTAAAGGAGGCAGACGGGACTGACGTGCCTCCTGAGTTAAAAATATTTCTTTCTTTGGGACAGAAGGAACCACATAATTCACTCTAGTCCAGTTTGGTGCTAGCTCCCAGGAAGTCAAACTTACGGCCAGCAAGCCCTCCAATTAGCTGACCTGAGCCCTTCCTTTACAGAAGCAGGGAATATCCAGAAGACAATGTCCCAGAATTCCCCACAAATTCCTGCTCTTTTTTCTCTGCCCATTAGACTTCTTCATATCCTCCTCCTTCTTTCCTGTCACATTCTCACATCTACTTAACTGTCCCCTCATTTCCTGTATATTTGTTCTTTAGTGGCCCCTATTCTTCTACATTTAAATTTCTCACTTTTTGCTAAATTGGGTCGATTTTCCCCCCATCTTTCCCTTACTTGACTTTTCTATATTTTATATAATATCACCATGCTTTCTTTAAATTTTTTACCATGGCTTTCGTTTGTCTACACTCTACTGGCTTCCCTTTCTCCTTGAGCCATTCCTTCTCAGCAATTTGTACAGGCTCTTTACCCCATCCATTCATTAAGTATTATGCTTCCCAAAGTTCTTTTCTGATCTCCTTTTCTTACTCTATCCATAATCTAGGCATAGTCTGTTATCCCTAAAGTATCTACAGATGAACTCAAGTGCTCTGTGTGTCCCATGAAAAAAAAATGTGGCATGTGTGTGTGTTTGTGTGGGTTGTACACTTTTTTTCTGATGAAAATGGCTTTCTTCATATTCTCTAAGGGACTCATGAAAACATAAAGTTAATTCTGGCATATGTTAATGCTCTGAAATCCATATACTCAGATTGTATTTCTCCCTGAACTCCAATTCATATATCTACAATGTAAGCAGCACAGCCTAAACAAAATCATCCTCTTCATTTCCAAGCCTCTCCCAGTTTCTTTTATCTTCTATCGATGGCACTGTCATCAACTCAGTTATCCCAGTTTGATATCCAGTCAAACTTCAGAGTCCAGCATTTCTCCATACTTAAGATCCCTTCACTCGGCTGGCTTCTCTCAATCTCTTAGGCGTCATTTCATGAAGCAGACTCCTGTTGTCCCTGACACGAGGTTTGCACCCTCTGAACCATTCATGGACTAAAACTAGAATGACCTTTTAAAACTGCTAATGTGCTCATTTTCTTCCTCTTCACTTAAAACTCTTCTCATGGGATAAAGGCTAAACTTTTAACTATAATATATAAAGCACAAAATCATCTGGCCCCAACCAACACTCCTTCTGTCATGCCTTCATCTGCCCCATCCCTAATATTTCACTCTATCCTCCAGTCATGCTGAGCTTTTTACAGACCCTGGCAGGTGCCATTATGTTATTAGATTCTGGGATTTGGCACATTTTATTGCCCCAGGATCCCCTGGTTATCTACATATTCATATCCGATGAAAAGCGCAGTGCCGAGGTCTTTGATGGTCTATTGTGTTTTCATACTTTGTCAACATGGCTGAGCTGGAATTACGTTTCTCAGAGCTTCATCGCTGTATGGTTCCAGTTTAAAGGTGGCCAAAAGAGAATTTGCCCAAGATTTGGAAGGCAAAAGTGGAGTGTCAGTCATTATGCTCTAAAGAGAACTGTGGATGGAGGTAATGAGAGATGGATGCAGAGGTATAGATGGATCCCAGTTTGTCCCTGCTCTTCCCCATGCCCTCTGTCCATCTCTTTTTCCCAGTGTCCCTTCCTGCTGACCAATAACCCAGGCTGTGAACTCAGAGAGAGTAGCTATGAAGAGACAGCCTCCGTAGACATCAGCCACTTTTCACGGTCCCACTGCATTAGCAGGATATGCCTCACATCCAGATGTCTTTGCAAGCTCTGACTTGTCCAACCACATAAGTTCTCCGAATTTCCAAATCTCTTTTTCAGACCTTTACTTCCTCAGGCTTTTCCACATTTGCATAAGGACCAATTCCTCTTATTAATTTTTTGTTCCCTGATAGCTCTGCTTCCCTGATTGGACTCCTCAGTTTTATTGAGTAGTTGGCTTGCACACATCCTTCAGTATGTCATCTCTGGGAGAAGCCTCTCTCACCACAGAGCTATCGTGGGTTCCATGAAGGGAAGAACTCAGAAGGCCTTCTCATGGCTATTCCTCATGGCTACACAGCTCCTATGCTCACACTGTGGGACACACACCTGCATTTCCATCCGAAGTGAGAAAAAAACTGGGTCTGATTCCTGGGGCGCTCTTCTCGGGGATAGAATATCTGGGTGACCACACTGACTCGTTCTGTAACAGCCCTGCAAGTGGCTGGCTATTCCTTGAAAGCTTTACTATACCTCATGACTACAGGTTGGGGAAAGAAGAGACATAGGCAGAAGGAACTCGGTTTTGGTAGAAAACTACCCTGGGGAGATGGATTTCAGTACAGGTGGATACTCAAAATGCTTCTAGGGACAATTGGCCAGGATCCAACCTTCCCAGGATCGAGACAAGGCATCACCAGCAGCTGGAGATGCATTATTTCCCCAGGCCAGGAAGGGCTGCTCCAATCTAGAGACAAGTCTGATGCAAACACACTCTGCATGGGGCTGGGAAGATAACAGTGGTGCCTTCCAGCTCTACCTACTCCTAGGTCAGCTCTTTGCGCCTTATACCCTGATGCCTGCTCTGCCAAGGGAGTAGAACACAGGTAACTTCATCCACCACTCCAGAAGCATCTCTGCCTTGATTATGAGCCCTTCATGGTGGCTTGCAAGATGGTGTCCGCTATGCCCCTACATTATTTGAAGGAACGGTTAGGAACTATGAGCTCCTCGAGGAGTGGAGCTATGCCTGAAGCCCCCTTTTAGGCTGAGCAGAGATGCTTTCAGATCACGGCTGTGAATCCCCTCCTTTCATAACTATGTTTGCTGGGCATTGACTTTGTCATCACAAGGCTGTCCTGCATGGCCCAGGTTTGACCCACTTTATACTGCATCAGGTAGCACGATGCTGGCCAGGCACTTTTGCTAGCTCACATGCCCCATTTCCCCACTTCCCAGGCAGAATAGAATGTGCTCCCTAAACAGAAGTCAGCCTGTTCAGGGGCCTGGCTTCAGACTAATTCTTCAAAGTCAATTTCTTTATACAAACCCTGTGACCACATGTATATCCCTGCCTGGTGATTCAAGGCTTCCAGGCTGCTGCCTTAATGAACCATGAATTCCTTAGGGCCACATCTGGGTCTACCTTCATCATCACTAGATTCTCAGTGTAGACCCATCACCTGATAAACAGCAGGTGCTGAGAAAAACATGAACAATTGCACGTGGATATAGACGGAGTATCTAGAGGCTCAGGAACTTGTCCACCTATGTCTGCCCCTCCCTGTGGGTGTCTCCTTGCTCAGAGTCAACCAACAGTCTCAGAGAACTGACCCAGTGATGCATGAAGTAACTTCATGCTCCTTTTCCCAGAGGAAGTCTCACTTATGAAATGGTCTTTTTACCAGGAAGACTTTGCCTCCTGGGGATTTTCCTAGATTGACTTGATGCTGAATGGTTGCCCCACTTCTTAGTATAATATTTCCAGAGATTATCATTCTGTAGGAGAAAGAACAGTGTTTCTCAATGGAAGACAGCCTGGCAGAGCGTTTGGTTTTCATCAGGCTTGTACCGAGGTAAGGTCATTATAAACTGTCCCCTGCCTCATCTTTCCCATCTATAAATGGGCTAACTCTTATCTACCCCCAATCAATGCACTGAGACAATGAATGCCATTTAATAGGTTTTGAAAGGGATTGCCCCCACCATGAGCTAGGTTTGATGGCCCACACAAACCCTGCGATTCCCCATTGCAGTGTTTATCTTGCTATGTTACCTCCCTTGCCTTAATGATGGTCTCCTCTCACCACTGACAATGAACCCTCCATAGCCCTAGAATCTCAAAATAAGCTCATACTTAATGTTTAGGGGCAGCCACATTGGTCAGATGCATCAAAAAGTGTCAGTTTTGAAAGCAGATTGATCTGAGCTCAAATTCTAGGTCTGCCACTTGGGTGCTATAGGTCAGTCCTTTAGACACTCAGTTTTCTCTTCTGTAAGATAGACTACTACGTGTCCAGAAGGAGAATATGGGAGAGAAACCACAAGTCATGAGTTCCTGTCCTATGATTATATTTTACTTTGGTAACTATTGTTATTTATTAATAAATTCTAAGAAAATAATTCAAAAGAAAAGTAAACCCAAAGGCTATCATTACAGACTTTTCAGTGAAAGAGTAAAGTATTTTAAACTTAGCTGCCCCGAAATAAGAGAATGGTTAATAATATTACTGACTCCTTTGGCCCAGAAGTTCTACTTCTAAGAATAGTCTACAAAAATACTCTCACAAAAAAACGCCCATGGATAAGAACATTCATTGCCAGATTTGTTGCCATAGAAAAATTTGGAGACGATACTCTAACATCCCATATGGCTATGTCTAAAAATGAGCATTTTACAGCGTGGAAGAATATTCATAGTATTTGTTGAGTGAGAAAAAACAAAAACAAACAAACAAAAAACAAATTGCGGGACACTGTGTACAATGCAAACTCATCTTTGAAAAGAACAAAAGACAATATAAAACATTATATATTATGTACATAGATCATACAGAAAAAGTTAAGAAGGTTACATACTAAACTGTAGAACAGGTGAGGGCATCATATTTAGCTTTATATACATTTGTATTCTTTGAATATTATAAAAAGTATGCATGATTTTATATTTTTTAATACATAATTAAAATGTGAAAAATAAAGTTTCAAAAAGGGGTATGTGGACAAGTGAAAACCAAAAAATTTCGCAAGTAGGCAAGTTCAAAAAAGATTAAATGATATTTTCATATGTTAATGCTAAAAAGCTTTCATCCAAAAGGATTGCTTACAGCAGACGCAGATCCTCAACAAATGGCAGCCTCTTACACTATACATCAAGGGTAACCATACCCCAAGACCTGACCCCCAGCTTCAAAAGTCCAATAATGAATAGGTAACATGTTTTGAGCACCTACCACAAGCTGGGAACTGTGCTAAGTACAGTTGAGCACCACTTCATTTAATCATCATGGCAGCCCTATAAAGCAGTATTATCGTTATCTCTATTTTACAGATGAGGAAACTGAGGCCCAGTTATGGCTAATAAGCAATGGAACCAAGAATAAAATGCAGATTACTCCAGATTTTGAGCCCAAACTCTTAAACACTGAGCTCTAATATCTTCATGATTTGTTTTTTCAGTTCACCCACCATTAGACTCATGAAGATTACTTTATGCTAACTAGACTTATAAAAATATATAAATCAAATGCCAGTGTAGCATTTATAATAGTCATGCCAACCATTCAGAACACCTCCCTTCCTTATATTAGGTTTCCAGGGATGCTGATACACAGAGAATCAGTGACTAAGGGTTGGATAGTTGGGCATATTTCATCCTAGCTAAGGAAAAACATGATGAGGAGAAGGGGGCAGGAGTGCAGAGTGGCTAAGACCAGGACCCTGGAGACAGATGAGCCTGCCTTCATATCCTGCATCCTCTTTGGGCCAACTAAGTGACTAGCTTAGGAAACTCCTGGTCACTGGTTTTCTTGTCAATAAAATGTGGATGAAAACAGTCCTACGACATAGGGTTATTTTAGAGATTAAATTTTAAAATCTGTTAAAGCACTTTAGTATCTATAGGGCCTGACATGCAGTTGGTGTCAGCAAATGTAATAATGAAGCCAATATAATTTGTATTGTAACATAATATTGTTTTCCCATCTGCCACTGCTCACTCTGCAGTGCCCCTCTGAGTGTCCACGTCCTCATGTCTGTCAGTTAGAATCCCTCCATGCAGTTCATCAAAGAACTGGATAAACGCTTTCTGCCCTACTCTCTTTGTGATACGTCATACAAACCACACCCTTCACTCATTCTTGATTTGATTCTAGCTCTTTGTGGAAACCTGCCCATCTCCTGAATAAACTCTGTTCACCTTGATTGAATTTAGGTATTTACCAAGTCTCCATCAGTAACACATTCACAAACATTCAATAAGGAGACTCCCTTCTGCCAAAGCAAGCTTCCTTTTCATTGATTTTTAACCAGGCGTCACTTTGTAAGTATACCTTCCACTAGCATTGTTAGCTTTGGGAATGGAACAGATCAGACTGGAACAATGATCCAAAATTTACCAATTCAAGGGTAGTTTTTTGTTTTTGTTTGTTTATATCCCTTCCATCTTTCAGAAAGGAAATCAGCCAGCTGTTTTTTCTCACCTGGCATGAATCTTACTCTCCTGGATGAGTGGGAGAGTGCTGTACTCAGCATGAAGCACTGGACTGGATGATTTATAGACAGAAAGATTCTTCCAAGCCCTTGTCTGATTTTTTACTGTGGAATCCCTAGGTCAACATTATCCCGGTCTTTGTCTCCTTGGTAGATTCCAACCCACAGAGCTAGATGGACAGAAATGGCTTACAATTCCAGTTCTATGTGAAAGTGTGTGCAGTGCCTGAAAAGAAACTTTAAGTTCTGCACAAAGGTAGCATGTTATCTGGACAGAGTCACCATTACTTAGCAATCTGATAGCAGCGCTGATGAGCGACCTGCATTCACTGAGCAAAGTACTCATTTGCTGAATGTCAACAAAACTCTTATGCCTCCCAGTGCCCAAAGGAGTCACCAAAGAAAAGAGGCTGACAGGTTCTTTGTATATAAGGTAAGGAGGGGAAGTTAGCAACAAGGAGGGGGTAATTGGGTGCGGCCTGACTGTAGAATCATTAAAGCATAGAATGCAAAGCTAGAAGGTCTTTGTGGAGCATTTGGACCAATAGTTTTAGGTGCTAGGGAGAGGCCTGCCTGCATTGAAGCTACCAGGGCGCAAATTAGAAAGACCATTTCCTGGCCTCCTTCCTCAGAAGATTTTTTATCAGTAAGACTGGCTGGGTCTCTAGAACTTGTATTTTATTTTTATTTTTATTTATTTATTCATTTTTGAGATGGAGTCTCCTTTGTCACCCAGGCTGGAGTGCAGGGGCGCTATCTTGGCTCACTGCAACCTCCGCCTCCCCGGTTCACGTCATTCTCCTGCCTCAGCCTCCTGAGTAGCTGGGACTACAGGCGCCCACCACCACGCCTGGCTAATTTTTTGTATTTTTAGTAGAGATGTGGTTTCACTGTGTTAGCCAGGATGGTCTCAATCTCCTGACCTCATGATCTGTCCACCTTGACCCCCCAAAGTGCTGGGATTACAGGCGTGAGCTACCACACCTGGCCTGGAACTTATATTTTTAACATGCTTCTCAGACTGTTCTAATATCCAACCAGGTTTGGAAAACACTGAGCTCATCTACAGCCCTCATCTTACAGAGGAGACAGCAGCCTGCAGATGTGATGGGTATGACTTAGACAAAGTGTCCCAGAGACTAAGTAGCCGTTTGCTCTCCAAAATGTTACTCATAGTCAATACATTAGCATAAATATTCCCCCACATCACCAGAAAAGAGTGTTCATCTGATAAAAAATTGAGAAAAGATGGTTCAGAAAAGCCAGCCACCAGAGACCCAGGTTCACAAGCACAAGAGACAGAGGAGGGAAATCAATTCTGTCAATTTGTTGGTGCACAAATTACTCCTGCCAATTTCTTTAAAAGTCTCCCCATACTGAACTACAGACTGTTTCTATTTGCTCTTCAAACACCTTTAGCTCTTGTTTGGTACAAATGGGGAAAAGCCTTTTTTTGTTGCCATGGCACCACCACAATAAGCTGTTTTGAAGTGTTAGATATTCTGAAATGACAGACTGTGTTTCAAGAAATGAGAATTCTGACAGGGTCAGTAGAATTTGCCAACCTTCTATGTATCACAGATTGTCACGAATCAGTGGTGTCACTATACCAGGAATTTACTCTTGAGACCAAAGAGCATAAGTTTTGACAGTCTGCTCCAGGCCCAGGTGTTCAGTGGACCTGCGGGCAATTCCCTCCCAGTCATGCGCTTAGCTAACTGGCCCCAGATGCTGATGCTCTCAGATCTGAGTCACGCAGAAAGTGCTGGTCCAGTGTGAAATAACCAACTGTCAATGTCCTTGTTTGTTGTTGTTTTTTGTTTTGTTTTTGTTTTTTGTTTTTTTAGATGGAGTCTCGATCTGTCGCCCAGGCTGCAGTGCAGTGGTGCAATCTCTGGCTCACTGCAAGCTCCGCCTCCTGGGTTCACGCCATTCTCCTATCTCAGCCTCCCGAGTAGCTGGGACTACAGGCATGTGCCACCACTCCCGGCTAATTTTTTTTTTTTTTTTTTTTTTTTTTTTGCATTTTTAGTAGAAACGGGGTTTCAGTGTTAGCCAGGATGGTCTCCATCTCCTGACCTAGTGATCCGCACACCTCAGCCTCCCAAAGTGCTGGGATTAGATGTCTGAGCCACTGTGCCCGGCCCCTTTGTTTTCTTTTTGTGGAGATGCAGCTCCTCCACCACTGAAATTGAAGGCTAACTTCAAACCTCCCATTCCCAGGATGAGATGGACAAATAGTACTTAAGCTATGACACTTGTGTTCCAAGCACAATCGAGGCAACCATGTTTTTGTCCATGGCCTTGCCCTATAATTGTGGGATGTATATGTATGCCTTCCTCTCTGCATTGTAAACTCCTCAAGGACAAAGATCATGATTTATTCATCTCTACATCTATCACTGTGTCTGACACATAGAAAGCACTAGTTCATGTTTGTTAGGAGTTCCAAGATCAAATTTTAAAAATGAAGAGGGGTGTGTGTGTGTGTATGTATGTATGTATGCCACATGTATTTTGGATGATATGAGCCTGGCTTAGTGAGACGATAGTGAGACTAGGAAGGAAGAGAAATATGAAAGCAGTTTTAGAGGCATCTCCAAAAGTAATTGTTAGCACCCTTTTGTTGATATCATAAACCCCAAGAGTTCACTTAAATAAATTTTGGGTCCCCATATCTGAGGTTTCTGATTCAACTGGGGTACAGAAAGACCCAGGAGTCTTTTTAATGCAAGTCCCCAGGGCATTCTGACATACGCTAAATCATCTGGTAGTAGACGAAAATCAAAGGGTGAAGGTGCCTAAACATTAGTAGTCCTACCTTTAAACAATTTTATAGCATTTATTAGGAGTGAAAAGCTACACATATTAAACAGTTAGGCATAAAAAGAAACACCCTAGAAAGGAATACACAGTAAGTTGCAAAACAATCTGAACCAATACCAAAATCTGAGAGTCAAACAATAAATGTAATTGTAGCTCTCAGACACCATCAGCGAAGATTCCATGGAGAGATGAGACTTCAAATGGAAAAGGGCCTTTATAGGCGAGTGGAACTTTCTTGGCAGAGACAGAGGGGGCATTTTGGGACGATAAGTTCTTGAACTCTACCATGTTTTGAAATCCTAGTGGTTTATGTGCAATATTATACAACCTGGTGAGAACCAGATAGGGAATGTCAGCCTTATATTCCTGCTACCACCTGGGGAGTTGGGATACAGTTAGAGCTGCTCTACAGCTATATAGAAACAGGCATCCTGTTTTCTGCGTAATCACCATGTTCACAGTCTGCTCCCAGGCTGCCATACTCCACGTCAATCAAAGTTTCATGTAGATGTTGATAGAAATGTAGATATATAAACATACATTGATATAGATACAGCATAGATATCTTTCCTGATTCTGTCATTTAAGGCATTCATTCAGGGACAAGCAAGAGAGTTCTTTTAAAGTTATCATCAGATGCAGGGAAACAAGAGCTTGAGAGGAACAGGGAAAGACTGATGTGGCTTTATAAACAAAGTACCTGACATCAAGGCATTAAACAATCATTTGTCCTTAGAAAAATTGAAGGAAGTGGCCGGGTACAGTGGCTCACACCTGTAATCCCAGCACTTTGGGAGGCCAAGGCAGGCGGATCACGAGGTCAGGAGATCAAGACCATCCTGGCTAACACGTTGAAACCCTGGCTCTACTAAAAATACAAAAAAATTAGCCAGGCGTGGTGGGACACGCCTGTAGTCCCAGCTACTTGGGAGGCTGAGGCAGGAGAACGGTGTCAACCCGGGAGGCAGAGGTTGCAGTGAGCCGAGATTGTGTCACTGTACTCCAGCCTGGGCAAAAGAGCGAGACTCTGTCTCAAAAAAAAAAAAAAAAAAAAAACAAAGAAAGAGAGAGAGAGAGAAAGAAAGAAAGAACGAATGAATGAACAAAAGAAAGAAAGAGAGAGAGAAAGAAAGAAAGAGAAAGATTGAAGGAAGCAAGGTAAGAATCTGCTGTGTCAGTAAAAGCTTAAAGGGGCAGATAAGGATAGAGAGAGAGAAAAAACAATAATAATAATAATAATAATAATAACAAAACACACAGAAGGGATTAAGAAAAAAATAAGGGGTTTTTTTTTTGTATACCTGTCCCAGCCTAAAAGGAAAGAACAGGCAGATGGAAGCCCATTGACAAATGGAAGGTCTATTAAATAAACAATTAATACAAAATACATTAATACAAAATGATCCACACACTGAGCTTCACTCACAGAGAAAAAGAAAGACAAGAAGCTGTGAACAATTAGGAGCTACTGCAATATGATCAGAAAGCCATGGGGAGCAGCCGCCAGAAAGCGGGTGGAGCTCGGGCAGCTGGGATGCAGGCAAATTAGCAGGGCCCGATTTCCAGAGAGCCCAGGGAAATCAGTAATGAACCTGGACCTGCCACAGCTGACATGTCAGAGGGACCAGCACAGTGGGATCCCAGGGGGTTTCAAAGAGCAAAAGCACAGCTCCAAATTTCTCAAGAGGCCCAGGAATTAGTGGCCAGTGCCAAGAAATAACAGCATCCAACTATGTCGATATATGAGTGCACAGTCCATGGTGTTATGTGACACTATCTGTAAGTTAATGCTAGCTAAAGCAAAGCTGATCTGTTTAAGTAAATGCATAAGCAAATAAATAGATAGGACAAAGCATACCAGCCACAAAATTGGCATGCTTTTATAATTGGACTACAGTGATGACAAATTACAAGTCTTTTATCAGAATGCGAAAGGCCTAAGTTCTATTTCCTGTTATTACTATCAGAGTTACTGAAAACAATTACCTTTAATTTATCATTTACCACATGCCAAGCAATAGTGTTAAGTACTCTATGTGTAATAATCTCATTCAATCTCATAACCCTTATGATGTAAGCTTATTCTGATTTTAGAACTCAAAGTGATTAGGCAAATTACCTAAACTCATATTGCTGATAAATGACAGAGGAAAGACAACCCACATCCGTCTGCCACTGAGCAAGCCTCAGTCCTACCACCAGCCCACAGTGGAACCCTGACTTGGTCCCCTCACCTCCCACGCCTTAGTTATTTTCATCTGTGATATGCAGTGAGGTGGGGTGTTGCTCGGTGTTCTTTAATAGTACATGGGTAGCATCTATGGTAGAAAGTACAAAAGCTTAGAATTTGAACAGAGCTAGATTTAGGTTCTGCTAGTGCCATGGTGCTGGGTAAACTATTCCAAACTCGGCTTCCTCATTTAGAAATAAGAAAAATCACAACTAACTCATAGGGCAATCGTAGAGTTCAAGGAGATATTATATTTCAGTAGGTGTCTAATAGCTTTAATATTCTATGATTTTGTTCTAGTTGTAAACTGACCTAACTATAATTACGTGAAAAGCAAAAGAAGAAATGGTAATTCATAAAAGAAAATCTTCTAAAAATTAACATAGTTAAATTTATTGAAAAATTATTAATTTTGAAATATGTTATAGACTATTAGATAATAGAATAATAAATTATTTTAAGGGTGATGTTCAGCCTTTGAGCTTTCATAATTTAGAGAGAAAAGTTATGAAGGTTTTATTTCCCTAAGTCATTCAAAATTGAATTCTGAATCTAGTAGCAGATTCCAGAGCCTCTGAGTATAATCAGGAAATTATCTTCTAAAGGGAACCTGTTTTCAATGAAGTAAAATATTATGTGTTAGCCAATCACTTTCAGTAAAGGGGTTTCATTCATGTAATAGAAATATTTGGGGAAATTTATACCATTTGTCCTAAGACAACAAACGTTTACTTTTTAGACTCAGTGAGCATTTATCTTTGTAACTTCTTCCCCATACCAACTTTAACTGCTTTCTTGGTCATCATTTACTTCAAGAAATCTGACTAAATCAAACTGAATTTAAGTGGTTTCTTGATATCCTTTATTGTACTTGATATGGTCAAAATTAGACCTCCCCTTATCAGTTATTGTGGAATCCTTGCAGACAAACAAACAGGAAGTGCCCGATGGCCAAACTGGACCAAAAAGTGAACTTCATTCTCCCACCAAAAATGTAGAAATGCAGGAAATTTAATAGTAACCAAGACTGACATCTTCTGCTTCCTAATGATAAAGTAGGAATGAGAGAAAATGATTTTGGTTCATATGTACTGAACACTTACAATGTAGACATTTTTTCTAAGATTTAGGATTCATATTGCTCAAATCCATCATCACACTTGATGCTCAAAACAACCCTATGGAGTGGGTGGTGACTGTCACCCTCATTTTACAGCTGAGGAAACTGAGGCATAGATAGGTAACTAACCTCCCAAAGCCTCACAGTCCATCAGTGGCAGAGGGGTGTTTTAACCCAGACAATCCTGCTCTGGAGCCCAAGCTTGCAACCACAGATGCCATGGGTATCCATTGTAAAGGCCCCTTTCAAGATTTTAATTACCATTTTATAATGTAGTATTTTTATTAACAGTAACAATGTGTATATTTGGGTAGCCTATTTATGCTAGCAAAACATTTGAGATAAGTCTATTTCCCTGGATCCTTATGATATAAACAGGTACAAACACCATCAATTTGAGTTAGGCAAACAGACTCCAAGAGATGGAACAACTTGAGGATCTAAACACAGGACTTCTGACTCCAAGTCCAGAGTCCTGAGAAAAATCAAACCCTGGAATCTGCTGGTGGGTCTGCAGTCACCAGGAACTAACACCTCACAGCATTTCTTGAACAGCAAGACTGATTCTCATTGAACATTTACTTTCTGCCAGGGACTATGTAAAGCATTCTATTAACCTCATGTAGGCCTCTGTCTTAACCCTAGGATGTGAGTTAACTTAACACTTGTATTTTTAAAGTAAGGAATTTGAAGTCCAGATAGATTAAGCAACTCATCCCAGGCCACATAGTTCCTAACTGAGCTGACAACAACCTAACACAAGCTGGGCTTGGTATTTGAACACACATCTATTCAATTACAAAATTTTCATATTCTTCAATACTAAAAGATAAACCTGATGAGGGCAGATATGGTGGTGTCCTTCCACACCTATAGAACTGCTGGCCACAGTCAGTTTCCAACATAGCCCTAACATGATGTATTAGTTATCTACTGATGTATGATGATATCACCACAAACCTATTATCTAAAACAACACTCATTTATTATCTCATAGTTTCTGTGGGTCAGGAATCCAGATACAGACTGGCTGGGTCTCTGCAAGGCTGCAGTTAAGATTTACTCCAGGGCTGTGATCTCATCTGAAAGCTTGATTGGGCCCATTTCCAAGTATACTTGGTCGTTGGCAGGATTCAGATCCTTACAAGAAATCAGAATGAAGGTCTCACTTTCTCACTGACTGTTGGCCTGAGGCTACCCTCAGTTCCTAGATCACTTTTAGCTAGAAGTCATCCTCAGGTCCTTGACACATCACTACATCACTTCTAGCTTCCATAAATACATCTAGGGTCTTCCAAAATGACAGTTGACAGCTTTATGTCACATAATCCTGAAAATAGCATCCCATCACCTTTGGCATGTTCTGTTGGTAGAAAGCAAACCATAGGCCTTGTCACACTCAAAAAGAGAGATACCACAGATATGAGTGTTAGAAGGCAAGGGTAATTGGGGATGATCCCAGAGTTTGACTAGGGCCACTCCTTCTGAAGTCCAATTCATACAAGTCTGTGGTATGAAGAACAGACTTCTGTTTTGATGCAGAGGCAGAGATGGTGGTCCCCTCTTAAGAAACCTTGAAATATTAATTCCTGACTGTTTAATGAAATGGAATACATCTGTAACCCTGAACTTCAATATAAAAAGTTCACAAATAATAGAAAAATCTCATAGGGGTGCATAAAGGGCCAAGAAAAGATGCTCATGGCTATAGAAATTAGACAAACCTAGCAGACAGGAGTTCTCAAAACATGAGCATACCCCAAGGTACAAAACCACAGTTCGCAAGTAGAATTTTCCATTGACCCTTTTTGGTATGAAGTCTTGAAAAGTTAGGAAGGTGGAGCTGAATAAAGAATCACAAACAAACCATGTTTGCAAGAAGCAGTCTGTCAGGATGACAGGAAGAAAGAAAGAGACTCTATATTGGGAATATTCTGCTGTGCCAATCTAGTTTGGCTGGGGAGGAATGAAGACAAGAGGAACACACGCTTACACAATCCCATCATAAGGAAGATTGCTGCTGGGCTGGCACAGGGCTCTGGCACCTCCCAGACACAAATTTCCTGCACATAGCTTACCCAGAAACAATTCACCTAATTCAAACATGGTTATTAACTTAAAGGAATAAATATAAGACCGATAAAGGCATTGTAAGAAGAAAGGGTAAAAGCAACAGGAAAAGCAAAACAGCTTAAAAATGCACGCATAAGAAAAGTGTTGCAACAGGGCAGATGAAAATTTTAACAACCATGTCACAATTTAAAAATAATAATGGTAGCCGGGCGTGGTGGCGGGCGCCTGTAGTCTCAGCTACTTGGGAGGCTGAGGCGGGAGAATGGCGTGAACCCGGGAGGCGGAGCTTGCAGTGAGCCGAGATCACGCCACTGCACTCCAGCCTGGGAGACACAGCGAGACTCCGTCTCAAAATAATAATAATAATAATAATAATAATAATAATAATAATAATGGGCCGGGTGCGGTGGCTCATGTCCGTAATCTCAGCACTTTGGGAGGCCAAGGCGGGTGGATCACTTGCGGTCAGGAGTTTGAGACCAGCCTGGCCAATATGGTGAAACCCCATCTCTACTAAAAATACAAAATTAGCTGGGCGTGGTGGCACATGCCTGTAATCCCAGCTACTCAGGAGACTGAGGCAGAATTGCTTGAACCCAGGAGGCAGAGGTCACAGTGAGTCAAGATTGCACCATTGCACTCCAGCCTGGGCAACAAGAGCGAAATTCCATCTCAATCAATCGATCAATCAATCAATTAATAACAATAATGGAGTAGCCATCTCCTTCAAAACAAGTCTTTAGGACAGAGATTAAAGTCTTCAGGGAAGAAGTGGCAACACAATGGAAGTTGAACTATGAGCTGGGGCAAAAAACATGTGAAAACTATCAAAAAACTGAAAAGCAAATTGAAAGCACTATAAATGCAAAGAAACTGCTGAAAATATAACAAAGAACAAGAAGCAAAGGACTAAGAAAAAGCAAACAAAACAGTGTGGAAGTTTTTAAAAATGGAATCAGGCCAAGCACAGTGGCTCACGCCTGTAATCCCAGCACTTTGGGAGACCAAGGCGGGTGGATCATGAGGTCAGGAGTTCGAGACCAGCCTGACCAACTTGGTGAAACCCCATCTCTACTAAAAATACAAAAATTAGTGGGGCATGGTGGTGCATGCCTGTAATCCTAGCTACTCAGGAGGTTGAGGCAGGAGAATCGCTTGAACCCGGGAGGAAGAGGTTGCAATGAGCTGAGAAGGCACCACTGCACAATCTGCCTGGGCGACAGGGCAAGATTCTGTATCAGAAAAAAAAAAAGAAAAGATATGCATAACGGGACCCAAATGAATATAGTTCAAATAAATGGACCAAAACATCATTTTAAAATATAATTAAATAAATCTTTGTAGTAATTAAAGAAATTTCGGCTGTACATATTGAAAGATAAACTGTTCCATGGTCAATAGCAGAAAAAATCCAGTAAAATTATTAGACTTCAAAGTGAAGGATTTTTTACCAGCTAGACAAAAAGATTGGGTCACCTAAAGAGAGAAAAAATAAAAAATTGGCTAAATGGTGAGCAGGCTAAATGATAATTGGGCTAATGCAATGAATTAAAACAAACAAACAACAACAACAAAAACAGTTAAGTTGTAAGCACTTCCAAAGTCCTTGAGGATAAGATGTGATCAGTAATAAGACAGCAGGAAAATCTTTTATGATCCAATTAAGAACTTAAGGGACACTAGGATGAAGAACAATACTGTTGCACAGGCTGGAGTGCAGTGTTGTGATTACGGCTCACGCTAGCCTAGATGTCATAGGCTCAATTGACTCTTCCACCTCAGTCTCCCAAATAGCTGCACCACCATGCCCAGGTAATTTTTGTATTTTTGTAGAGACAAGGCAGTGCCATGTTGCCCAGGCTGGTCTCAAACATCTGGTCTCAAGCAACTCGTCCGCCTCGGTGTCCCAAAGTGCTGGAATTACAGGCGTGAGCCACCGCACCTAGGCCATACACATAGCTTTTTGATAAAAAGTCTAAATTGTGCTTTAAAAAACAGATGTGGCTTTAATAATCTGAAACATTTGCATTTTCAGATTAAATTTTGCTTGCACTGTAGTTGATATGTATACTTAAACCTATATGTTCAATGTTATACTCTGATATGGCACATCGTGTTTAGCTTCGTTTCTACGACCCAACAAGCTCTCATTATATGATAAATTGGTTTAAATTGCAAAAAAGAAAAATGTTTAAAAAGAAGAAATTAAGGGAGACTGCAGCAAAAGGAAAGTAATGAGCATTGAATCCGCAACTTTAAGACAGTCTAAAGCAGGTGTGGATGTTATAGTTACAGAACACAAGGAAATGTTATGCATCTTTACAATGTAGATAAGAAATAACTAACGAAGTTTAGGAGGGTAAGTGAGGAAGAATGGTGGCAAATAATGTAAGTATTGATTTCCTTATAAAAATACACTATTCAAAGCTGCTAAACCAAACCATAGATATATAAATATATTGGAAAAATAGGAAGTTAAACACTAAGAAAAATCAACTAGCAAATGGAAATTGAATGGTGTAGAAGAGGAAGAGGAAGGAGAGAAAAAAGAAGTATGCTGATGTTCTTTGATTAATGAGGATAATCAAGAGACTATCTGTAGAAATAGAAGATTGGTATAGTATATAAAATTATAGACACAAAAATGATTACTATCACAAAATATTTACAAGTAAAAATATACATATACTATATATATAATGTTTTTATATAACATAATGTGGTTACGGTTAATTTTTATCTGATAATGTGGCTGGGCCATGGCAACCAGATATCTGGCCAAACATTATTCTGAAGATTGCTTTGAAGGTGTTTTTTGGATGAGATTGACATTTAAATTGGTGGACTTTACCCATAATGAGGGTGAGCCTTATCTGATCAGATGAAGGCCTTAACAGAGAAAAAGACTGACCTCTTCTAGACAAGAAGAAATTCTGCCAGCAGACTGCCTTTGGATTCAACTGAAACTCTTCTCTGGGTCTCTAGCCTACAAGCCCACCCTCCACAATCACATGAGCCAATTATTTAGAGTAAATCTTTCTCTCTATATTTCATGTATACACATTCTATTGGTTATTTCTCTGGGGAACTCTGACCAATACTATCTATCTATCTATCTATCTATCTATCTATCTATCTATCTATCATCTGTCTTTCAAATGTTAAACTCAAATATAATACATAATTCTAAAACATAACTCTACTCCATGAAAATGGAGATTATAGTTTTTCAACATCCCAAGAAACTCAGGAAATACTTAAAAATGTTGACCATTTATTAGGTCCAAAGAAAGTCTCAACATGTTCCAAAATGTGAACAGTATAGCCAACATCCTCTAATTACAATATGATAAAACTAGAAATCGATTAGCAAAATTAGATAAAAAGTCTTTTTCTTATGCAACGCTTAGTTCAAAAATGGAAAGTGAAAGCATATTTTACCAACAAAATAACAACGATCAAAGCGTTGTTAAAATCTATGTGGCATGTTCAGAAGAAAATGTATATTAATAAACAAAAAATTATGCTTATAATATTTTAATAACAAATAAGAAAATAAACTTGCATTAACAAATATGAAAGAATAAAAATAAAGTGACTCAAGAAGGTAAAGAAAGAACTATAAAACTATAAAGCACAAGAAAGAAAACATTATAAATGAAAGCAGAAAGTAATAATTTGGAACAGAATAATAATAAAACTAAGGAGAAAATCATGTTGGTTTTCTCAGGAAAATATGATATCCAAGCCATCAACTAAACTTTAAAAAGATAGAATGATGTAGAAAAAGCTTTCCTAAGGGGGAAAAAAAGCAAGAAGACATTTCTTAGAAGATTGACAAATTCCACATAATTTTTTGTAAATACTGGGGGAAAATATCACTTAAAAAGTCAGAAGCAATTGACAAACTGGTTAAAAAATAAAAGTCCAATTAAAATCACAGTTAGAAGGCCAATATCTATGGAGCTCCTACAATCACAAAAAGTCAATAACCCAGTTTTTAAAAAGAACAAAGAACTTAAACAGAAAGTGAATTACAAGTGTCTCTTAAAAATAAAAGGATGTTTGACCTCACTCATGAAACAAATAAAAATTAAATCTATGTTATCTCTTTTTAAATCAGTTAAACAATATAAGATCAAAATATTTGGAAACATGTTGGCAACAATGTAAAGAGACAGACATTCCTCTTGCATAGCTGGTTGTAATGTAAATTGGTAAAATCTCTATTAAAAGTACTTGGCAATGTTTATCAAAATTATAAAGACATAGATCCTCTGACTCAGCAATTTCTACTTTTGGTACTTTATTCTACGTATATGACAGCACACACGTCAATGATGTACACCTTATTCATTAAAGCATTGTTTGTAAAAACAATCCTTTGGAAGCTATGTAAAGAGCTATCAATGAGAACTTTTTAAAAAGTATTATGATATATTCTTACAATTGAATACTACTGTATATGACCATTAAAAAAGAATGAGATGGCTCAATATGAATTGATATGAACTAATTTCCAAGACACAACACATATATTGTTAAACTAAAAAGACAAGAGTGTAAAAGAATTCATTCAGAATTCCAACATTTGGTTTTTTAAGCAATAAGAAACATATATACATGTTTTTGCACATGCATAGCATACATGACTGTCAGGATACACAAGAACTTTATACTAGCAATTGCCTTTGGAGAAATAAACCAAGTGGCAAGTGCAAGAATGAGAGACAGTCCTGCCATTTACCATCAGCCTTTTTGAACACTGTTACCTTTGTACCATGCTCATATATTATTTACTCAAAAATAAATGACTAAATATTTTAAAAAAGGAAAATTATATGAGGGCTGACTGTGGGATTTGAGTTCTAAGCAGGTTGGCTCAGAACTGTTTACCCACCATACCCCTCCCCAACTGCCACAATTCAAAATCCATTTCTCTGATTCTTAAGGATTCAAAACTTAGTTCTGTATAGGCTTCAAATGAGCCAGTTGGTCAGCTCTGTGGGTCTTTAACTGAATAAGCCCATTCTGTTCTGAGTAATACAATGTCACTGACTATTGACGCCAAGGGTCTACAGAAATGAGGAAATGTAACCTAGAATAGCAGGAGGGTATGAGGAAAAATGGGAAGTCTGAGGCCTGTGGCCAGCCAATTACCAACTCAGTAACTGAGAGATGGTGCAGCAAGCTGCTCCACCCTTAAATAGGAGGGTGCCTACCCCATTTTTTATCCCTCGCCCTGCACTAAGCCACCCTGAAATAGATTGAAGGAAGCACAGCTACATATGAGGAAGAATGCAGTGTCCTTTCTCAAGGGCAGTAAATATCATTTATTTGGGTTTTGTTGCTTCTAAGATCCATTGTCTCCTGAAATCTAATTTACTATGTGCCCTAAGCTTATTTGGGGCTCCATGGAACAGAAATTACTGCAAGGTAGCAGAGTCTCCATGCAGGCCCAAACAGGAGGAGATCAGTCCATCTTAATAGCCTCACTAATGATCAGAAGGAGAGGGCTGAAAACATATAAAAACAGACAGCCTGGTTGGGAACAGGTGGGAACATTTCTGAGAATGTCCTCTGCTTTTTTTTCACGTTATTAGCACCCAGAGTATTTTTTCTTCGTGAGAGAATTTAATCTTCGGGAGTGTTAACCATTTTTTTTTTAGAGCTGCCATCAGCTCCAATAAAGAGAGTACGATTATCGCTGAGCAGAGATTTGAGGGCTCAAGGAGGCAGCAATCCAAGGGTGTGCAAAGGAATGCCGTGTGGCCAACCTTCTTAGCCTCCACTGGGTGCTCATCTCTGGATTAGCGCGACTAGATCAACTAGCAATAGGTTTTACTACTTAAGCCACTTTTTGCCTGTCTGCTTTTCAGGCCTAGGAGAAGGTGTACTACTGAGTTTGTACTACAGAAAATATAAAAATAATTTCATCCTTCCATTCATTGAATAAAATACTAAGCACATATTGAACATGTACAAGTGAAAGAGAAGCAGCCTATGACACCAAACAAATGTAGGGCCCATCCCTGTCCACTTGGAGTTTACAGCCAGGTGGTAAGATGTAAATAGCATCCATGAGAAGAAACAGAGAAGGCATGAGTTTACACTTGATTTTTAATTGACTTCACTGCCTTTTTTGATGGCTGACAGTTTCCTTACATTCAGTCTATGCCAGGAATAGTCTCTAGGAGACGTTCAGGGGACAAACCAGCCTGTACCAAGTGTACCACCTTCCTCCTCCAGGCTGCAACATAGTTTTTAAAAGGAGCTCTTCTATGTCCTTGAAACCTAGAGAGAAAAAAGGAAACAAGATCTCTGAGAATAGCTGCATTGTTTCTCAGGATGCTGGGAATATCGGCTGATAAATATCCATAGGCCCCCTCAGGGATGGAAACCTGGTTTCAGTCCAGGTGTCAAAAATGGGAGAATGATGATCAGAAATTTGTTTGGATTTCACTGTCAGTGTGAATCTGCGTCTGAAAACTGGAACCTCAGATGACATGGATTTGATCTTCTTTCCTGCATGATACAAAGCATAGTCTTCCACTGCCAAAAGTATAACAAGGATTTGGAAAAGGGAAAAGCCAGTGTGGGCTGGGGTCATCATGGAAGACTATCTGGGAAGTGGTAGGCATTTGAGCTGGACTCAGAAGCTAAAGAGAGAGGCCTGGGAAGGGCACTTGAGGCAAGAAAGTCATAGGAACCAAACGTTGGAGGCTAGGATGGACTTGACCTGAGAAGAAAGTTGCAGAAGGCCTGAGGGAGCCATTTGTAAAAGAGAAGGCTCTGATCGGCCTTCTCAGTGAGGGGACAGCAGGAGAACCACAGACAACACTCATACCTCCTCTCTCTGGAAAGCTCATTTCCATTATGAATTCAGAGTATCCCAGTGATTTGCAGCTACCGGTAAACATCTGGGATCCAAGGCCCTTCCAGTCAGGCGAGCAGAATTAGAATTTGCTGCAGCACTTCTGGTTCCATGTCACTGACAAATTACCCAATTTTTCTGGTGTATGAATGAGAATTTTAATATCTACCCTGCAGAGTTTTTGTGATAGTCAAGTTTGAATATATCAACAGGGTATGACACATAATAGGAACCCAAAAATGGGAGTCATTGTTATTGGGAAAGGGTAAATGTGGTCCTTGAAAAAACATAGGGAAGAGAACCAGGGCTCTCTGTATAATATCTGGCACTGCTCTCACAAGGAAAGAAGATTGATACCTACTGTGTGTCAGGGTCCTAGACCTTCTGGGCCACTTAGGTAATAAATATTCAAACATTGGATTACCAGATAGCCTCTACTTGCCAGTTTTGATATTAATTTTCATATCATTGTATTATTGTCATAGGGCCCTTAGTTAATTATATGATTCAATGTCTTTTAAGGTTTGTATTACATAAATCTTAAAATTTATATCCGTGGAAATAGAGGGGGAAAATCCCATGGCAGAGGACGTGTCTTGACTTTTGTTTTGTAGAATAGTTCAGTCATAACTCTGGTCTCTCTATAATATCTAAATCAGGGTGTCCAGGGGTCACCACTACCAGCAAGTTGCCGTTTCCAATAGCCTTGGAATGAGGCTGCTGGGCCGAAAGCCCTCACATGTAGCCAAGAGAGAAACCCTTCTGAAGTCCACAAGTGCATGACGCTGCTTCTAAATGGCAGGTGTCCCAAACGCAGAGGCTGGTGGCCTAGGAAGTTGGCCTTGGGCTGGCTTCACCAAAGGACAAAGTAAGTATAACCCTTTAGTTTCTGTGTCCCAAAGAGTTTAAAAAGACTTGCAAACAAATCTGGCCACTCAAGGCTGCACTATGATGGTCCTGGACCGTAGGACCATTATCTTTCATGGGCTGCTTCCTCCATAGAAAATATCTTAAATTATATTTAATGTGTTCATATAAAGATTAATTATTAATATTATATATTACATTATTTGATCTAAACATTTATTTTCTTCTTTTTTTAAATTGTTGTTCCCCTGTACATGATGTCACAATTCTTTTGCTGCTTTTGAGATTTTTTTGTTTTTACTGATACATAATAATTTTACTTATTTATGGGGTACATGTGATATTTTGATACATTCATACAATGTATAATAATTAAATCAGGATAACTTTGATATCAATGATAAATCAGGATAACAGCATATCCATCACCTCAAATAGTTATCATTTTTTGTGTGTGTTGAACACATTCCAAATCTTCTCCTCTAGCTCTTTTGAAATATACAACAAATTATTGATAACTATAGTCACCCTACTAGGCTATTTAACACTGGAACTAATTTCTTCTATTTAACTGTATTTTTGTACCCATTAACCAATTTTCTTCTTCTTCTGATTTTAAAAGAAATTAAAAAGCTTTGCGGGCCTTAGGCACTGTGCCTACTGTGCATTCTGAATAATTAGGTCCTGATAGGGGTCAGAATTAAATTTTAAAACATGATGGCAGGGAGGAAAGAATTGCAAATATGAAAAAAAAAATACACATCACAGAAGAATACAGAGTGGTAGGTTAGAGAAAGCAGCAAACTGGCTAGCCAAATTTTGTCAAAGTCCCCCAACACAGTCTTACTTTCTCAGAGGTTAAAATCTCCAGGTCTTGAGAATTTGCTCATTTTACATTCAGGGTGATTACAGCTTAATGCAAAGCACCACAGCAATCACTTTTCAGGAGCAAATGTTTTTCTGATTATTTAGAATTTGTGTATCTAAAACTAGTATTTCATGAATGCTAACTGCTGCAATTTCAGTTTCCAATTGAATTGTCAAGTGGTGACTTTGTTCTTTCACTTGTAAACTTCCTTGTAGGGTTCATCGTTTCTTTAGCTTTTCATTTTTCCAGTGATTTTGAAGTACGTTTAGAAACACAGTTCCTGCCAGTCGCCCTGGAGGAGGCTTCAGAAAGAGCTGGAGAATTATGGAAAACGTTGTATAGCACTGTGAGAAATTTCACTTTTAACCTGACCCCAGGCCTGTGTAGTTCTGACCCGAGATCTGAACAGAATCAATACATTTGGCACTCTCACCTGCCAGAGAGTCTCCAGGACCTCCCCACAGGAAAGCAAGGGGTGCATAGGAGACATAGTTTTCTGCTCCATATAAAATGACCATCCTGCCCTGTGCTGTGTACTTCAGTGTCAGGGCACCTGCTCTCAATTGTTTTCCTGTTTTTGGAGACAAAGTTACACTGATGTATCCCTTCTCTTTTTTTTTTTTTTTTTTTTTTTGAGATGGAGTCTTGCTCTGTCGCCCAGCCTGGAGTGCAGTGGCGCGATCTCCGCTCACTGCAAGCTCCGCCACCTCCCGAGTTAACGCCATTCCTCTGCCTCAGCCTCCCTAGAAGCTGGGACTACAGGCGCCCGCCACCACACCCGGCTAATTTTTTTGTATTTTCAGTAGACACGGAGTTTCACCGTGTTCGCCAGGATGGTCTCGAACTCCTGACCTCGTAATACACCCGCCTCGGCCTCCAAAGTGCTGGGATTACAGACGTGAGCGTATCCCTTCTCTTTAAACTAGTTCCCATTCCCATCACCTATTGCATGAAGGTTGTTTTCCTCTAAGGAGAGAGAATAATACTTATTGAGCACTTAGTATTAGCCTAAGTTGGTTCTTTTCCATCATTATCTCATTTAATTCTCACACCACTTAGGAGGTGGAAATAATAGTCTTTATAAGATGAGGAAGCCAAGGTTTGGAGAGGAAAAAAGTGAGAAGACTCAGCCATAAAAATGAGAGGAAAGATACCATGCACCAGACAATTAAATATATGATTTTATTCAGGCTACTATAAGGAGAATGATCGTTAATAAGAACGTCCTCAAAGAAAAGGAAGGGGACCAAGGGTTTTATGCAAGCAGGTTACTAAGGGAGCCATCTGCGAGTCCTATGGGAGTCATGAGCAAGGATGGAGATGAGTCTGTCTTGGAATATGCAAGGGCAGTGTGGTCCTCTGTAGTGAGCCTCCTGGGACACAAAAGAGTGGGGTGGTGGGGTGGGGGATTTTGTAATTGTTGCAACTTCCAGGGAGCACAAGACTCAGGAAAAGTTCAACATTGTCAGTCCCCTTTTTGTTCAAGGTGAAAGTCACTGATTGCTGAACAACTCTGAGGTGATCATAAACCTCCTGAGAAGGTGGAGCGAGATCCAAGAAAGGGTCTCCAGAGGACTTTGTTAGTGTGGTTCCTGTAAAACCACCTGAACCATCCGTGGGGCGTCAATGGCAAATATCAGTTGTTTTAGGGTCTGGAGATCAGGCTTCTTGAAGGGGAATGCCTAAAAGGAAAAAGGGAAGCATTAACATGAAAACTGGTATTGAAGGAAAGAGCTGGGAGTTGAATCTGAAGGTTAATGAGTCCAATGAGTCCAAGACATTTGTGGAGAAAACTCTCTCAGTTATCAAGCATCACTCTTTGAGTTTCTTCAAGCTCCAAAGCTTGGATGTCAATGCTTTTGGTGGCATCATCCATTGTCTTGGTTCCCTCTTATAAAAGGGTATGTATGGTCTAAGCATATCAGTGGACTTTCTTATTTGTCCAGATACAATTTGTCTAGAGAGAACTCTGGCTTATGCATGTTTTGCTGAAGTGGTGAGCCCTCAGAGGTTTGCACCAAACTGTCAGGCTTCAGCTTGCAAGATTTCTTCAGATCCTAGGGAAAACAGCCAGCTTTAAGGTAACCTAAAGTAATGATAGACATCTGGTCAGTCAGGTTTTTAGTTCCCAGTGATGCTGAACCAGGTGGGAGGGAGAAAAATTGAAATAGTTCGGAGGATTGCAGCCAGGCATTGAAGAAAATTGAAAGGATTAAAAATTTGGTAAAAATGGACGCTACGGTCAAGGTGACAGATCAGTCCAGTTTTGTCCAGGGGTTAAGAAGAAAAGCAGTTAAATCTCTACCAGACAAGACAGAGTTGGCACATCTATTGTTTACCTGCAATTTTCAAAGGTGAGAGATCCCATGAGAGTTTCTACAAGAATAATGCAACTGCAAAGGGAATTTGTGTCTGTGTAAAACAAGATAAAAGTCAATCCAAAAAAAATTTAGACAAAATATCTATGAATATAATGATTAACTGTATTTTCAAGGAAAAGTGGATATTATATCTAATTTATAAAAATGGATGAACATTATCTTTACCAAAAAATCTTCAGATTTAAAATACCATAATCCTGACATATAATATACCATGAAAATACCAGGTGTATAGTTAAAAAAAATACCAAGAATATATCAGAAATACCAAGTGAAGAGATTCTGCAAGGCTACGATAGGTCTTAAACATCTGTGTATCAAATAAAACTCCATAGGTAAATGGTAAATAAAACTTCATAGATTTTTAAAAATCCACTTGAAAACCATGAGCCTAAATGATGTTAGATTCAATCTAAATAAGTAAATTGCAATGCAGTTCACATCTTCAAAATAATTGAATTATGACTATACTGTTGTTGTTTGACATCAGGCAAAGCAGCACCAGGACTGTATCACAGACAGCGAGAGGACCGACAAGTATCCAGGAACTTCCCATACAGCATATGATTCTGAAATATTTGTATTAATAATGTTACCCACACAGATTTATCCTAGAAAAGGTTAAGCATCTGCATCCCTTCTGACTTGGCAATGCTTTGAAATTCATCAGTGGTAACATCACATAAACCTCATTATTTCTAGTTTCTCTCTTTTTATAAAGTAAAATAACAAATCCTTTGTGATTTTCTAGGGTCCCCCTAGGAAATCTCAAAAACACATTTTGGTGCAAATGACATCTCTTAGGAGTCAATTTTGTAAAGGCAAAAATCAAAAGCTGTTAGATTTGAACACCTAAGATAGGAATTGGATCATGGGTGTCTGAGAGAGAATGTTTTACTTCTCATTTCAAAGTGACAATAAAACATTTAAAAATAAACCTAGAAGGTAGCATGATTGTAAAGAATCTTAGCTCTTTTCTAAATGAGAAGCCTTTGTCTTCTTAAATCATCAAGGATATAATAAAATCAACATAAACCATAAAAGCTTATTCTGTTAAGACACAGAATCTTTGCTATCTAGGCAGATTACACAGAAGGTAAAGAATAACGTTTTATAACCTTACATTGTGAGCAGACCAATGATCCAAGGAAATTTTGTCGCTTTAACAAAGATTAAAAACAAATTTTTGCTTTGCATCAGCATAATATAGAATACTGAAGCTCTTTCTGAAATCTCATAAACAAACCCATCAAATCTTAGCTAGCTGTGACAACAATAGATGAAATTTTTTTCCCTGTACCTTCTATAAGTGTTTTTATCCATTCAGGTTTGGTCCTAGTCTTTCCTCTTCCTCACTCTGCAACAAATAGTCATTTTAGTTTAAGACAAAACTACTCTCTGTTTTCATTAACCAAAGACATATCCTGCCTACCTTGCATATATAGTTGTTCATTTGCCACTATTGCTCCTAGTGGAATCTCATCCATATATATTGATAAAAACTTTTAACCACAGTAACCTCTATTCCCCAGAGAAAAGTAGGATGCAGGTAACTGTGAACTCTGTCACACACCAGCACTTTGCAGCAGGTTAGCAGAGCTCACACTTTCTGTAACCATACGCATCTCTTATAACATAATGTCCCAAAATGGCAAAAGTAAAAACATTCATTAACACACCCAAAATACATAGCCTCGCTGCAGCCTAGAAAAATTAGAGGCAAACATATATAAACTTAAAATTATGGTTAATAATTAATATTACAATATTCAATCTTACTCAGAAATGATGTCTAATTCAATTTAGCAGAAGTTCAAGATTTTAACTTACCTAAAGACCTTGGGAATTATTTTCAAGATCACATACTGAAAAACATAATTACTGTTGAAATAAAGTCTTTAGAATAAGGATTCTATTTGGTTAAATACAAACTTACGGTTTTCATAATCTTAAACATTAAGTCAAAGTAATGTTAGCTTATTTGATCAGTTATTTGAACCTATAAGGTTTAGAGAGACTACCCCCAAGTAGAATAAAAGTGTATGCTTCTGTTACACTTAATGCTAATAACTCAGAGAAAGTATAGCTGTTTTTATTGAATCAAAAGTATTAGACCAGTTTTGTTTGCCAAATATTTACTTGAATTATGTGAACTTGAACTCACAGAACATTTCTGAGCTAGTTAATATAAGAATACCTCTTTTTATCCACATTGAAACTATTTAAGCTTTAATTTCCTTAATTTCTGGAAATTCTAGGAATATTAAATTTATATAAGCACTTATTTACCTCTAAGTCAATGAGAATAGAACTCCTTTAAGGATTTTATCATCTAATTTGGTGATAGCATCCAGATGTAGGAAAATATCACACACTCACTCAATGAGAGGTAAAGGCCTTTCCAAATTCCAGACATATAAACATACAGACACACACACAGAGAAAATTTATAGCTTCAAGTCTAAAATATTAGTCATAGGTCAAACACACATGCAGGAATGCAAAACTTACCAGTTTATAGCAAAGATCTGTTCTCCTCCCAGTGGATACAAGTTTTTAATTGATTTGAATTGAAAACAGAAAAATAGACAAACAGAAAAGACTAACAAACCATATTCCTTGTCATCTTTTATCCAATACAGAAAAGATCTGTTTACATTACATTATACCTATTACATTTACATTAGTCTGTTTACAGAGAATACCGATTTGTCAGACCAAGAAGCCAAGAGAAGCCAGTACCAGAAATCAACTTGAAAAGAATCAAAGTCAAATACTTACTGTGCTACCAAAAGACCAGAGGTCCAGAGCACAGGACCAGGA